>NC_051183.1:71733308-72033308 GCF_013339695.2 Rhipicephalus sanguineus | reverse complement strand
CAAGTGCTTGCTCACAACTGCTAATATACAATTTCGAGTCAGGTTCTGCTTGTCACAGTCTAAGTATACTTCAATAAAAAGGAAGAAAGACAGTTGCAAACAGCACACTTTTCTTAAGCATAAGCGCTTACAGCTATAGCAAGACAGCTGATTGATTGCCGTTTGATTTCCTTTAAACGTCCAATTTTCTTTAAGCAATATTTGAGTCAAAACACTGCGCATGTATTCCATTGTATTATATTACGTATAACATCATTGATATACAGTACACAGCTCCAGAACATATTTATTCACAGCCGGGTTTAATGTAAAAAAAAACATGGCTGATACCTACGTCATAGCAATCGGTATATCACGAAAGAGAAACTTGCCTTCACAGAAGTAGTACTTATTGTGTAGTAGAGCACTGCACGGGCCGGGATTTTCGGCCCGGGCCCGGAACTCTCTCAAGGTTACCAGCCCGAGCCCGGCCCGGCTATTCAATACGCGACCCGAGCCCGGCCCGAACCCGAGAAAAAATTTCGCCTACCCGGCCCGGCCCGGCCCGACGGTAGGTCAGGCCCGACAAAGGCCCGAACCAATAATATAGGTGATGTTGCCAGAACATGGAATCTACAGCAAAGTGTTTAGGTAGCAAATATCTACGCTTTGCTGGAGAATATTTCGCTAACAATTCTACTTAAACCTACGGTAATTTCGTATAAAAAGGGGCTCACGGTGGAAAGCGTTGAGTGAAAATATTGGGTACAATGACCGTTTGCTCGGCAATGGTATACGATAACTTTTTTTTTTTTTTTTTTTGCAAATGCAATGGGGATCATCAAGAGCGTTTTGTAGCAGATATTGCAGCAAGGAAAGTGATTTGTAGCATGAGTTCAGTTTCGATAGGAAGTGCAATAAAAACAGAAGACAGAGAACAGAACGCTCGCTTCAATTTGTTTTTATTGCGCTCTTTATTGAAACTTAAAGCATGCTCCAACGACAAATGCAATTGTGCACCCGGCTTCTGGATATGTAACACCTGTCTTCAGCATTGTAGCACCTTGCCACAGCAAGATAGAGGAAGAAAGACAAGTTTAATACCTTGCTGTATGTACACTAACCTAGATAAAAGTTATAACGAACCGTGTGCACCACGTGTACTTTTAGAAATACGCATAGGCAGCCGAAAGGACGAAAAAAAGTATTTGTGGTAGCATTCTTTTCATATATCAGATTTATTTCATATATCACCACTGCTACTATATACAGTCCATAAGTCTTTTGTGGCATATTTTATAGTTTATTTCTTCACGTGTTATTGTGGCAAAAAAATCAAATTATCTAGAGACTCCGGTGTTAAGCACGCCATCTACCGTTGTATCACATATCCTGCCACGCTAAAGTTTCTCGCTCTGCATGCGCTAGCCGCAGGGGTGCACATCTGTCTTGCGAAATGTGAAGGCGTCGGCAGTCGTTGTTTTTAACTTCCACCACTGGAGCAAATTTAGGATGTCTTTGTGGACATCTGCAGAATGAACGTAGATGTGAAGCTTATCCCTTCATTTCTATCGTTCCCGAACGTCGTGACACTATTCAGTATCACCTATAAAAGTCTTATTTGAGGGCCTCTGCTTGCAGTTTTCAGCCGTGTATGTTTGTACGGCTTGCAGCGCGCTCTTTTTTTTTCTGTCATAATGCTCTATGACTTCCTAACGATGTTGTACTGGTAGAAGGTGATCACTGGACTACGCGGATATACGATTGGCCGGAGGTGGACGAAGCGATTTCGATCTATTTTTGTGTTCGTTACAGTTTGGTAATAAAGGCGCGAATAAGCTTCTCGACGCTTACTCATTGGATGCGTATAGTTTGAGGTAAAAGGACATCACCGGGCACGGAATTCATAACTGTCTTTTTTAGCCTGATATTTCGTCAAGCGAATATATTTTGCCTAACGCCTTATGCTGTTTGAACCTATGCTATTCCTGCACATTCCAACGGTGTTGTCGCAGTGCCATGTAGCTCTCACACTATACCTGTATAGCGCAGGGGACCCAATTTTTCATTTTCTTTAAAGTAGGTTCTTAAGTTACACAGGCATGACAGGTCTAAAGCTTTTTTGTCGTGAGGCATCCCATGCGGCCACCATGTGTTGATACCCTAACCGTGAAACAAAACTCTATACTTCAAAATCGGCGTCCTTATTTTAGTCATGTTGAAGATAGGTATCGATATGTTGTTGGAATCCTGTCGCTAAATACCCTTCAGAAACGACCCATATGTGACATATCGGAAAGCTCTTCTCTTAAATGGCAACGTTAGCTGACATTTGGTACGACCTAGCCCCACTACCCCCCCCTTCCCCCCCCGCGCGCTTTTAGCTGCGTTACTGTCCTGGCCCTTGCGGGAGTAAATTTTCGTGAATGCGGCCCGTTAGCTGAGGTGGGTTTGAGACCCCTGACATAGCGGATAAAGGTGGAAGTTCAGATGCTAACAAATTGGGCACACGAAGCAGGCTGTACTCGTCCATCTCGCGTCACTTGACCACAGGGGCCGTGACGAAGCCACGGAAAAAGAATGTCGATGTATAGGAATTCTATGTAACGAGAGTCCGTGCAGTCCTTTCGTTTTAGTGGAGGGCTGGAAACTTCAAAAACATTTGCCCACTTTGGATATCTGTGATCGCTCTTGCGATAAGCTACAGGTATATATTTGTTATATTACACTGATTACTGCGATTACAGAATAACATTTGCGATATAAAATCATAACGAATGAAAATGAAGCACAGAATATCGACATGTTAAATATATAAGCGCCTGGTATATCTACTTTTAGCTCGCCCGTTTAAGATAAATAAATCAAGTAGCCCCATATGCAAGGAGTAAAAGACGTTCAGTACTTGTCTCTAATAAAATTTCTCTAAATAGCTTGACCCACATAAAAAAAGCGTTTTTTTTTTTCATCGAGAGAAAATGTGAAACATATATATATATATATATATATATATATATGTGTGTGTGTGTGTGTGTGTGTGTGTGTGTGTGTGTGTGTGTGTGTGTGTGTACACGCACAATGTATGCCGAACAAACATGAAGGGGCACTAGAAAGAACAACAATTTCTCCATTATCAGCAAATTACTCTTTAGCATTTCCTAAATCACCACGCGCGACGGAACAAAACTCTTCGTAAGTGAGAATACGCGCAAAAAGATAAATGCGGGTGGCGACGCCCTCTTTAAGTTCGCGCAGCAGACACCGTGACATCTTAGATTCTGACGGCTTCTAATGGGTCCTACGTAGTTCCAATCACTAAACATGAAGTACATTGACCTCTGAGGGGGTCCTAGACTTAGCATACCAAGTTTGAGGAAAATCTAGAGAACCAATGTCCCCAAATACGAGAAATACAGTTTGAAATCCGTGGCGTCACGCTCGGAAATTTCGGCGCGAAATTAAAAAAAAAATGGAATGTTTGACCTTGATTTTCTTGTCTGATAATAAACTTATGATGGTGAAATGAATGACATTCGAGTTCTTAGACTTCACTTTACCAGTCTAAACCGATTCAGTGCTTCACAATGGTGTCCATTTAAGAAGCCAGCAAAGTCCAAGCCCGGCCCGACCCGAGCCCGCCACCTCAAACCCGGGCCCGGCCCTAAGCCCGGAGCTTCAGGCCCGGGCCCGGGCCGGGCCCGCCGTGAGAACTACTTTACCCGGCCCGGCCCGGCCCACGGACCGGGCCGGGCCCGGGTTTCCGGGTAGGCCCGAGCCCGTGCGGTGCTCTATTGTGTAGTCTAGGGTACCGATATGGGCTTGTTGGTACATCTTGAACAGGCTAGTAGCATAGCGCGGGAAGACACACGGACAAAGAAGAGGTACGATACGAACACAAGCGCTATTGTGTAGTGATATAGAGAACTTGTACAATGTCTATTGGTGTTTGGCAGTTATCGCACCGTTTGACATGGATGAACCCACGTTGACACCTTGTGGCACATCTACATCGCCACTACTAACGCCCATGATCACGATTTAACCGTTGTGGTAGCTGCAGTTTTTAACATATACCTGGACACGGTGTATCGTGAATCCCGCGCAAATATGACATCAACAAGCACATCATAAACACTGGTAATCATATGCACATCTTTAAAGTGTTGTCAATTAGGGAGAGAAATGGCACGGTGTGCGCTCTCGAGTAATAGGGTAACCTACGCCTGTGCTCATGCATACACTACCACACTGCGCTTCAGCAACACGGGAGGCAGAGGTTCGTATCTCGAGCCGCGAAAGCACGCAGGCGTTCTACGTCCCTCTGGCTTCTGTCTCGGCGGCGGCGAGACACTGTTGGTACATGCGGAAGCTGCACCAGTCCAACAATGAGTCATCACTCGCCAGCACGAAGCGAAAGGCAAAGAACGTAACTGCGTCTAGGGTGACTCCTCGATGCTAGCGCGGCCAGTGTTTTTCGCTGGTATCGAGACGCTTTAACCATGGCCTCCGAAAATTCGCACCGGCGCTCAATCTCAGAGGCCCATGCTTTAACTGCGTCGTTAAAGATCTCAGAGGCCATGCTTTAACAACGACGGGGCTGAATCATTCTGAATTCTGAACTTGGCTTACGTATTGTAGTCACAGCTGCTCGGACATGACATTCCGGCGAAGGCATCGACAGCCCATTGCTGTGGAGGCTTCTGGTTTTGCCCACTCAGCTCACGGATTTTGCCATAGAATCCGGGGCCGAATTGCAGACGAGTGTGGACTGGCGGACTTTATCGGGGCAAAAAATTTTGGACGCATTGAAAGTTTCCCTCATGCCCAACGCACGTTATTATCTGCGTTAAACTTTCTAAAAGGTTCTAGCTCAGATGGACGTCGTGAGAACATGTGCGATAGGAAGACTACTGTACCTAGTGTGCCTATAGTTCTCATGTACACCATCTTGATGACTAGTAACTAAGCGTACTATTAGAAAACTCAATTCTCATTCACTCATTCTAGCATGAATGACCGAACTCACCATTCTAGGGCTAATAGACAATGACAGACCATACATTAACATTCGCACATTTAATTTTGTGCGATGGAATATTTCATGTAACGAAATCACTTTTTAGTTCTCTTATAGGACACAACATCATTTAAATAATTTGGTTCAACGGGCGTCGTGGTTTGTTTTGTGCAAGTCCTGCATCTCTCAGGACCTGCGTACACCATTTTATCTTCATTCTACCCACTCTAAATAGCATAAGTAGCAATAAAGGCATGCCTCCACGTATATTACTTCGAAACCCATAAAATACCATTTCGTATTACAGAAAATTCACACCATCTCCCGCTAAAGGGGACCATGAGGCGATGCGAAGCAGCGTTTCGGCACGTAGAGCCCGCGTTTTAGAGGGGGAGTGGAGAGGGTAGGGGGGGGGAGGTGATTCTTAAAAGGAAGAAGGAAATGAAAATGGAAATTGGGTGTGGAGTGCACGATAACTGTCTCTCAAGTGAGGACACCTCAACCGATACACTCACGGGGGATTGGGGATTAAAGGGACAGTGAGAGTGAAAAGAGTATGGTAAAAGAAGAAAAAGAAAGGTATGAGTGAAAAAAAAAACAGTGAGGGGGGGGGGGGGGGCAGGAGAACGGGCGTCCGAGTCACCGTGGTGAGCGGCTAGAAAATTCGTTCGACTAGGCCGGCATCCTCGAGAAAAGCTAGTAGGGCCGCAAGGGCTGATCGGCGACGGTGTACGTGGCCGGTGGGATGGAGCAAGTCCTGTAGGGTCGCACACGGCAGTCCGACGAGGCGGTACTTCATGGCGAGCCGCTTCCGCGCAGTGTTGAGAGACGGACAGTCAAACAATAGGTGGCACAGGGTTTCGATCGCGCCGCAATCGGTGCAGTTCGGTGCAGCGGCGCCGCGAAGACGATGCCTGCGTTCCGCGGGCCACACAGAACCGGTCCTCAGGGCAAGAAGAAGCGCGCGCTCGCGGCGAGTGAAACCAGTGGCTGGGATGGGAGGAGGGGGGTGTCCGGAGGCGACCCGTGCGTCAGGATGCTCGCGCACCAGCTCCCGGCGAAGGTTGTTGCGTGCCGAGTCGAGCGAGCTGGCGTAATCCGTCAGCGAAGTCTCGGCGGAGTGTGCTCGTTTTGCGAGTTCGTCTGCAGCCTCGTTGCCCGCGATGCCGACGTGTGAAGGGAGCCACTGAAGGACCACATCACAGCCTCGTTCCTGGAGGGCCAGCAGGCTGAGAGCGGCACACTGAGCAAGAAGGGGGCCTCGTTCCTCCCTCGCGAGCTGGCGGAGGGCAGGTTTCGAGTCGCAGAATATTGCTGCGCTCGTGACGGCCGGCGAATTGCGCAGGAGGTCTGCAGCCAGCTGGAGCCCGACTAGCTCAGCTGTTGTTGAGGATGCACAGTATCGCAAGCGGCACTGTCGTTCCGAGCTGAGCTGAGGGGCTATGCAGGCGGCCGCGGCTGAGCGATCCTGCAGGACGGACCCATCGGTGAACACCTGCGTCCTCCCGGCCAGGTCCTCATACATCCGCGCCGCGGCCTCCTGAGCAATGGCACTCATCATCAGCAGCAGAAGACGCATCGACATGTGTGACGCATCGACAGCGTGTGAGTTCTTGCGAGATGTCGATGCGTCTTCTGCTGAGAGAACTCACACGCGCAGCGTGTGAGTTCTCTCAATCTTGAGGGAATCACTGAGATTTCTAGACCAAACGTCATGCAGCACGCACTCCTTGTCTTGACAAGGACTGTTGCCAAAGCTGCGCGACTTTGTAAAGCCCATAGGTTTTTCCCACTTTTAAACTCATCGCACACAATCATTTCTTGCAATTAATTTTAGGCCCTATACACCACAGGTTTATTTTGTTCGTCACCTTGAGTACTACATTTTTACATGAGTCGACCAGTAACCCTGTGTTTGGCGCTCTTTGGCCTGAATTGCCCTTGCGCCATTAACACCTACCATCATCATCATCAGACGCGCAGCTATATGTGCACGCCTGGTAGATGCGTGGCTTCGTGCCAGATATCACGCCAGGTCAACTGTGTAACATGTGTGGGTGCATTACAGCTACCTATATATTACAAATAGCTATATTATAATACAATTTCTGAGTTTTAACGTGCCAAAATCCCGATATGATTATTAGACACGTCGTAGTGCAGGGCTAAGCCACAATTTATCATTATCAACAGCCGCACCAACAACGGCCTCATGTCACCTGTGGAGTCGCTTGTCCAGCTGCGTACATTGCCTGGAACATTCGTCCTATTGTCCAGTAAGGTGCGCAGTATTGTGTCGGGTGTCATACCATGTTAATAGCATATTAGATGGGCACGTGCCTTCAAGCTGCGCGCCCGTTACAATGGTCTGAGCCACTATCCATCAGCATCGTAATCAGCGGCATCAAGAACAGTGCCTTGCATTCGCCTACCGTAATTTCATGTCATTTCATACGAAATGCGTAATGGACGGACACCTTAAAGTTATCCAAGCGATACGAGGGCTGTGTCATGCCTCATAAGTGATCATCAGCGGCGGCCACCCACACATTTCCATATGGTCAAGTTCAGACGGGTGCTTGACCTACCCATATGTTATCCCACAATTTCTAATCAGCAAAAGCGTGGTGATAGCTTTCTTCATGACCAGGCCAGCGCGGACGTTTCGTAACTTCAACAGCAGTGAACACACCGACATGGCCGTTGTGTGCTAGTCTTGTGACAGTCTTAGGTGAATTGCTTATAAATACCCAATTTGTCGCAGTGTCCAACTGAATATTTCTTTAAAGCACTCTTCGAATGACAAACACACCTTCCACACACTATTTTCCATGCTCAGTACTAGAAGTAAGCGCCCTAAAGGTGTTTACGACGGGCCCTTGACAGGCCTAGAGCCATTGTAATAGCCAAAGTAATACCCAATAGTTTTATTCTATCAGCCTGTGGTTTTCCATTT
Organism: Rhipicephalus sanguineus; assembly: GCF_013339695.2. NCBI lineage: Eukaryota > Metazoa > Arthropoda > Arachnida > Ixodida > Ixodidae > Rhipicephalus > Rhipicephalus sanguineus. The sequence goes on along the minus strand of NC_051183.1, from coordinate 72,025,356 downwards.
TGAGCATGCTAGCATAGCTGCACAGTTTTACTACATTGAGCATTCGGTAATTTAGAGCGATAATTTTAAGCTCTTTCCTGAAATTTATAATAATTATGTCACATAGACATCAGCGAGTTGTACACTGTATAAGGCGAAATACTAATTTCAATGGCGCGCGTAATGCACGAACAACTTCCGATGAAAGGCATATATCAATATATACAGTATCAATTTTGAATCAATAATTATTATGCCTAAAGGCAGACTTTCGAAAATAAAAAATAAAAACAATTGACGAATAACGTTGGATAGCCTGATGCTTCAACATTACTAACGCTATTGTGGCTAATACTAGCATATTGATCTAAATTTAAACATCTGACTTCCTTATACGGAGTTATCGCCGCAATAATTCGTTTTTGCAACGCACCGAACTTCCGACGATTCTTGCGCGATGCAGAAAACAGAACTATACAGACGGCAACTGCGCGACTGGAGCCCTCGAAAAGTACTTTTGTTTACGTTGATTACTCATAAGTATCTTCTGTAATCTCACAGTGCACTGTGAACGGCCAAGAAGGTAATCTTAGCCCAGCGCTGGCCGCATTCCTTACAACTATATGCGCCGCGTCCGAGTTCATTCTCAAGAAAACGCGACTGCCAGAATCTTCGTATGGAGGTCAAATAAAGTGCGAGAAACTCCAGCACGGTTAGCAAGCAGCGCGTAATTGTCTGAACGGAAAATCCGATGCGAGCTCATAGATTTATTTATTTGGGGCACAATAATTGAACCACGTGCTCCTGTCTGGAATACAGCGTCTTTCACATCAGTTGAGTCACACCAGGAATGGCGTCATACTGGAGAGCTGAAAAGGACATAATGAATCATTTATCTTTGCTTCTGGCGTCATACCGGCCTTCATGAGCAGAGTATTTGAAAAATATTAAAAAGTGGATTCTGTAATTTTTTCGCTTGTTTCAACGACATATATGTCTAGAACTAGAGACATTTGTTAAACTAGAAGCAAAGATCGGGCAAACACATTTCAGGGCGAAAGCGGCCGATGACGCACAGACCTAAATTAAAAGTGTCATTCACGTCACTGGCTTTGAGTGCTTCCAGAGGGCACCAACATTGGTTGAGAAACCACACTCATACAAGAAAACGAAGACGTCATTTTCGACAAATGTATTCCATAGGCTTCTACCAATCCAATCCGGGCTTGCCCTTCCGGCAAGTTCATGTCTGCCATCAAAATGCTGCCCTTTCCGAGCAACGACGTCAGCACTTCTTAATCGGCAAATGCCGACAATGTGCAGAGCCTGACCTCATCTGCACATAGGGTTTTGGCCAGTACGCAGCACGGTCCCTGCACTTCGGTCAGTTCTCAAGAAATGCCACTCTAGACCGATCCGTTGTAGCAATGCCGCAGAATAGCCAGACTGCCCGGTGATAAACTTTAACGAAAGTTGCTCAGCTTGAGATACTGCCAATGTAGGTCAGTTTCCTTGTTAAAACTATGTTCTATGACTGATCTATTGGCAAGTTCATTAACAATAAAAATAAATCAAGCAAAATCACACAGCACCGGAGCAAAATGTGCGCGCGCCGGATGCAGGCTGATCTCTGAATCCCTGGAAAGAAAATACAGGCGGTCGACGAATGAAAGCAGAGAAATAAGCTGCCATTTATCGTTTTTCGTTGCAAAACGCTGGGTATATTGCTCTCTCACCTTTAAAAACAAGGCATTTAGCCCCTAGGCTAAACGATTTTTGTGTAAACGACTTTTGAGTCGAAAAACCTGGTTCAGTTTTATCAACGCGAATTGTGCAAAAAAACAACTAATAGAAGTGCGGCTAGAGAGGCACGAGCTGCTCGCTTTGTCTTTGCGAAAGCTTGAAGAGGCGATAAAGGTAGATCGCCAGGTGTCCATAAGAAATAAAAAAGCATCTGAATTTAAAATTAAGGCAGTTTAGCACTACTGGTGCCAAGCCTGAAGGAAGTGCGGAGCTGGGCAGCCTTCTTTGCTTCTTTTCCGTTTTCGCTTTCTTTCTTCCTTTCTTTTCCTCTTTACCACTTCTTTCTGTCTTTTTTTCCTCTCTATTTCTATTTATTTCTATTTTTCTTCCTATTTTTTCCTTTCTTTCTCTCTCAATTTTACACAAGCTTTCTCTTTTTTTTCTGTTTTTAAAGTGGTTTTGCCTGCGTTACGCTAAGCGACGACAGCATATGACAGCCCGGCCCCCTTGTCATGCAGGTTTGCGGTATTCTAAGTCGTTACTCTGAGACGGAGGCTCAGAGAAAAGAAATGACGAAGCCGTGTTAACAGGAAAGAAGAAAAGTAAGAAACTTTAAGTAGGAATGAGAATGAAAATGAAAAAAAAATAACAAACTAGAAGATCTGTCTTAATTACAACCTAAAACGAGTCTTCCACCGTCCCGCTCTAACACTCATAAAGATAAAATGTCACCGTTGGTGTTGAGGGCAGCGATGGCTTGGTAGGCAGGCGTCTGATGAGGCGGCGATGCTGACGACGTCACCGTCGCTGACCAGCACGTCGGAGCTTGCCCGACGACGGGGTAGGCTGCTTGCTCTCACCAGATCTGTGGCTGCTCCTAGGCTCCACTTGTGTCGCACGGGCCCGTTTCCGGCAGGGAACAGCCACACAGGAGGTTCTGCCCTCCACGGGCAGTTTGGATCGGGAGTCGAGCTCGAACACCAAGGACGTGACCTGGGCAGTCACGGCCGGAACTCCTTGAGACCGTATACCTCCGGGTATGCCGTGGGCAGCTGGAGCGTCATGGCCTTGTCGGACTTCTTGCGTCGGGTCCGGAACCCGACTCGCAGTCGCGCGACACCAGTGATCCTCGCTCCAGACTGTTCCAACCCTTCTGCCTTGACCAGTCTTCGAACGTTTCTTCTTTCTTCTCCTCTTCCACGTGCCCTCTTCTCATTGGTCTTCCCCAAGGGCCTTCACCATGCTTTTCCCCGCGAACTTTCTCTTCGTTTGGCGGGCCTGGTTTTCACACGTGGTATTTCGCGCGGCCGTCGTCGTCTTCCTTTCGTTGCTTAGTCGTCGCTGCCGTTGCCTCCGAACACGTCTCACAACACTACGGTGCCACCACATTTCAACACCACCGCGTCAACGCGTCACTACACTTCACCACATAGGCCCCTTTTTGGGAGAGTTTTTCTGCACGAAAAACTGTTGCTCAGTCTTTGGATCAGATCACTCACACGAAGGGGGAAGAAAAAAACCACCACAATAGTCTGAGAACCGCAAATTGTCCAATTCCAATATATCGGCGGTTGACTGCTATGTGCGGCTTACTGCAATGATATATAATCTTCCCGTGGTAAGCGAATGGCATCAGAGTATATTTATTGAATCCGGCTCATGTAGTCCGCCCCGACATTTTCAGACCCCTTGATATGTTCTATGTGGAATTCATATTCCTGCAAGGCCAAGCTCCATCTCAATACTCTGCTGTTGAGATGTTTTGCCTGCGATAGATATTGCAAGGGTTGATGATCGGTTTGAACTATAAAGGGGATTCCATATAAAATATGTGGAACTTTTCGATAGCCCACACAAGAGCTAAACACTCACGCTCTATGGCCGAGTACTTCTGTTCTCGAGGCAATAATTGCCGGCTAGCGTATGAGACAGGATGTAATACGGACTCATGCTCTTGCATGAGAACTGCGCCTATACAAGTATCAGACGCGTTACTGCGTAGTATGAAAGTTCGCTTGAGATCCGGAGCCTTGACGATAGGTACTTGAGTGAGTGCCTTCTTGAGGGTTTCGAAGGCGGCTTCTCTCTCGCTGTTCCAGCTGACCTTGTTACTTTCTCTTTTCTTGGTCATTTCTGTGAGGGGCTGAGCCTTTTCTGCGTAATGGGGTATCAAATCACGGTAATAACCCGCCAGGCCAAGGAAAGAGCGTAGTTGTTTCTTGGTCTCGGGTTTTGGAGCTCTCACTACCTTTGAAATCGTGTCTTCCACTGGTCGAATCGTTCCGCCTCCAAGTCGATGACCAAGAAAAACGACTGACGTTACGCCAACTTCACACTTCTGGGGCTTGATCGTCAGTCCAGCCTCGCGGATTCTCCTCAGCAATTGACGCAGGGTGTCAGTATGCTCTTCCCATGTCGTCGTAGCGATGAGCACGTCATCAATGTAGTGAACGACATTTGGTAAGCCCTGGAGAAGGCGTCTGATTAATCGGGTAAATACCGCCGATGCCGTCTTGATCCCAAACGGCATGTACAGGAAAAGATAATGTCCTGATTGAGTAGAGAATGCTGTCTTTGGCTGAGAATCCTTGTCCAAAGGCACTTGCCAATATCCTTTAGTTAGGTCAAACTTTGAAAAGAACCTTCTCGCGCCGATCTCAGCAAACATTATATCTGTCCTTGGGATAGGTTCCGCGTCGGAAATCAAGACATTATTAATCCGACGGAAATCGATGCAAGCGCGATAGCTCTTGTCCGCTTTCTTAACCAACACCAGCGGTGAGTTGTATGGCGAGTTTGACCGTTCAATCACTCCAAGCCGTAACATATCTTGCACTTCTTTCTCAATTACTTCCTTCATTGCAAAAGGCAATGGGTACTGCTGAGTGTGGATGGGCTCAGAGGTGGTCAATTGAAGACGGCAATCCAATAAATTTGTTTTTCCCGGTATCTCGGAAAAGACGTCTTGGTGACTCGCCAAGATCTCGCGAAGTTCGTTGCGTTGGCTTTCCCGTAATTCATGACCAAGCTTAATCACTTCTGTACCAGAGCCCTCAGTAGCCTTGAAGGTAGGTATCAGCGTGTCCGTCTCTTCCTCCTCAACCACAATAAAAGATGCCGACTGTGATGCGTTTTCAGGCTGACGTTCTTCATAACGCTTCAACATGTTGATGTGGAAGAGCTTAGTATTTTGTCCCATGTCTAACCAGTAATCAAAGTTGCCCTTCTTTCCGGTCACCGGGAAGGGTCCCTTCCACTGCATCAGTAGCTTGTTCTCTGTACTTGGAAGCAGTATGAGTGCTCGATCACCAATTTTCAGCCGACGGGTTTTACTTCCTCTGTCATAATAGTTCTTCTGGGTCACTTTAGCGCGTGTCAAGTTCTCTTGTGCCAACAATAATGTCTTCTCCAGACGATCCCTGAGGTCTAAGACGTATCCATACGTTGTCTTTACTTCTTCACGTATGTGGTCTCCAGTCCATAACTCTTTGAGTATGCTGAGCGGCCCTCGAACATGCCTGCCGTACAACAATTCAAACGGCGAAAAGCCCATACTGGCTTGCGGTACTTCGCGGTACGCAAAGAGCAGGGGTGCCAGCAATCGATCCCACGACTTGGGTTCTTCTTGACACAACTTCCGCAGCATTTGCTTCAAGGTTCCATTGAATCTCTCTACCAACCCATTACACATGGGATGGTAAGGCGTCGATTTGAGGTGTTTGATGGCTAACAAATTATTTACCTCTCTCATTAGTTCCGAAGTAAAGCATGACGCCTGATCGCACAATATCTCGTGCGGGAATCCAATGCGAGAAAACATCTCTATTAGTCCCTCTGCGACGGTAGCGGAATCGATTGACGGCAGAGCAACCGCGTCTGGGTATCGGGTGGCGAAGTCTACCAGAGTCAGTATGTAACGGTTCCCCATACGTGATGTGGGCTTTAGAGGTCCAATGATGTCCACCGCCACTCTTTCAAAGGGCGTGTCGATTAAAGGCATGCGACCAAGGGGTGCCTTTCCCACCTTGTTCTTAGGATAGGTCCGCTGACATGTGTCGCATGAGCGCACATATCTCTTCACTGCCTCTTGGACCCCAGGCCAATAGAAAGCTCCTAGAACCCGATCGATTGTTCTTTTCATGCCCTAATGCCCCGACATCAAAGTTTCGTGAGCTAAAGCCAGCACTTGACCACGCAAGCTTTGAGGTAGCACCACTTGTTGGGTCACTTTGTCTGAGGGTCCCCGGTAGTAACGGTATAGAATTCCCTTTTTTATCTCGAACGAATGCGATGCTAGTCTTCCTTGGAACACTTGACCGACTTTCTCCCTACAGGAATCTAAAGTCTTGTCTTCTTTTTGACCTTTGCCGAGCTCTTCTCTGGTTATATCCAAGGTGTTCATACTGACCTTGGATAAGGTCGACAGTTCGCGGCCTTTGATGCCGACCACCACAGAATCTGGTGGTCCTTCTCCTTCCTTGGTTCCCTTTGGTCTCGGTTTAGACTCATGTTTCACGATTCTCTCTCTCCACTTATCATCGGAGTTTTGTACTTCCCGTGCCCCTGGAACATTGTCAACGATAACGTCGTACAAAGGTCTTACCATGCATTTGACCACCGAACTACCAGAGAAATAAGGCGAACGTATTTCGACCTTTGCCTCAGGAACGGTAATGCTACTGCCATCCGCGAGGAACAACGTAGCTGTGGTGCCTGTAAGAGCTTCGTCTGGTACCAGAGATCGACGGACTACTAGCGTGTTACTTCCCGTGTCTCGCAGAACTGAAACTGTCTGGCCAAACACTAGGCCCTGCAACACCGGCATCTCGCGAGTCACAGCTTTTGGGTGAGTTCTCACCGCGCTAGCAACGTTTCCTTCTTGTTCGTTGGACGGAGTATTGGTACATTCCGTTGGGTCTTCTCCCGGAGACAGCAGGCAAGATGTTTTCTTCATCGAGCCATCTCTTTTTGTGCAGGCCTTGGTATCGTGTCCTGGCTTGTGGCAATAGCCACAGTAAGGTTGTTTAAGCTTAGTTCGGCAATCTGAGGCCCTGTGACCGACCTTACCACATACAAAACACTTTACTGCAGTTTTCAAGGAGACGCTTCCGCTCTTCTCTGTGGCACTACTGTTCTCCGTTTTTTCACGGAACAGGAGCAAGTTAGGCTGTCTTTGTGCCTCTAAGAAGTCATCGGCGGCCTCTGCCAAGTCATCAAGTTTGCTGTGCTTCTTCTCACGAAGAAACAGCGCCAGCTTGTGATGGCAGTTGCTCAAAAATTGCTCCGCGACTCTGAGATTACGGAGTGCCAAATACTCTTTGTCGGTCTTAGACATTTCGACCCACCGATCAAAGAAACTCAAGAGCCTCGTCGCGTACTGTTTTCCGGTCTCGCCATCTTGGGGTTTGCTCTGGCGGAACTTCTCCCTGTAGCCCTCCGCCGTAAAACGAAAACGTTGAAGCAAGGCTAACTTGGCCTTATCGTAGTCGAGGGAGTCTTCCGGGGACAACCGTCCGAAGACTTTTAAACGCCTCTCCCACTCAAACACAAGCTCAAAGCTGTGGCCCACTTTCCTTCGGCCAATCCTGCCCGGTGGCGACGTTTTCGAACCTTTTTAGATACGCATCCAAGTCGTCCCGGTTTTCATTGAATCCTGGAATTAAGCTGTGAGGATTCACGTTGCAAAATGCATTTCCTCCAGATCCTCGGTCAGCGTTTCTCGCCTCTCCACGATTGCCTTGCGCTTCGGCAACCTTAAGCTGCAACTGCAAATTCTTCTCCCTTATTGCTTCCAATTCTAACAACTCCTTTCTCGCCTCGCGTTCTGCAGCTCGTTCACCTCGTGCCCGCGCCTCCTGCTCGTCTAGCCACGCCTTCAGCTCTGCGCCCTCGAGCCCCATGCGCTCTGCCAAAACCGATAAATCGCCTCGTGCGCTCGCCATACTCTTAATACTCTTAACACCACTACAACATTAACGGCTTCGTCCTGTCGTAGCGGACGCCAATTTGTCATGCAGGTTTGCGGTATTCTAAGTCGTTACTCTGAGACGGAGGCTCAGAGAAAAGAAATGACGAAGCCGTGTTAACAGGAAAGAAGAAAAGTAAGAAACTTTAAGTAGGAATGAGAATGAAAATGAAAAAAAAATAACAAACTAGAAGATCTGTCTTAATTACAACCTAAAACGAGTCTTCCACCGTCCCGCTCTAACACTCATAAAGATAAAATGTCACCGTTGGTGTTGAGGGCGGCGATGGCTTGGTAGGCAGGCGTCTGATGAGGCGGCGATGCTGACGACGTCACCGTCGCTGACCAGCACGTCGGAGCTTGCCCGACGACGGGGTAGGCTGCTTGCTCTCACCAGATCTGTGGCTGCTCCTAGGCTCCACTTGTGTCGCACGGGCCCGTTTCCGGCAGGGAACAGCCACACAGGAGGTTCTGCCCTCCACGGGCAGTTTGGATCGGGAGTCGAGCTCGAACACCAAGGACGTGACCTGGGCAGTCACGGCCGGAACTCCTTGAGACCGTATACCTCCGGGTATGCCGTGGGCAGCTGGAGCGTCATGGCCTTGTCGGACTTCTTGCGTCGGGTCCGGAACCCGACTCGCAGTCGCGCGACACCAGTGATCCTCGCTCCAGACTGTTCCAACCCTTCTGCCTCGACCAGTCTTCGAACGTTTCTTCTTTCTTCTCCTCTTCCACGTGCCCTCTTCTCATTGGTCTTCCCCAAGGGCCTTCACCATGCTTTTCCCCGCGAACTTTCTCTTCGTTTGGCGGGCCTGGTTTTCACACGTGGTATTTCGCGCGGCCGTCGTCGTCTTCCTTTCGTTGCTTAGTCGTCGCTGCCGTTGCCTCCGAACACGTCTCACAACACTACGGTGCCACCACATTTCAACACCACCGCGTCAACGCGTCACTACACTTCACCACACCCCTAAAGTGCTCCGCACTTGATATCGTTAGCAAGGCGCTCGAAGAACAAGAGGAAGAAGACGTTCTTGGCGCGAGTGCGCACTCAATATCCTTCAGATGTCTATGCTATACGTGGTTTTGCCAATGTTACGCCAAGCTATAAAAGAGAGGACGACAGCATACTACAGCTTGGGCCCCTAAAGTGCTCCGCACTTAATACTAGACGAGATGCATTCAGAAGCAGAATAACGCATTTATGCATACTTTTACAGCGAAAGCTGTTGAGATCACGACAAGGGCCGTTTTTGTCGACGTAGTTGTCCGCCGCCGCCGCCGGTGTCCGTAACCACTATCGCTCGAAATATGAAAAAAATTTCCAGAATGAAACGACGTTCGAACCTAGGCCTTCTGCGTGGGAGCCCAGTATCCTACCTCAGAGCCATGCCGGTGCTTGAAACTGCTTTGCAAAAAGACCCTATACAGGCTTCATGTCGGGAAGGAACCACATTAACGTATCTAATGTAGCGTGGTAGAAGAGTAAAATAACAACGAAGTGTCACGCAACGCGAATTCTGTAACCAGGCGTCACACAAAGCGAATTGCGCAACGAGTGAGTTGTTGAATGCTTCCAACCCATTACAAAGGGCTCTGCCATAATTCTTCATCGTCATTAGCCACAGCTTCAACAAAGTGCGCATAATACCTTACATGTGTTTAGCAGATACCACGGTTCTTCGCTGAATGACGAAAAATTGCGTAGTGGGTGCTTCCTTACTTCACAAAAATTATGATTTATAGCGTAGTGGGTTCCTCGCAAGTGCACTTCTATCGGTTGCCAAGGAAGCCCATGAGGCTCCCATGATCCATTTCCTCAGGGTCTCAATAAAGTTAATTCCCTCTCTCTATCTCTTTCTCACGTTAGCGTGTTATAAAGCGTGGTGGGAGAGTGAAATAACGACCGGGCGTCACCCAATGCGAATTACGTAACTAGTGAGTCATTTAAAGCTTCCAACCCATTACAAAAGGCTCAGTCATAATTCATCGTCATCATCCATCGCATCAAGAAACTGGACAAAATGCCTTACAGATAGTACCTCGCTTCTCCGCAGAATGACGAGTAATGTCGTGGTGGGTGCTTCCCAACTTCCCAAAAATTATGAGTTGTGGCGTAGTGGGTACGTTGCTAATGTAGTTGTATTAGTAGCCACAAGAAAGTTTATAACGGGCTCTAGAAATGCCGCTCTTCGAGCTTTCGCTGTGACTGTGCTGCGCTTTCCGCGTAGGCCTGGCGTTTTTTGTTAACCGCAGGCACAAGAAACGTGCATGGAACGAATGTAAGCTTAAAACAGGGCTGCCGTTGGTGGCTACTTTGCGTCATACTGGCTACTCTGCGGCCTCGTCTGGCGAAAAAAATTCAGATTGGCGCCATGGCTACTTTCGGACTACTTTTAACTTCTGTTTTGGCGTATTAAGTAGCCATTTTTCATTTTATTTGCTGATCAACACACTATTTCCAACGCTGTTCTGCCATATCAGCCGATGCGCGCACGCATCCTCCTCCCTCCAGCAGGCTGATGCGCATCGAGGCACCCCAACGCCACGGACGGCGCGCCTGCAAATACGAAGAGGCGAAGTTACATGCATGTTGGCAAACGTGTAACTAGCACTACGGTTCCTAGTGTATTTCAGGGACCGTACTAGCACGCTGTTCATGCTGCCCGCTATCTGTACTGATGATATGCGCAAGTTTTTAATTCTGATGCGCAGCGCGTTCCTGTATGAACTTGACGAAAACACAGATCCGGGACAAAATGAAGTTGGACTGTTCATCATAACGAATATGACTATCTGAATCTGGAGTAAATTCGATCCACGGCTTTAAGGAGAACTGCTTCAATGTTTTAATGTTCGCACTGACTTGGTGGCTGGAATGTTCAAAAATTACTCTGCATCTGGCTACAACTCTATCTATTCTGTATAAACTGTATGCATGGCGGACTAAATTGATTAAAATTTATTATTTTATTTTCAACTCATTTGCGGCTTGGAGACCAAGCAACAGGGAAAAGCTGTGATCTTATTTCCAGTCTTCCTCATTCGGAATTGTATATAAATTGTATATTTTTTTATTATTCAATAATAAAACTTCTACCAATAATACCGCTTCTCTTGAACTTGGCTGCAAATTTGGCGATAAAATTAAATGAAATGGCTACTTTGGCTACTTTTAGCTTGAGTTCTGGCTACTTTTCAAATCCACCCACCCTGGCTTAAAATAACTTACTAGCTAGATCAAGCAACTCAACTGTCGTACTGAGCTTGTAGTGTCAAGCCACACAATTCTGTGCCAGAATGCATTTCATGCTGGTCCAAATAAACTACTATATCAAACAAAAGTGAATAAAGTGAGGAGAAAGTGTCCACTAAACTAACAAAAGAAGTTTAGTGAAAATGTTCATTAATAAAGCTTTACATATACACCAACTTCTTTTCGCAGAGGCAAAATAATAAACAGACATAATGCATAGACACTATTTCCACGCATTCTTGAATTCACCAAACTTCGAAGGTTTGTTATCATCCTTCCCTTCCAATCCCCGGCACCGTCGAATAGGAAACATATGCCCGTGTGTTGCAACATGTCGTCCATGCACCGGAGGCACTGGAGGACCACGCCTGAGTCGCACCTCGCTTGCTAGCCAGGTGCACCGAACTATAAATGAAAGTACTCTTGTGAAAGAAACGAGTGTGAACATCATAGAAGTGGCTTGGATTCAGGAAAGGCTTATCACCATTTCGTTATGTCGCACGACCAAGCAGACCTGCATTTCGCAGTAGTCGTGGCACTTTGAGTTTGTGCCTTGTGCTGCACCAAAAATAATGTATTTGAGTAAGGATTACATGATATTACTGGGTACTTCTCATTTTTCTCTCTGGGTATTTTACTGGGTATTACTGGGAATTTTCTCATGATGCTTTAAGTTCATATGTTAAGGGTTATCAAGTCTATTCGGTATTTTTCGATTTTCAGAAAGCGTTTGACACCGTTCCACATGCTTTTTTACTATATAAAAAAAAAGTTATCTTTTTTTAGGTCTGCATACTTCTGTTCTTGCTTGGTTGAGGTATTATTTATCTTGTAGAAAACAGTCCGTCCTCGTAAATGGTTCTTCTTCTTCATACGTCGACGTAACTTCCGGGGTGCCACAGGGTTCGGTGTTGGGTCATTTACTATTTCTGGTCTATATTAAATTTGTCAGAGACGCTAACATCGAACGTGAGGCTGCACGCAGATGACCATGTGATTTACAAATCAATACACAGTATGGATGATACTTGTATTCTACAACGTGATCTTGACACTGTGTTGACGTGGTGTCAATAGAAAATGCAGTTGAATGTAAACAAGTGTTGTTTCCGTAGTTTTGCTAGGAAACGCAAACCATTTCATTCTTCCTACAGCTTGTCAGGAGCACAACTTGACCACGTTGAACATTTTAAATACCTTGATATCTACTTGTTAGCCGATTTATCTTGGAATAAGCACATAAGTTACGTAACTGGCAAAGCCAACGGTGTGTTAGATTTCATTAAACGGAATTTCAAATCAGCCCCAAAGAGTCCTAAAGAAGCTTTGTATGTCACCAATGTACGACCTATCCTTGAATACGCCTGTACAGCATCGGATCCTCATGGTCAAACTCTAATCTCTAATCTTGAACGCATACAAAACCGTGCTGCACGAACTTTATTTCCAGTATTACCCGCATGAAAAGTGGCTTAGGTTGGAAACTTTTTGAGCAGTGCGGAAAATTCTTGCGATTAAAGTTTTTCTACTCCGTTTTTTGTGATAAAACTCGTTTTAAGAAAAGTTCATACATGATGAGCCCATACTACGTATCACACAGAAATGATCATTCGAAAAGAATCCGTGAGGTCGGCTGTCGTACCGGTGTTTTTGCTCAATCAATTTTTTTCCTCTTACTATTCTTGAGTGGAATAAGTTGGATGCGTGTGTTGTCGATCTTCCTCCTGATGCATTTTATTCACTACAAGAGGTGTGCTTTCGGTGAATGCGCAGGCACTGCTGCGCGAATGTACTTCATTGTTCTGACTGGACAACTGTGTATTTCTTTAACCCCCTCCCCTACAATAATGTCCACGTGGGCGATGTAGGCTACATTAATAAATAAATACATGTGTGGTTTTGTTTTTGCGCTAGCTGGTGCATGTCAAATAATTTTTCCTTTTCCGCAAAACAAAAAATACAATCGCGATCAACAAAAGATTGGATATAAAGACGAGCGCTTATTTTCAATTATTTGTGTTTGCAAGCAGCGAGCATGTAAATGTTGTCACTTAATGGCGAATCAGCAGATCACAGCGAGGTGTGCTAAGTGCTTCGGTAAGCTTTAATGTCCCAGGAATACGTCGTCTGTTCTTCGGCTTATATGTCGCAAAACGCACTACCTGGTCAGTGTTTGGCGTCTTAAAAGTGTCCTGAAACACTTCTCAAAGTAATCATCGAATGACCTCAGTATCAGTGCTTATTGCCTTGCGAGTCGATTGCCAAAAATATTTCATGAATCCGTAAGAACGATCGGACTTGCATGCATTTATCGCATGCTTTGAGCACTTTCTCTCTTGTTTCGTCCCGGCGGGCACGCTGGAAGCTACACAGGGAGATATATCACGGGGGAAATAAGTTACATCAGCGCGCGTCGTGACCTTGAGCGCGCGTGATGAAACGCGATCTATCTCTCCCGTTGTGATTTTTGTGCGCGAATGTGGCTCATTTGTGTAACTTTAGCAGACTTTGGTGCGCAGCGCCGGCACCCCGTGTCCAGAAACGCATGTGATATAAACGCCACCCTTGATTTATCTTGGATATTGGCCAATAGCGTGCTCTCTGCTGTTCGACGGCAAACAGCAAGCGCCGGCAACTCCGAAGAGAGAGCACAGGCCTCTGTATGAAAAGAGGGCAGCTGAGAAAACAACTTCGCGCTCCACTTCTAAACTATCCCTCCCGCGCACGACTTCAATATTTGGCTGAGTTGTCCATAGCAGTGTCTGCTTTTCGCAGATTGTGTTTTCACAAATCCAGAGAGGTGGTTCATGAGCGCCTTAAGGCCACCGGTATCGGAACACAACAGTCTGTTCAGGTGTAATATCTATGGTGTAACGTCCCACAACCACGATATGACTATGAGATGCCGTAGTGCCGGGCTCCGTAAATTTCGGCCACCTGGGGTTCTTTAATGTGCACCTAAATCTAAGTACACGGGCCGCAAACATTTTCGCCTCCATCGAAAATACAGCCGGCGCGGCCGGGATTTGATCCCGCAACCTTCGGGTCAGCAGTAGAGCGCCACTACCACTAGACCACCGTGGCGGGGCTGTGTTCAGGTGCCTGCGCCTTATGAGCCACAGAACTATGACCATGATTCGGGGGCCCCATCGAGATGTACGGTGAGCGTTCTACGGCTGAGTAGATATTCAACATTGACCCAATATCTTGGGGGTGGGAATCGCCATTGCAGCGTACCTTACGTTTTTCTTATGACGTGATCGTCCAAAGCATTTTACGTTTAAATGCTAATCGAATGGGCGTTGAGTGGTGTAAATGATTTGCGAAGCAAAGTGGAAAGTTTTATCCCATCAAGAGTAGAGAATATTTCTTTACTTGCACAAAATTGGATAAATATATAAACTTTCATTTCAAATATATCAATTTTTATATATAACTGAACGTGAAATTGTATATTCCAGCAGCGGCGTACCAACGTGTTCACGAGTGGGGGGGCTGGCCTCCCTCACTCCGTCCGCCGTATATATATATATATATATATATATATATATATATATATATATATATATATATATATATATATATATATATATATATATATATATATATATATATAATATATATATATATATATATATATATATGCACAGAAGTTACATCTTAAAAACTATGTACCAACTAAGCTCAACGGAAGTTTTATTGAAATTTATGCATAGATACAATTACGCCGATGGCGGCCTCCCCTGTAGTATAGATTTGTCTCATTCAATGCAATTTCGTTAACGTCCAGAAGCTTCTCTCTAATAATTGCGTTTTTTAGTGTAGGCAACAGTGACTGAACATTTTCTTTTCCGTATTTAGTACTACATTTTCTTGCGGATATTGAGGTCTGCGTATCTTATATCTTGCCTTGTTTGCTCCTAGTCGAAATAGGGTTTCTGGCACATTGTTAGTATTCGTACTATTATTATTTATTTATTTATTTATTATTTATTTAATTAGTACCCACAGCGCCCATACAGGCATTATAGTGGGGGGGGGGGGGGGTACAGAAAAAGAAAATGAAAATTGCAGGTTCACATAAGTTTGTGTAAAAAAAAAAAGAAAAAGAGAAAAGAAGTACATTTCCAAAACACAAAACATACACAGCTGCACCGAGCACAGCTGCGTCGGAAAAGTCATATGTATTAGAGAAAAAAAATGCAGAAACCACAAAAGTTGATGAAAATCCCATGATAATCAAAACAAAGTGCAGCATTCGTCTAGCACAAGGGCAAATTAACACCAAAACAAAACAACATAGCTTACAACCAAGATACCGTACAGATCATGGCGACTGCCAAGCGCACACACGTAGTCTAGAGGGCTTAGCGGTCGAAATATTCAATCATTTTTATTGCAGAAAAGAACGCATCCGTTGAAGAAATTTCTACAATTGGGGGAGGAAGTCGATTCCACTGACTGATAGTTCTCGGAAAAAAAGAGTTGCTGAAGGACGATGTATTACATCTATATTCTCTTATCTTGTGTTCATGATCTTTGCGGGCTGAAATATAGTGAGGCCGGCTTATGTATTCGTCACGGGGAATTCGAGTATGAGAACAAAATATGCTGTGGCAATAGCTTCAGTCGAAACGATGCCCTTCGGTGCTGCAGAGACTTCCATTTTAACTTCAGCTTAGCTTCCGTCGCACTGAATTGTCTGTCGTACATAGGTGCATTAAGCACATATCTCGCCGCCATAGACTGAACTTTTTCTAATCTTTCTTTATTTGATGATGTTGCAGGGTCCCACACACAACATGCGTACTCCAGTACTGATCTCACGTACGCTTTGTATAGTACCTCCCGGGTTTGCTGTGGAAAAGCACGTGTGTTTCTTTTTAAGAATCCTAAGCTCCGACAAGCTTTATTTACAGTGTAATCCACATGCCGATTCCATGATAGAGAGGGGCAAAGAAAACACCTAGGTATTTGTATTCGCGCACCATTTTTACCGGAGAGCTGTTTATTATGTATTCAAGTTCACCTGGTTTTTTTTTTTCTGGAAAACCTCATGCATACAGTTTTCTTAAGGTTCAGTTTCATTTCCCATCGCTGGCACCACGCGTATATTGCACATAGGTCGTTTTGGATTACGGAGCAGTCAGTTTCAGAGGTAATCTGACGGTATAAAATGCAGTCGTCTGCAAATAGCCTAATATGGGATTGTACGTTTTCGTTAATGTCATTTATATATAATAAAAAAGTAATGGTCCCAGAACTGATCCCTGAGGTACCCCTGACGTAACACTAGTTATTTCAGACTGTTCGCCGTTTACAACTACATATTGTCGCCTCTCATGTAGATATTCAGCAATCCATGCAATAACTTGGTGATTAATATTAAAGCTGGTTAGTTTTTGCAGTAATAAGTAGTGTGATACAGTGTCGAACGCTTTTTGAAAGTCGAGGAAAATGCAGTCGACGGAAAATTTGTCGTCCAGTGCTGCTGCTAAAACATGGGTGAACTCTACCAGTTGTGTGACGCATGATAGCCCCTGCCTAAATCCATGCTGGTTAGAGTTGAATAAGGAATTACTATCTATGTGCTTTACAATCGCAGTATATAAAATATGTTCAAGAATTTTACTGCACACAGAAGTGAGTGAGATAGGGCGGTAATTATTCACAGCATTGCGCGGGCCAGATTTATGTATAGGAGCAACAGACGCCATTTTCCAATCAGTTGGAAGAGAACTCTGTTTTAACGATTTTTCAAAAATAACTTTCAGGTACATAGACACTGCATGGGAAGAAGACTTCAACATAAAATTAGGCAAGCAATCAGGACCCACTGCTTTTGCACAATCTAGATCTCTAAGTAGTAATTCAATGCCACGAGCTTCAAGTACTACATCAGGCATGGATGTGGATTCGTGTACCAACAATTTCAAGTCTTTTTGGGGGTCAGTAGCGGCTGAGAACACTGACGTAAAATATAAATTGAACAACTTAGCCTTTTCTGTCGCATCGCTCACGGTAATATCACCGCTGGTCAAAGCGGGAATTGAAATGTTGTCTTTCTTGTTTCGTTTGATATACCTCCAAAGTTCTTTCGGGTTTTGCGTTATTTTACGTTCAATTGTTTTAAAGTAGGCTACCTTCATTTCGACTGTAGCATTATTTACTTCACGCGTTGCCAGCTTCAGTTTGCAAGAGTTCTCTTCCGAGGGATTTCTTTTAAATGAACGGTAAATTCTCTGCCTACGCTTGACCAAAACGTCGAGTTCTCTACAAAACCATGGTTTACTTTTTTACGCCTTCTGGTCAGCGCCCATGTCGGAACAAATCGGTTTCTCAGCTCTAGAATCTTGTCTTTAAACAAATTCCACAGCTGTTCTACTGAATACTCATCGGCAAGTGTTTCGAAAACAATGAAATATGCATCCAATGCAGTGTTGATTCCTTGGACATTAGCCTTCGCGTAATTGTACATGCACCGACTCCTTTCACTGTAAGCACTCGTATGTTTCATATTTATCTCACTTAGCACAACCTCGTGGTCACTTATCCCTGGTAATACTTCAGTGTTTTCTACCATTTCTGGCATATTTGTGAAAAATAGATCAAGGATATGACCTCCTCGAGTTGGTTTCAACACTGTCTGTTTTAAAGACAAGAGGTTCATGAAATCAGCCATTTCAGATTTAAAACTAAGAGAACTTCCAGAAGCTATTGGTTGCTCATTCCAGTCGAGATCAGGCAGGTTAAAATCCCCACCTACAACGACGTAATCAGAGGCGATTTTTGTAGCTGTAGCAGTGAATTCACTAAATTCCTTAGTTGAACCAGTTGGCGGTCGATAAAAAGAGCAGACTGATAGTGATTTGCCATTCGAGAGCTTAAGTTGACACCAAACAGCTTCACTCATATCGTCTGTAGTGCTTATGCCTATAGACGGAATGCGCTGATCTACCAAGATAAATACACCACCTCCATGATAGTTCCTGTCTTTCCTGTAACAAGTAAAGTTATCTGGAAATACCTCGCTGTTTGCCACGTCTTCATTCAGCCATGATTCAGTACCGATAACTACACTTGGTTTGATCATGCGCACTAAGTCATCGAATATGTCAACTTTCTTTTTAATGCTCCTACAGTTTACTAACAAAAAAGACAGTGAAGAGCATAAGAACTTAGTCGGTCACTTGCACTGCACAACCTTGCCTGAGGTATCATCGTAAGTGTACCTGATGCCGTCTATGTGAAGGGTATCGTGTTTTAGTTGTACTCGTGCGTCCCTGCTTCTATTTTCTTTAGCAAACTGCCACAAAATTCGCCTTTTCTTTCGCACTGGCTCAGAAAAGTCTTCCGACATACCGATACCTGTATCTTTCAAATTCTTGGCCTTTCCTAAAATCAGGTGCTTTTCTTTCAGTGACCCGAACCTTGCGATCACGGGCCGCGTTTTTCCCTCTCGAAATTTCCCGAGCCGATGAGCTTTTTCTATCGTTTCGGGGTTAACTTGTAATTTTGTCGAGCATACTTCTTTCACAGCGATTCAGATTGTGACCAAGATTCGCGGACACTTGTATCAGGTATGCCGTAGAATTATATTACTATAAATGTTAACGTGTCACCCTCAAGTTCTTTTTAAGTAAGAATTTGTGGTATTAGGGGCGTAGTACGTTCTTTATACTAATCATATTTGTATTTGCAACTTTGCTTGGAGCGTGCGAACTTCATAGTGGAAGACAGCGCAATAATAGAAGACAAGAAAAAGCAAACAAGACCAGCGCTGAGCAGCGCTGGTCCTGTTTGGTCTTTGTCTTCGTTGTATTGCGCTGTTTTCTACTTTGCGT
This sequence comes from Rhipicephalus sanguineus, assembly GCF_013339695.2. Lineage (NCBI taxonomy): Eukaryota > Metazoa > Arthropoda > Arachnida > Ixodida > Ixodidae > Rhipicephalus > Rhipicephalus sanguineus. The sequence continues at coordinate 72,006,572 of NC_051183.1, read as the reverse complement.
AGAAAACCCTCCGGTCTCTCCAAGTAAATACGCCTGAGAAAACGGTGTAAGCACAAATTTTCTTTGAAAAAAATATGGGTGATTATATCGTAAAAATATCCCGCATTTTATCCTTCCGCATTGGCCGTTAGATGTTTTTGATTGGTCGAAATTTTCTGGGCAGCTGCTCGTAATGCGATGCAACAAATGACTCCAAAATGGTCCTCTGCGTAATGACCATTCAAGCACGACTACATAAAAAATAAGAAAGTACGCTATTTTCAATACGGCATATTTTTGGTAATTGGTTTTTCGCCGTTCTTTAAAAAAAATTCGGTGTGTCCTATCGCGTGCTTGTTACGCGACGTAACAAATCTGTGAAATCTCATGGTGTTAAAAGGACGTGCGCACGCTAAACAGCGCAATACTGTGCTGAACAATACCTAAACATGTTTTTTTTTTTTTTTTTGAATAGCCGGAGAGTGTCTCATTCTGGATGTAACTCAAGAAGGCTGCCCGCCGATCACATTGGAAACGGCTACTTATAGGAGCTGGCGAGACGGATTCTTATGAGTATAATAAATATTTTCAGTTGAAGTCTAACGATGTTGAGCTGTTCGTGCACGTGTACAACCGTGAACTCATCCTTGCTGATAGAGAGAGAGATAGAAATAAACAGCGCTGCGCGTGTTTGCTTCTTTGCTCACTGAGTTGTATTTTTCCTTGTACAAGTCAATTCGAGATGACTCGAGACCAACTAGCCCTGCTGTCACTTCAGTCTCCTTAGTCCTGAAAAACCCGATCGTGGGATCGAATGCCGGCTGCGGCGGCCGCACTTTCGATTGAGGCGAAAATGTTTGAGGCGCGTGTGCTCAAATTTAGGTGCACGTTAAGAACCCCAGGTGGTCGAAATTTCCGGAGCCCTTCTCTCGTAATGATATCGTGATTTTGGGACGTTCAGACAATTATCAGTCCAAAAAACCGTGAACCTTGAGCATTTCCCTATTCGGTATATGGATCAAATTGCGGGACAAGCTTGAAAGCTGGGCATCGCAATGTACTCGAGTCGAATGCCTTATTCCTAGCCTTGTTCCGAGCCACCGCGATCGCTGCAAGCCACCATATGATAACCCTTTCAGTCACGAATTATGATGCACTGTCTGGAAATACATGAAATTTCCATGACATGATTTCAAGGCACTCAGTATATTACATTCCAAGAAATAAAATGAAGGAATGTGTTGTTTTGTGTGTGTTACAGTAATTAATGCTAATTAGCATGTAATAAATATCTAATTATTCTGCAATCTGTCAGCTTCAATAATCAACCATTAGGCCCAAAATGCATGCACAGTTTGTTTTTTGGTTGTATGCTTTTCGAGCGAAGAAAAAAAAATACTCTTGACGTTGGTCCTGGAACGTCGCACGTCCAACGATCGTCGAACATGGTAGTGTCTCTAGCAAAGTGATCATGTGCAGCAGTATACAGCATAACGAAGTTAAATAAAAAGCGCTAGTTGTCCACCCAGGAAGCCTGCAGGAATGTGAACACTAATTTTCAGGTCATTCAGGTCACACTGTCGAAAGTGGGGGGGGCTCAGCCCCCCTAACATTTCTAAGTGGGGGGGCTAGCGCCCCCCTTGCCCCCCCCGGTAGATACGCCTATGTATTCCAGTTCATGCAACCGACCTCCAAGACTAACAATGCTTTATTACTCAGCCGGAATACCTTGATGACACAAACCATATTTCCATTAATACTGAAGCCTCGGGGCACTGCCTACTTGTTTCACGAGCTTATTACTGCGCCATGGTATGTCGGATGCAGAAATATATTTTCTTGCAAAAGTGTTACAAGACCACCACATCTAACATACGTGTGCAGCTTTCAACACGAATCCCAGGCGTCAAACAATGAAAGAACAGCGTTTGAAGGCATGCCAGAATTCCAAAACAAACCTTCTAAAACAATTATATGTAGTCAGTAACTGTCGCCTTCATACGTTCTGTAGCGCTACGAAGGCTACGCATGTGCATCTCTGGTTCCATTGTCTGCGTGCATTTTTAGCGCTGCAACCCGTATATAAATCACGCAGTACAGACAAGCCCGAATTTCTACTTTCGTTGTCACGTGGTCATGACGTCGACGAAGACAACAGTCAGCACGTCCGAGATGACACTGTTTATTTGGCCGAACTTGTGGCCGAGAAACTGAAAGTCAAACTACAGCAATACACTGATAGCGGCGAACAGAGCGTCGACCGTCGATCAACTGACAAGCGGTCAAGCGCGTCGGCTTTTATACAGGCGCTATTGAACTTTCCAGCAATATCGCTGGTAGCGACGTTATCTCTAGACAAAGCTGGAACATTCGCGTGCTGTGCGCAATCTTAACAAAACGATCTATTACAATCGCGAAGCTTCTCGAACACTGCTTCGCGGACAGCGTCGAGCGTTGATAACCGTCCCTGCTGGTCAAACCTGAATACATCAAAACAAGACAAGAAGTGGGCGTGGCATTGCCCCCCTCTCAAAAAGCATCGTCCCGATGCTTGTGAAAGAACATAGAAGAGAAACAAAACAAGTGCATACACAACTAAATTACAATAACAAAGGAAAAAATACAGTCCCCAGATTCGCTAACGCGCAAAAAACGGCTTAAGGCGCACGACATGGACGACTTCAGGTCGTGCGCGGCGTCGCTGGGAGTTCGTAATGCCGTCCGGGATGACCTCGTAGTCAAGAGCGCCGATCGAGGCGTCGAAGAACCTTGTATGGCCCGAAGTATCGACGAAGGAGTTTTAGGGGCGAAGCTCCTCTTAGTCTAACCTTGTCACGTCTCCGTTGTCCGGCGTAACCACCTTTGCAAACTGCCCACTACTGCGTCTTTGCAAACATCCCACTACGACCCATCACCGATCCTTTGCAAACTGCCCACTACTTCGTCTTTGCAAACATCCCACTACGATCCATCACCGATCCATTACTTCACCGACCATAAAGCCGTTATAATGAAGGGGGAACGGAAGCCACGTCTACCTACCACTTACGATTAATAAAATTTCTTGTATAAATATATACAGTGTTTGTCACGTCTTTGATGATGTACTGAGCTATCGCTTTGATTACTGCTGCGCGAAACCACTGAAGATTTCACGGTGTAACCACGATTGCTTCAGGAGCTTCGCCCAAGCTCTTCATCATTCACCCGTGGATATGCTGTGAATTTTTTTCGCTAAGCCCACGTCGGCGTATCGGCGTCCAGACCCAAACACGGTCGCCGGGCTGGTATTCCACGACGCGTCGTCGAAGATTGTAGCGACGGCTGTCGGTCTGCTGCTGCTGGGTCTTCATGCGCAGGCGGGCGAGCTGTCGAGCTTCTTCGGCACGTTTTAAGTAAGGGGCGGCATCGAGATTTTCTTCGTCGGTGGCGTTGTGTAGCATGGCGTCGAGCGTCGCCGCCGGGCTCCTTCCGTAGACCAACTTGTACGGCGTCATCTGCGTCGTTTTCTCGACGGCCGTGTTGTATGCGAAGGTCACATACGGAAGGATGGCATCCCACGTCTTGTGTTCGACGTCGACATACATGGCCAGCATATCGGCGATGGTCTTGTTTAGCCGCTCGGTGAGGCCATTTGTCTGTGGGTGGTACTCTGTGGTCCGGCGGTGGCTTGTTTGGCTGTATCTCAGTATTGCCTGAGTTAGGTCAGCAGTAAACGCCGTACCTCTGTTGGTGATGAGGACCTCTGGGGCGCCATGACGCAGGACGATGTTCTCAACGAAGAACTTCGCTACCTCGGCGGCACTGCCTCTGGGCAGGGCCCTTGTTTCGGTGTAGAGGGTGACGTAGTCGGTAGCTACGACGATCCACTTGTTTCCGGTATTGGACGTCAGAAACGGCCCCGTAAGTCCATCCCGATTTGCTGGAACGGCCGTCGAGGTGGCTCGATAGGCTGCAGAAATCCGGCTGGCCTAGTGGGCGGTGTGTTGCGTCGCTGACAGTCCCGACAGGTCTTTACGTAACGAGTGACGCCGGCGGAAAGGCGCGGCCAGTAGTTCTTCTCCTGTATTCTTGCTAGCGTGCAAGAGACACCGAGGTGTCCAGACGTCGGGTCGTCGTGCACAGCCCGGAGGACCTCTGGCCGCAATGTCGAGGGTACCACGAGAAGGCAATCGGCTCGAAGCGGTGAGAAGTTCTTCTTTAGGAGAACACCGTTACGCAAGAAAAACGACGTCAGTCCCCGCGTGAATACCTTCGGAACAACGGTGGTCCTGCCCTCGAGGTATTCCACAAGGCCCCTGAGTTCTTGATCCGCTCGCTGTCGTTCGGCGAAGTCGTCGGCACTTCTGGTTCCCAAGAAGGAGTCGTCCTCCTTATCGTCCTGCGGCGGTGGGTCGACGGGAGCGAGAGACAGGCAGTCAGCGTCGGAGTGTTTTCTTCCGGACTTGTAAACGACGGTAATGTCGAATTCTTGAAGTCGTAGGCTCCACCGTGCGAGGCGACCTGAAGGGTCCTTCAAGTTAGCTAGCCAAGACAATGCGTGGCGGTCGCTCACAACATTGAAGGGCCTGCCGTAGAGGTAGGGGCGAAACTTGGATGCAGCCCAGATGATCACTAGGCATTCCTTTTCTTTTGTGGAATAGTTCGTTTCTGCCTTTGATAGCGACCGGCTAGCATAACTGATGACCCTTTCCTGCCCGTCAGTCTTCTGCACAAGGACGGCGCCGAGTCCTACGCTGCTTGCGTCGGTGTGTATTTCCGTATCGGCGTATTCGTCGAAATGCGCTAGTATCGGAGGCATCTAAAGGCGTCGTTTCATTTCTTAAAATGCTTTGATTTGCGCCGTTTTCCACTTGAATGGCACGTCGGTCTTCGTGAGGTGAGTTAGCGGTTCGGCGATTCGTTAGAATTCCTTGACGAAGCGCCTGTAGTAGGCGCACGGCTTTCGTGTCGGTGGGTGGCAGGAAGGCAGCGACGGCAGCTGTTTTCCGCGTGTCTGGGCGAACACCAGCCTTGCTGATCACGTGACCCAAAAACAGTAGCTCCTCGTATGCAAAGCGGCACTTTTCAGGCTTCAAGGTGAGGCCAGAGGTCTTGATTGCTTGTAGTACAGCGTCAAGGCGCCGGAGGTGTTCGTCGAAGCTTGAGGCAAACACAATGACGTCGTCCAAGTACACAAGGCAAGTCTGCCACTTCAAGCCAGCCAACACGGTGTCCATAACGCGCTGGAACGTCGCAGCTGCCGAGAAAAGACCAAAGGGCATAACCTTGAACTCGAAGAGGCCGTCTGGTTTTATAAAGGCAGTCTTCTCTCGGTCTCTCTCGTCGACTTCGATTTGCCAACAGCCGGTCTTGAGGTCCATCGACGAAAAGTACCTCGCGTTGTAGAGTCGATCCAGGGTGCCGTCTATTCGTGGGAGAGGGTAGACGTCCTTCTCCGTGATTTTGTTCAGGCGGCGATAATCGACGCAGAAGGGTAGGGTTCCGTCCTTCTTCACTAACACCACGGGTGACGCCCATGGACTCTTCGACGGCTGGATGATGTCGTCGCGTAGCATTTCGTCGACTTTTATTTATGGATTCGCGTTCTCGCGTCGAAACTGTACGGGCTCAGCCAGAGTGGCCCGGCATTTTCCTCTGTTATGATGCGATGTTTTGCGACTGGGGTGTGGCGGATTCTTGACGATGACGAAAAGCAGTCCCTGTATTTAAATGGCAGGGTTTTGAGCTGTTCTTGTTTATGCTTCGGAAGGCTAGGATTGACGTCGAAAGATGGTTGAGGAGCTTGGTTCATCGGTGTGGGCTCAGAAGAAGGCGATGGCGAAAGCATTGGTGGTTGCCACAATTTCTTCGATGTAGGCGACTGTCGTGCCTTTGTTTACGTGCTTATACTCGTTGCTAAAATTTGTGAGCATCACTGTTGCTTTGCCTCCCCGCAACACTGCTATTCCTCTTGCGACGCAAATCTCGCGGTTAATCAACTGGTACTGGTCGCCTTCAACGACGCCTTCCAGGTCTGCTACTTTCTGAGTGCCGACGGAAATGATGACGCCGGAGCGAGGGGGAATGGTGACCTGGTCTTCCAGCACATTCAAGGCGTGCTTCCCTGGCGGCGTGTACGGCGGTAATGCTTTTTCTCTAGATAGTGTTATCGACTTGGATCTGAGGTCGATGACTGCACCATGAAGGCCTAAGAAGTCCATACCAAGGATGACATCTCGGGAGCAATGCTAAAGGACTACGAAGCTTGCGGGATAAATCCGGTTGTTGATGGAGACCCTCGCTGTGCAGATCCTGCCGGCGTTACTAGGTGACCTCCAGCTGTCCGGATTTCGGGGCTTTCCCAGGCGGTCTTGACTTTCTTCAGCTTCGTCGCGAACGGTCCACTGATGACAGAATAGTCGGCTCCAGTATCGACGAGAGCGGTGACGTTGTGGCCGTCGATGAGAACGTCGAGGTAACTCGTTCGTCGCCTACCGTTTCGATTTGGTCGCGGCGTCGGATCACGGCTACGTCGGTTCGTCCCGCTGCTTCGACGTTGCGTCGTCAGGTCTTCTTGGGGCCGTGAAGTTTCGACGTCAGGGCTTCGTTCGGCTTGCGGCGTGTTCTTTAGATTTCGTTGCGGCGTTGTCGTCGGCGGCGGAGGATCTTCGGTATTTCGTCGTACAGCAACCACACCTCCATCGGTTGCTGCCCTTAGTTTTCCGGATACGGGCTCGGTGACCGGCCTCGCGTTGGGCCAGTGTATGGTCGGCGTTGAGGGCAGACGTAGCGGCGTGGCGACGGCGAACGGGAAGGTTGTCGAGGCGTCCATTGCTATCCCGCGAGGTAGTCGGCGATATCGCGTGGTCTTTCCCCTCGCTGTGGACGCGGCGCGTCGATGGCGAACCCACGCAGTCCCATCTGACGGTACTGGCAACGGCGGTGTGGCCAGCTTCCCCGCAGTGGCAGCAGAGTGGGCGGTGGTCGGGGGCGCGCCAAACGTCGGTCTTCCTCGGCGTGTATAGCTGGCTGGCTGGCGGGCGGTATACGTCGGTGGCCGCGGCGGTGGTGCCTGGCGGCGGAACTGCTGGTGCGGCGCGGCGTCTTGACGTGGGCGAGAAGGGGGGGGGGGGGGGGCTTGCGTCGGGCTGCAGCAGCATAGCTCACTGCTTGCAGCTGCGGCTGCGCTGACTCGGGGGTGCCCACAGACTGCTGGATTTCCTCTCGGACGATGTCAGCGATCGAGGCAACTTCAGGTAAGGGTAACAGCTTGCGCAGTTCTTCCCGCACGATCGCTCGGATCGTTTCACGCAGGTCGTCGGAGCCGACGGCATGAACAGCTGGGCTGTCTTGAATCGATCGGCGATTATACTGACGGTTGCGCATTTCCAGCGTCTTCTCAATCCTCGTCGCCTCTGAGATGAATCCTTGGACTGTCGAGGGTGGGTTCCGCATCAGCCCAGCGAAGAGCTCTTGCTTTACCCCTCGCATGAGCAACCTGACTTTCTTGTCCTCAGGCATGGCTGGGTCAGCGTGGCGGAACAGTCTGGTCATTTCCTCTCCAAAGATGGCAACGCTTTCATTTGGAAGTTGGACCCGCGTCTCTAGCAAGGCTGCGGCCCTTTCTTTTCTGACGACGCTTGCAAACGTCTGCAGGAAAGCGCTGCGAAAGGCGTCCCAAGTTCGAAGAGTGGACTCCCGATTCTAGAACCAGGTCGTTGCTGCGTCTTCAAGGTAAAAGTAAACGTGGCGCAGCTTGTCCTCGGAGTCCCAGTTGTTGAATGTTGAGACCCTTTCGAAAGTCTCGAGCCAGGTTTCAGGGTTTTCGAATGACGACCCGCGGAAGGTTGGCGGCTCCTTGGGCTGCCGGAGTAGGATCGGCGCAGGCTGCACGGGGTCGGTCATCTTCGCTGCGGTCGGTGTTGGGACCTGGGGCTGCCTGGTTTGTTCGGGAAGGAGCCCGTGCTCCGGCTGCAGTCCCTTCTGCCTGCGGCTTGTTCGACGATCCGGGTTTTCTTTGCCGTCGTCCTCCTCGCGGCTTGGGCTTCGATCAACGCTTCGCGGGGGCGTCCGGATCATGGAAGCAGCAGCACCTCCTCCAGATGTCACGTGGTCGTGGTCGTAAGCGACGAAGACAACAGTCAGCACGTCCGAGATGAAACTTTATTTGGCCGAACTTGTGGCCGAGAAACTTAAAGTCAAACTACAGCAATACACTGATAACGGCGAACAGAGCGTCGACCGTCGATCAACTGACAAGCGGTCAAGCGCGTCGGCTTTTATACAGGCGCTATCGAACTTTCCAGCAATATCGCTGGTGGCGGCGTTATCTCTGGACAAAGCTGGAACATTCGCGTGCTGGGCGCAATCTTAACAAAACGATCTACTACAATCGCGAAGCTTCTCGAACACTGCTTCGCGGACAGCGTCGAGCGTTGATAACCGTCCCTGCCGGTCAAACCCGAATACATCAAAACAAGTGGGCGTGGCCCTAGCAGTTGCGAAAATCCCTGAGAGTTCTAAAAATAAGAATATGTTCACCACTCGGTCGCGATTCAACGACTTCTCTACGTTAAATTAATTCAAAGTTCATTTTGATAGTGCTAGAGAAATGCGAAACATATTATGATCTTTATAGCAGCAACGGCCAGCAACTGCCTGCTCCATGCAAATAAAAGTCACTAGGGCACATATCACTAAAGAACATGCGATCATCAAACCCACCGTGTTCATGGCTCCATCGTGTAATGAATCTCGTCAACACAAGCAATGCTTCCAACTGCGCATCTCTTGCTCACAAAGGCCAAAAAGGGCACCTACGGAGACAAGATTTTTTTCGATATTGCCAAGTAAATTTCACATAAAATTCGGATTTCGAAAAAAAAAATATTTCAAAAAAATACGACAGACCTGCGTGGAACACGAAGCAGTCCCAGCGAAAGCTGGAGGAGCGGCCTTTAGAGAGCCCATTCTAAACTCACTTGGGGCAACTACTGCAAATACACTTCCAAGGTCCTCACTACGCCATAAATCATAATTCTGCGAAGTTGGGAAGTGCCCACTATGCGTTTGTAAAGCATTATGCGCACTTTGTTGATGCTGTGGCAGTGATGTGATTAATTGAAGCCATTTTGGCCCAGATTCTGGAGCAGATGAAAGTCCGCTTTGGACCAGCAAATGACTATTTTGGAGCAGTTAGTAGTTCTCGATTTTCGAACACAAATATTTGTCTCTAATATGGAGAAGTTGTAACATGTTTAATGAAATGTATATATGGCCACCTGAATGCATGTTTATAAAATTCCAAAACATAAAATTAACTGTTATTTGCTCGTTTGCAACCCTCACTTTCAGTTCCGTGACCGTCGGTCCCCTCACACTTAGCAGCCATTATCTTTGCAATTAAATGAGGTTTTGTCATGTTTTAGTCACTTCATGGAAGCGCATGGTGTGTAAATATTCCGCGCATTGTTTTTTTAACTGTCGAAAAGGAACTATTGTGATTAATTCGTGCATTCGGTGCAACCAAGGCCTATTCTCTATGTCAAAGTACATGCTCCGTCATTTTCATGGACAGAATCGTAGGGCTACTCTCTCGTGGTCAGTTGAGAAAATACCGGATTTATTAAATACTAACAGACGCTTTGTACCTGAAATACTCTACATGTTTAACGAAATCTGCCGCGATGGACCACTCACTTCGTATCTCATTTGAGTTCTTTAACATGGAACTATTGCCTCAGTCGAAAAGCAGGAGCGAGACATATATATATATATATATATATATATATACATATATATATATATATATATATATATATATATATATATATATATATATATTCAAGCAATGTCGTGACTCTAGTAGAACACCTGCTTGCCATGCACAAGGCCTGGGTTCGATTCGCACATGAACTGAAGCTTTATTTTATTTGCATATTTTTCAATATTATGTATATACAGGGTGTCCCAGCTATCTTTAGCCAAGGGTTAAAAAATACAATATTAAAGGCAGGCGAGTGAAAGCAGTTGCAAATTGCTGACAGCCACCTTGGGCACTACAGACAATTTTTTGTTTTGTAATTAACTAATTTGTAAATTAGGATTATTTAATTACATTCCTAAATAGACTTCAGGCAAGAAATGCGCCTTGCAAAGTTCGAGAGCGCCTTCAGAAACACCAATTTCATTATTTGCGATAAAGAAAGTCTCACGTATACCATATTTCCCCAAGCTGCAGAGAAAGCCCGCGAAATATAAAAAGAACCACGTGACTAGCGCATTCGCGAGCCGCGAGAATGCTTCCCTCAGTCGTGGTTTGAGCGAACGAAATCGGCTGCGGCCGCGACTCGCCGTCTCCGTTGCAGCGGTAGGCCGATAAATTAATGGTGGTTTCTCGGCCCGCGCTCGCTACAACATGCACCGTCACGCGCGCCAACTGGCTGACGTGGGCCAAGCAACCACCGCCCACTTATCGGCCTACCGCTGCAACGGAGCCTCGCTCAAACCACGGCTGAGGGCAACATTTTCGCGGCGCGCGAATGCGCTAGTCACGTGGTTCTTTTTGTATTTCGCGGGCTTTCTTTGCAGGCTTGGAAAAAATGTTATACGTGAAACTTTCTTTATCGCAAATACTGCAATTGGCGTTTCTGAACACGCTCTCGAACTTTGCAAGTCGCATCTCTTGCCTAAAGTTAATATTTAGCAATTTAGCTAAATAATCCTAACCAATTAGTTAATTACCAAACAAAAAATTGTCTGTATAGCGCAAGGTTACTGTCAGTGATTTGCAACTGATTTCACTCGTTTGCCTCTAATGTTGTATTTTTTAACCCTTGGCTAAAGATAGCTGGGACACCCGGTATATATGTATGTATGTGTGTGTGCGTGTGTGTGGTCTTTTCAGCGAAATTTCATAGGCCCCTGACACGGGTGGAATGGTTGATATATCCGGACTGCAGTAGCGTATTAAAACAAGCACTCTGCACGACCTCTTGTAAAAAATTAGAACGATAGTAACATCAGTTATTTGAAGGAACAGAAAAGCAGTATGTTAAAGCACATAAGCCTACTGTTCACTGTAATTAATGCAATCAAGTAAAAGGCTGCCATTGAAGAAAAACCTGTAATTGCACCAAGTAATACTTTTCTCTAGCACATGGATTCTCAAACAGGGTTCCGTGAAGGACATCTTATGGTTCCGCGAGTGGCAGAACGAATGCAACCCGCTGCTGTTTACGACCATTAACAACAATTTTATTCAAACAGATTCGCATTGCATTTTGCATTTAACAAAGCCATCGCACGTCGCATCCGCACATCGGGTGTCTGTGGGTAGCGAGACCCACGTGGTAACAATAAAGACTCGTCTACTGCGCGCCATGGGAAACTTGCACCATTTGCGGACCTAAGAGAACGGGCGGAGCGCTGGTAATTCCTGCTCATGAGCGTTCAAACCAGTTCAAACATAACGGACACCTCATCGCTTTATTTGTGGCTCATGGCGCATCGACGTTCACGTGGCAGTTTTCATACATGGCTAATTGCCACTGCTTTGTGACGGTTTTGTAATCAAAACACGCAACGACCGCTTTGATACACGTAAGATGTGTCGCTTCGTGACGGCTGTGGACTGCACGATCATTTAGGCTTAGCTTTACGACCAGTGTATCGGTCAACGGCCGTTTCGCTGTGCGACTGGCATGCCTCCCGTGATGTGCCACCCTAGGCTCGCTAGGGTGGCACAGCAACTACTGCTGCTCGTTATATATTTCATTTGAAGTAGTCTTACACTGAATTAGGTGACGATAATTACCGGCAAGGCAATTTATTACGAACGTGGAAAATGCGGTTTTCAGAAAATTGATCTAACGATTTTTCAGCCTCCAAAAGCCACATCTCCCCTTGGAATATTTAGCTCCTAAAGCAACTACACATTTACTGCTGCAATACTTTCTCTCCTAGAATTACGCACTTCATTACAAAAACAAGTTCACCCTCTGCAATGACGATAGCCACAAGTATGGGAAATAGCGGTAAAGTTAGGCACGGTTTACGCTTGCCCTAACTAGTCTAATTTGTACCAAACAAGCTTTTTTTATTACGCATCTTTGTCTAAGTACGCCACCATTTTCACATTTTACCTCGATCGAAATGCAGCCTTTACTAGGGCCAAGCATCAGACCTGTGACACTGTGCAGAGCAGGAGAGGCCCACTCGTTGAGCTGCCATCATGGGTAAACTGTGCACAAAGTAGCAGCGGAATGACTTGGCGTAAGCATGGTCCCCACTGTCCGCGTGAAATGCTTCGATCCGCAAGTGACCCCATATTATCGGCTTAAATTTAGGCTCACCTGTTACTGCATGCAGGCATAATTATAATTGCCCACAAGAACATGCCAATAAGCCTTTTGTCTAATTTCAGGCTGAAAGTGATTCCTGTAGAAATTCTGGGTTGTTTCTTTGTCAGAGTGAATATTGTGTCCCATCATTTAACGTTCATGGGCGAGTAATCAGTCCAAGACTAGATTCATAAAAAACACTTATTCTTGATGAAAGTGCCGTTTTCATCGCAATAAACATTCAAATGATGTTTGCAGAACCTGGCAGATGATTATATGACTGTGCCGGTGATATTATTATAGGCCACAGCACGTCATTTTTCCTGTTTACATCAGTTGTTGAGATAGCGCACTTGCAAAGCTTTTTTTTCAACTGGCCAGGAAAAGTGTTGAAGCACTGGCATGTGGAGTCTGAAAGAAAAGGCCGAGACAAGCTGTTGTAATAAACTATTTTAATAATAATAAACTAATTCTAATAGTAATAATCGATTGTAATGCGAGACAAGCTATTGTAAACGAATAATAAACAAACTAATACCGCTGCTGTGCCTGCAAGAGGCCTCGAGATATTTTTGTTCCAAAGTGTAGCACACGTAGAACAATGCTTTTTGAGAGGCTTGAAATGAGCTCTTCTTACGATGCTGTGATGGCACAAACATAAAAATGCTCGCTGATCACCGTGCCTGATTCATTCTCATCTGCACTAGTATCATAGTGACGAAGCAGCACACGAAAGACACATTCACGCATACATAAAGACACACTCATCAGTGCTTGTGTGTGTGTTTTCTTTATATGTGCGTAAAAGTCTTTTTTGCCCCGCTTCATCACTGCCATGACTCACCACCTAGCCCACCAATTTATGTTACGAGACAGGGCATGCAAACACGGACACAAGAGATAAGTCAGGACACCACAGACGTTGACTATCCACTGAAAAGGCACACAGCGCCAGAAAAGAAAGTAGGCACGAAAAGTTATCTGCACATGCTCACCGTTGCTGTGTGCCCTTTGAGTTGATAATCGGCGTTTGTGGTGTCTAGACTTCTCTCTCTTGTGTTTTTGCAAGCCCTGGCTAAAGACCTCTTATGTTCCATTAATCTTTGAATAACACAGCGGGCCATCTGCTTTACGTAGAACCAACCGCAGCTGAACAGAACTTTATACACTCAAACCTAGATATAATGAACATGGATATAACGAATTATCGGTTATAACGAAGTAAATAAAGAATAGTCTTGTAATAGATAGTACTACAAATGAATGTTTATAACGAATTTTCGGATATAACGAAGTTATTTTCGTGGCAGATGTGACTTACAATGAGGTGTGAGTGTACACCACACTTGTACGCCAATCAGTAAATTTGTTGGTGTGTTCAACGAAACAAATGTCAGTCTGCCTTTTATTGACTACCTGCGCATTTTTTTTCTGCACGGTGGCACATATTTTACCTAACTTATTGGCAGCCATAAGCACAACTGCAGTACAACCGCAGTGCAGCCCAGGCCGATGTTCTCTCGCCAATGCTACAATCCAATGACCTCCAGTGCTACCTGATGCTTGTCTAACTCACTGACAAAGCTCAATTGTTGAGGTTTACAAGGACACGATACACAGCCACAGCTCTGAAGCTGCATAAAATGACGAACGGCAGTGGTCTTGTGTTGATTACTTTTTTAACATCTAATACTTGTGTGATGCTCGAGACGTTGCTTGAGAGAGGTCTATTATAGTTTATGATTGAACCAATAAATGAGTTATATTCCAATTCTGCCGTGCGGAAGCACCTTGTAATTTTGGAAGTAAAGGTACATTTGTTCACACTAGGCTCTAATGAAAGGAAGCTTTGACGGAGCTGAGCTCATAACACGATATTAAGTTTTGCTTTCGTATTTAGTTCTTATGACCGTCCATGTTTTCTTTCAAGTTCATTTATTTCGTATATGAAACACAGAGGACACTGATGTGTCTTCCACATTTCCAACCTTCATTCTCATTTTGTGTTAGAAATTGGCCATTCTTATCGTGTTCCCTGTGCATCCCACCTTATTTGTCGAATATTTACAGTGCCCTCATCTTTCCTCTATGTCTACACTCCGCTTATTCCTATGTCTCAGAAGCTAGCTTGTTTTTACCCCTCACTTTTCGTTAAGCTATGTTTAAAAAACGACCTGTGGTTTTCCTGCTTAATTTCCATACAGCTGACTGACAATAAACTCGAGATGAAACTGCCCAAAGAAAAAAATTTGAGCTCACCTTAGGTAGTCTTGTATTTGTTCTCACGAAGCAGGGAAGCCAAGCTTAGCCGGACGCTACTTACGTCCACCCTGAAGAGCTTGCAGGTGTAGACTGCATGAGAAACAATAAGCATTAAACATGAGAAAACAACGGTAATTGAAGCTTGCATTAATAGCAGACGGAGTAGACAAACGCTGAATACACCAGGCACTTTTGAATAGAACTCATTCACATGGATGAACCAGTTGCACAACTAATGAAACCGACAGGAAATTAAGCCAAGAAAAGCCTAGGGGACATTATTTGTGGTTTCTTAACTGTAGTGTAATGATTCTTACTTAACCTGAAAGGAATTAATGTGGACGAAAAATCACCTGTCGGTAGGATCAAAATGCACAACCTTCAAATTACGAATGCCGGCAGGCTGACTCATGGCACACAAGACCCTCCTCGCAATGCCCTCCCCTTTCTCCACTTCGAGTGCAAACATGTGCACTGCATGCACTTCTGGTGCCGAAGCCCGCTGTAGGTGCCAGCCAAAGCAGTGGTCGAAGCTTTGTTATCTACTGTGGGAGAGGGAGCATTGACCGGAGAGTAGTGCGCAGATTAGGGTGGCATAGATTCACCCAGCTGTGTCGTGTACAGATAGTGTGATATGAAAAGGCACAACTAGAACAACACACAGAATAGAAGGGTACAGGAAGGCACGTCGTCCTGTGTTCTATTCTATGTGTTGTTTTAGTCTCGCCTTTTCACATCATGAATCAAAACCAACTGGCCCTACATTTTGTTGTGCCGCTACTGTGCTTGATCGTGCTTCATCGTTACGCGTGCCGTGGGCAAAACAACTTTGGACGCTTATTCACAGCAATATTTATTGCAGTCAGTTCTTCTCCAAGCCAAAAAAAAAAAAAACGGGCAACTGCGAAGCAGGATGCAAGTTTGGAGTTTCTGAACGGGTGGTGTGGCAGCGACGACTGCAGTGTGAAAACGTTTTCACACTTGATGCCAAGTACCGAGGCTTTTGCGGGCTGAAGGCTGGACGCTTTCCTGAGCGTGCGGCACACATGAACGAGCTTCGTTATCGGTCTCTACGGGCGACATGCAAATGATCATGCAACAGCCTGTGTTCTTGCTTAGGAAGCGGGTATTCAGTGGAATCTCGTTCATACGATTCTGCATAACACATTCCTTAGCTGAATTCGTTTTTCTTTTTATTCCCAGCCAATGTCCCTTGGAAGTAATGCGTATTCATGCGTTTAATACGATCACATTTTTGCTCAAAATTGGATGATACGACTCCAAAAGTAGATATTGACCGATATATCTAGAAACCCTACATTTATTCTTCAGTATACTAGCTCAAACCACGTCCCAACAAGCCCTGATCTGCACGTTGCACAACCACCGAGGCCGCAGCAGCGTCAGTTTTGTAGCGGAAAGGTCCCTGCCAGGCGTGGCCGCTGCGTCCAGTGATTCTTTTGCAGCTTCTTCTTACTTTTGAGAAGAATTTATTCCTAGACAATGAAAAGAAGAAAATGCTGTGCAAATTGACCAGCTACTTCAATGTTGCTCAAGAAAAGTGAGTTGCTGATGGAGTATCCATATTTTTCTTTTTTTTAACCTCTTTGGTGAATACGATTTTTTCATAATATGTTTTATTTTCTGGTTCCCGTGAAAAATGTATCAATGAGATTCCACTGTAACAAGGACGCGCTTCAAGACCAGCAGGGCCTAGGCATAGAGGTTCATAAAGAGGACTGGCTTGATGATGACAAGTGAGCACGTGTAGTCAGTCCAACGACTACAAAATAAATTTACGTTGTGGAATGCACTCGCGCATTTTTTTCACATGCGGTTCTGGTGGTCGACATGCCTTCACGTCGACTTACAATACTGTACAATGCTATGTATACTGTGCTATATACTGTACAGTACTATAAGTACTGTAAATGCTTTTGAGTAACAGCACATAACGCCGTTATTTACACTTACACACAACAGCATCCACCCTTCTTGGGTCAAGGGCTTTTTTTGGAACTGGGTCTGTGTTGCTGAGTCCATTAAGTGAGCTGCTTGCAAGCTCTGCGGGGGTGAAGACAGCCCGCAACAGTGAACGGGCGAACTTCATTGGATTGTGGGATGTGGTGAGGCGCAGTCTCTCCAGCATCACTTTGTCCACAAGCACGCCATGCCCAATGTCAATCTGCAGTTATAAAAAAAGAGTGGGAAGTGATAAACTTAGTTATTACACCTCGTGGGTGGCACTGCATAAGGTAGGTAGAGCAGAAAGAACTCTATAGACCACAGCATGGCGAATTCAAAGCGCGCCACCATATTTGCATCACACGTCGTGCCATTTACCGTATTTACTCGATTCTACCGTGCCCTCGATTGTAACGTGCACCCGTTTTCCGCGACCAAAAAAAAAAAAAAATTAAGACATCGATTGTAACGCGCACCCATGTTTCGCGAGAGAAAAATACAAAAGAAGTCCGCAGGAGTCAACCTTCGCACATTCCGTAGAATAAGTATTTGGGTTTTAAAGAACTAAAGTTTCAAAAAATAAAACAAAGTCAAACAGTGGGCCTTGCCGCTAAAGCTGTCACCACTACGGCGGCAATACGAGTCGCGTAATGAATCAATCCTCGTCGCTGTCGGACCACTCCTTGTCGCTGTAAACGCTCTTCGATTTTGGGAAACCGGCCCTGCTTTGGTCCACTGAAACCTTTTCGTGAAGCATTGCTGTAAAAAATATTCTGCTTCTGTTTGCGACAGTCTCGCACGCACGTTTCGGGAACTCCGAACTACCGCGATGCGGCCCCATTTCCGTCCGTCTCTGCATATGTAATAACTTTTCTTTTAAATGCGGCATCGTGGTGCACTCGTGGAGTATTTGGAGTTGGCACTTCCATGCCGTCGATGTGAACGCAGAACGGGATGGCAAACTCCTCAGCGCACGTACGAACTGAAACAATGGCAGAAATAGCCGAGGCGCGCCGCGCGTAGGAAGCGGCCATTTTGAAATGCCGATGGCAATATGATAACCGAGATTTTTTTCGGTACTCGATTCTAACGCGCATGCGATTTTTGGACTCGTTTTACCGAAAAAAAAGGTGCGCGTTAGATTCGAGTAAATACGGCATTGCAAGCGCGGCGAAGCAATGTCCCCGGGCTGCCATGCCAGCAGACGCTACGCAAAGCAAACACGAAACTTACAAAACTCAGTCTGTCAGAGAGTGTGTTCCACGTTTTTTCTAGCCTGGAGATCTTCGCTGTTTTCATTGAAACATCAAGAACACCTTGCTTAAGTCCACAATATCTACAGCACGTGTTGGGCAGGCTGCGGAAGCAACTTCGTCAGGCACATACACTGTTGCATTTGTAAAAAACATTCGCGCTGTCAGTACGTAATTTGCATGCAGCTTGCAAAAGAGTGAAATGATGTTTTGTTGCCACTCATTACAAATTGCGCACAAAGTGTTGTGAAAACTCGCTGTTTCATCATGCATCGTGTAGTGATTAGTGTATGCTTTGCGGATAGTTTTGCGGAACATAATTTTTCTTTCATAGGCGCTCTTACAATCACGTGTCTTGCTCACAAAAGCGTGGAGTCAGAGAGTACCACCCGCAGTATCGTTCGTTGGTCCCTTTTGGAAGCTCTCGGCGCGGTTCTAATCGTGTAACGATGAGGCTTTACAAGCGAAACTGTGCTACTCTTAGTTAAGCAGATATTGAAGCGGGTGGAATCCTGCTGTTTCTCATAAAAGGTGTGCTACGCATATGCTAAAAATTCAGCTGCTTGAGCGAGCGCTACACCCGCGTGTGTGACGTAAAGGACATTGGCGCAAATAATGTTTACTTACGTGCCAATGCTACGTATTCTGTGCAGATGTCTTGTGTCCAAATAAATTTGGGAACATCAAGCACTGAAATGAAGCCACGAAAGTTCAGGCGAGCTGTTGAGGAAAATCGTACCATTTACTACCTTTTGAAGACGTATGCTTCTAATCTTAAAGACTCGAATGCCATCAAAAGCAGTACACAGGGGTGAGACGGCTGAAATAGATTTGGGAGCAGTTTTGGGAGCAGCAAAATTTCAATTTAGGAGCAGGAGAACCTTGTTTGGGAGCAGTTAGCGGCATTTATTACGTCATTTTTGGAGCTTGAAAAAACAAATTTGTAGCAACTTGGAGCACATATTTTAATCGGCTTAGAATACACATAACATTCAAACAGCCTTTGGAGAAAGCTTTTTTTTAACAGATTATCACCCGGTATGAACTACACTACCTTTTTACTAACGGTACCACGCAATTTATATAACCTGGGTAACAACATATGAAATAGATAAAAAAAGTTTCTCCCCCTATATGTTCACTTTACATTTGAAAATAAGAAAAGAGAAAACATCACACTTCTGAAATAATAAAAAAAAACTGATTGCACAAGAATTGTCACATAGCAGTAGGCCTTTGCTTTAGATAAGAAATACTATTTAGCAGATTACTGCTTTCACTTTTGTTGGTCTGCTTATTTAGCTTTTCAAGCTTCCCCAGAGCTTCCCGTAGATCAGTGTTCCCCTTCGTGCAGGGGGGGGGGGGGGGCAGGAGCGCAATGTCTGCCGCATACCGCCCATACTTTGACTTAATCGGGATTGGGGGCGTTGCGATGAACCTTCGGCTTCCTTGAAGGGGAACAAACCCTGCGTACGCCTATATGCACCCCGTCACAATAAAGCGCCTTCAGCTATCTGCTCGGCCGCGTGGGTGGCGTAGTGTCAAGTGTACCGCACGCTTTTAATAGGTGATAGGTCCATTCAATTCACCCTGCACTACCCGAACTGGTTCATGATGGTGACGTCTGAGTTCCATCATCATGCAGGGAACATTTCAGAAAGTGCAGCAGCAACGAGATGCCGAAACGAATAGGACAGTGCAGATGTCGTGCAAACCCTCTGCTACGGTCGGTTGTCTCGCGAATTGTGAAGGTTGTGATTCGTAAAAGTCGCCGCAGCTTCGCTGCCTGGCATTTCAAACTACTGGAAAACGTTCAGTGACTATTTGTTGGGCGCCGTTAAAATAGCCACGAATGCAGTCGGCTGCATCGTCTGCTGCGGTTCCAGCCATTTTGTGCTGCACCGACTCGGCACTACCTTTCATGAATTAGCCTTGCACGACGGCTGCACTTTTTCAAAACGAATACTGCGGTGCTGACGCCGCCATGTTGAACTCATGAAACGAATGCCAGAGTGCAGCGCCACCGTGAACCGGTTCACGAAGTGCAGGTGAAACGAATGAACCTGATAACAAAAGCATGCTGCACAACCGTTCACTGCCACCTCGTGCGGGACCGCCTTCAAGAATGAGTCGCGAGCGCCGAGAAACCTTACCGCTCGAACACTAAGTCGTCAAAGGCGCGCGCGTACGGCGCTGCAAGCGTAGCGCCGTTGTAAGCGTAATAGTTTTGAAACGCTCCTTGATGTCGCCACCATGTGCTATAGGACGGTCGTACGAGAGAGCCCGAATCAGCGCTGCGGCAAACGAACAAACAAAAAAAGGCTTTGTCAAGCACACTTGAGGCACTATTTACAGCGGCACTGCATTTATTTCCACCTTGGCGGCATCAGCGCAAGCCAGAGATGCAAATTTGAACTTGGTGGTTAGTCACCTACTACCGTTTTAATGCGTAGTTAGGCCACGTTCACGGCAGGTATGTTTTAACGAGGTTAACGCATGCAGCCGGAAATATTCGCTCTATCTACACGAAAAGTACTCACCTTTGCTCATTGCGGGAGAACACACGCAGCAGCGTCGACACCAAAACGGTAGCTAGCAGAGCAACAAGCTATGCACAATATATTGACTGAGAGTGAACAACCCCGCTGCGTGCTACGTATTGCCACTCGATAGTTTTCGCTACGCAACAAGTTACAGTAGCGCCAGAACAATCAGCCTACCTAGAAGCAGCAAGCTAGCGGAGCGGCAGCGCATTTTGGGTGTTTCACACATATTTACAACACTCAGAGGCGATTATCACAAAACTATGGAAGCCTCCATTACAAAGCACGTAGAAGGACACGCTTGGGCACGTAGGGTTAACCTGTCAGTCATCTAGAACAAGTCACAATGTTTGGTTTAAGCCCGAAAGTGACTATGCAGGAATCGAGAAGTGTAGGAACGTCACGAACACACGCGTCACTGACAGACACGATCAGTCAAAATATTGCGAGCAATCAATGACTTGGGCAATTTGACAACAGCGCATCATGTACCATATGACAATACTAATCACTGCTATGATTTGTTAGCGAGAACACGGAGAAGGAAAATATCTGAAGAAGTGTATTTGAGGGCAAACGCATCAGCGAACGCACAACTGCCCTACCATGCGCGGCAGATCAATGCCCTTCTGCTTGCGGTGACGCCTTCTGGTGGCCACTTTTGTCCCTATATGAAATATTCGCGGGAGTTTCATGACCAGTAAAAAGAACTGGGGGGACCATGCTACTACGCTGAAAGTGGCAAAGCAGGCTGCTTGCTTGTGCTTGAAAGCACCACTTTGCACTACAGTTTCGTCAAAGGATGGGCTGAGAGGCAGCGGGCAGAAAGTGCATCCCCACACAAAGTTAGCGCCCTGCCTTCAACCCAGCTGCGTGTCAAGTAAATTAGGTTCGTAAAATGGAAAGTGTGGGTATCACGCTAGAAATAGAACGCAATTAGTGCACTTACTCACGCATTTCACTCGGCTCCTACTTTTTCTGTATGAATTACAATTATCCACTGGCGGCGAAGCTCCCTACACCGCACCGGCACGATTCCTGTGGAGTGTTGTGATCGTCGCAGACAGCGCTAAGTGATATCCTTCTGCTGCGCTGCTCTGATTTGGCATCAAAGACTATGCAGTAGTGACCAGGCGAGCTCTTACACGCGGAAGTGGAGTCGTCGGGTACTTTTTTGCACTTTAAAGCCTCAGAGCTGCAGCTTGCCACGTGTACTTGACGCAACACATGCGCGCCTTAGCAGCCAAGCGTCTAGGTGCGAGAGTATCTGTTCGGCTCGCCAGCAGTCTGGGTGCGAGACTGGCGTGCTCTGGTGTATACACTGCAAATGTGCATTATATACAGTAAAAGCTCGTTAATTTCGACAACCGTTAATTCGGACGGCTCTATTGGTCCCGGCCAAAGTGCATGTTAACCTATGGGACCAAACCTTCGTTAATTCGTCAAAATTCGGCTCTCCGTGCCGCTTAATTCGGACAAATGCCTGACAACTGCCGCTACATAAAGTGCGGTAAAGCAGCACTGTCACCACTGGAGTGAAAACGAAACCTGAGTGGCATCGCCATCGTCATCAACTAGTGGGGGTGATCGCAGCGTCACCGAACGTCGGCATCTTTCTTCGCTCCACTGAGCCTCGGATGCCTCAGACGCCATTTTTCCTTGCGTTGTCATGTCGGCACTGTCTCTTCTTGCGGAGCTCTCTTTTTTTTCCGTTGTGACCGTGTTTGCATGCCACCACCATTGTGCGTGTGCTACAGTGATGGCAACGCCGGAAAGGCAGCAGAAGTACGAAGCGAAGAACTTGGCGACCTAAAGTAGAAATTTTGGAAGCCCTGAAGAACAGCGAATCGCGACAGCACATTATGACCAAGTACAACGTGAAAGCCGAGCACGTTGGGAACGTACTGTGAAAAATGAACAACAGATTCTACAAGCCTTCGAAAGCGAGAAGTTTCATGCATCTAGAAAGCAGTTGCGAACCGCAGCTCATCCCCAGCTCGAAGCACTTCCGACAGTTTGCATGCTGTTAGCCATTTGGAAGAGTTAAGAAAAATTGTAATGTCAGCTGGAATCTGCACGAAAACGCAGACGACCATTACAAAATACTCCAGCAAATAAATAAGGTATGCTTCTCCAACTTTATTTTAATGTTGTTTTTCCTGTTCATTCGTTTAATTCGGCATTTGGTTAATTCAGGACATTTTTTCCAGTCCCGCGAAATCCAAATTAACGAGCTTTTACTATAACAATAACAGCATCTTGCTGGGAGCACATACACAAGAAGTCTGCAAGTCAGCTGATCTGCATAGGCGAAGCAATGCATTCAATAGCAACAAATTGGAATATATTGCCGAAGTAACGCTAGCTCTCTTAGCAATCGACCTGGCTTAATTCAATATGCTGGTGCAAGGAAACGTGGCCGCTGCAGTGAGGGAAGCGACCTACATGCCATTGCTTCAACGTAAATGCAGCTTGCAAGTTCATGCAAGTGAATGAAAACACAGACTGCTAGACGTGTAAAACAAACCTTGTTAATGGTGCTGCGATGGCTGCCGAGGTCAGTATGCATGCTGTGTCTTTTGCATCATCGATGATTCGTCCAAGCTCTGCAAATAAAACTTCGGTAAGAAACAGCTCAGATTGCTTACAATGCAACTGCTTAAAGTGTAGGACTGGCTATAACACGGTCTTTTAACACGCCTGCTTGCCATCCCACAGAACACAGTCTATAAGTATGACACCTGCTGCACAGCCACCCTGATGTAAAGGGACACTAAAGTGGAATAACAATGGGTTTAAATTGATAAAGTGTACTGTGAGAACTGTAATGTCATTAATTTCACTATCATAGCTTTATTTAGAAGAAAAGCAAGGTCAAAGTTACATTTTTAAATTTCACGCCGAAATCTGCACGTGTGACGTCACGGATTTCAAAGCATACCTGTCCCATTTTGGCGACATTGGCTCAACCCAAATTATCTGAAACATCGTATGTTAGGTCTGTCACTCCCTCAGAGGTCAATGTACTTCATTTTTACCGATTAGGAAATACATAGGACGTAGTATACGCCGTCGAAATCTATGATGTCACGGCAAGCGTGGTGATCTTGGAATTGTGAAAGAGTAATTTATTAATCCGGAAAAAATCGTTTTTCACTTTACTGTCCCTTTAAAGAAAAGCTGAAGCGGTTTTACAATAAGGGTAGACACTACTGTCGAGGATGTAATTTTTTCTCTGGATGTTGCAGCAAAACCTTCAGAATACACAACAGAAAAGATTGTCTTGCTCCACCCACGCGAGTGCGTCAAGAGTGTGCACTTGCAAACGAACCAACTGGAACTACGTCATCTTCGGTTCCATTTACGGAAGTGTGCTATAGTCTAATGGAAGGTTCCCACCACTCAACGATCTGAACTGGCTGCGAGAGCGCTGTTTATGTACCGGAGGCTCAAGCAGAGAGACGCTGAAAGTTCTGCAGCTGGATTACGATATCTGCCATAACGAAAAGCAGCAGAGCACAATGCAAACAAGCATCTTTCGTATCCTCAACCATGGCCTCCGTTATTAGCTTCGGCTGCACACTGTTGCCAAAGCTAATCACTGAGGCCGCACTTCAAGAGTGCTGCTGTTGCAGACGACGTGGCACACCGAGGATGATGTCACTACATTCGCTCAGTCTCAAGACACTCAACAGCTGCAGTTGCTGTTTTTTGACATAAAAGGCTATTTGCATTAACTTTTTAGAACTCTAACATCGATATTTGGA
This sequence comes from Rhipicephalus sanguineus, assembly GCF_013339695.2. Lineage (NCBI taxonomy): Eukaryota > Metazoa > Arthropoda > Arachnida > Ixodida > Ixodidae > Rhipicephalus > Rhipicephalus sanguineus. The sequence continues at coordinate 71,982,480 of NC_051183.1, read as the reverse complement.
TTCAGCAGTGAACAGACTGTGATTCCACAGTGCAAAGTTCTTTTCTATAGGTTTTTCACCTCCCTAGGAGCCAATTATGATGTGGGCTGCCAGAAAATCCCCACAGCCGAGCAAGTCAGCCAGCGAATGAAGGTGTGCCTACGGAGCAAAGAACAAGGGCAAGATCGAGGATACGCCCGAGCAAATGAACAAGAAACAGGGGGAGAAAAGAACAGCCAAAACAGCAGGGGGCATTGGGAGAGCATGAAGTGAGGGAATGGTACGGCTGCGTAGACATGGAGAAGCCTTATATCTGGTTGTTAGCCATGTGCGATCTGCGGCGAACATGCACCCACATCTGCAAAGAGCGCTTTTCTGCTGTTTGGCTCTTCAGTTTGCTGTCTGGAAAATAAACGTTAAGGTACATTTTCCAGACATCAGAACCCATCGTAAAGTGCAGGGCTTGCACGTGGGACTTTGACTCCATCATCAGTATAGGTGGTGTTCCGCAAATTTAATACTTTTCGATTCGTGACCCGAGCTTTCACCTCTGCTACCAGTACGCGCACCTCGCAAGCATGGTATGCGCACCAGCAGTACGTGCACTTGCAAGCACTTGCAGAACAGTTACCATGGTTGATCAATGTTGTGAACCCAAACTTCATCCCACGCATGCTGCCTTGGTTCAGCTTATGAGTGCTGACTTTTCTACACCCAATGCCCATTCGTCGAAGGCAAGCTTTGGCAGATTAGGCCTAACGAGCACTAGATGCTTTGTCAGTAACCACAGGCTTAGATTAAAGCTGCGGTATGGCGCAGAGTGCATGAAAACATTTTGCACTGGCTGAATTTGGAAAAGTGGGAATACATTGTCACTGAAAGCATGGGTGTTCATGCCATGTGCAACACTCGAATGGCAGTTTTAACAATCTGCATGTGCCTGTGAATTTAACGAGGTACCGCACAGAGTATGGTCTCTGTCTATGGTCACAGAACCCTCCCTATGTTCACCATAGAGAGGGTTTCTGTGTACTGCAGTTCTGTGGGGGCTCCTGTTTAAACAAGATCCGATAAATTAGTTGGAAGTTTCCCTTAAAGTGTTTCTTCCCTCCGTTGCATTCAGATGTAGGCATCATGGGTCCTCAGAGGTTCACCATTCAACATCAGGAAATTCAGATGGATGCAAACACCCTGGTAGTAAGCCTTGATTATCAGAAATTGCTCGACGTGTTTTGCACACATGCAGCCTTTGAAAAATGTTTTGGTTTCAGCGTATTACCACCTATAGTGCAGATATTTGTCACTTTAGTGACTCACATTATAAGTTGCCTATGCTGTGTATGGTTTAGTGCCACTATGGGGAGTTCTAAACTATTTTACTAAGCGTCATTGTTAGAACGCAGTTCGTATGAAATTCAAAGCCATCAACCGGAACATAACAGCAACATTGGGAAGTCACTCCTCAGACGTACGATCATCTGCCTTGCCTCATTTCTTCGTCTTCTCAGCCTCTCGACTTTTCGACCCAATTTTTCCAATTTCATATCCGTGTCTTCAATCTGCTGATTTTGTGTTGAACAAGGTTCTTTCAACGCAGCTACCTCTTCACTGTAATTATGCTGCAAAGAAATAACCAAGATTAGTGTGCGTTATATACACAGCAACAACATAGAGTCCGGGAAGCCATAGAGCCCAGGAGTAGTAACTAAATCACATGCACACATCATAACGTGATGGCTGCAATGAATCAGCAAACTTATGCAGCAGGTTATAGTTTGTCCTCTAAATTTTATATTAGGCCATAGATGGATGTGATTTGCTTTGATGTTTCAAGGAAAAATCTATCTTACGAGCTGTTGTACAAAGTGAACAGTGGACACCTCCAGCAAGAATGTGATGCAGTTGTGCCATCAACACTGGCACTGGAGAGAGGGCCCGATTAAATGGCCACTTATCTGACAAGCATAATATGAGGTATATCAATGTTGTGAAAGCATATTGCATCCTATGACATTCATTTAGGATGGGAAAATAGTAAGTTTGAGGTTCGAAGCGAATAATGATTTGGTCGAATAATTTCGAATCAAATAATTCGAATAGTATGTTCACATATTGTATATAAAAAAAAAGAGAATATCTGTCATGACCCATCTAATCAGCACATACTTGCCAACCTCACAGCATGAAAATTCAGGAGACCGCAGCGGAGGCGGGAGTGGTTTTTTTTCTTTTTGCACAGCGGAAATTACTGAGACTGGAGAATGACATCAGAAAGGGGTAAGGATGTTTGTTTGAGCTGCTTGAACCAAACTTCTTTACTGTGGAAGGCACCAAGGCTGTTCACAGGCGCACGTAGTACAGAATCCATACTTGTCACCTTTCCGCAAAGTCACAAAGCACGGAAACCCAGCTGTGTAGGAGTCCAGAAACATTTGCAAGTACTTGATTTGACGCCGTGATCGACCTTCTAACTGAACCTGGAAACACGCAACCCCCACGGCAGACGGCGTAGCGTACAAAAATGCGGCGGCCAAGATGGAGACACAAAAGTTCTGGCTAGGCTCAACGGAAACGACTGCCGCAAATGAACTGAACGGTGGCCGGAGCATCAAGATTGTGACAGACGCGCGTTGTTTCTCCCAAGCACGCCGATATCGAGAGTGCAAAGCACAATGGGGGTCGCTTACCTACCACCGATCTGCCGGCCACCCCTCCTTTGGAAAAGGAATGTGCTCGACAGTCTCGCCGTCTCGTTATCGGAGCGCTCGTGCAGCGCCGCGGCTCTGGCCGCCGTGCACTTTGGGAATCTTTTGTAGCGTTAGCTACCCTTGCCTAGCCAGAGCTGATTTCGCGTAGTCCCTCATGAGCCGTGCTCTCCTCATGAGACGCGCTCATCAGCCACCGCCGCACGCAACTCGCCGCTGCTGGTCTGCGCATTTGAGAGGAGCGACGTCGTAGCCCATAGTAGACACACTGGCGCCATAGCGCGCTCAGCTATTCGCCTTCGCTGTGCAGTCGCCGTCTGACACTGCGCCTCTGACTGGCGTTTGCAGGTGGGTAACGCCATGGAGAAGGAGAGGGCAAATGCTGCTCAACGGCGCAGAAGAGGCGAGAAGCTTATCTCATCGGATCTCGAAGTAGTTGCCTGGCAATTAGCGGTTCAGCGTACGAAGACATGAACAGAAGAAGGCTAATAATCCTAGACAATATTGGAAAGCTACGAATAATCAGCTGAACATTTGCTAACGCTACGTATATCCTGGCATAGCCGAGCTAAGCCACTGCAAATTTTTCCGTTCAGACGTACCTTTCCCCTCGCCTTCTTTCGGTACGGTGGCGAGCGCTTCTCGCGGCAGCCTTCGACCAGATGCGCAGTGCCTAGAATGCACTCAGCGGTACTCTATGATATGGTTACAATGAAATAGAAGTGTGGTGGCGAGTGCTCTTCCGCAGGCACCGCCACAGCAGGAAAGGATGACGTACGCGCATCATTTTAAAAAAGAGAGAAAAAAAAACCCGCCTCTGCTGTGTTGGCCACTTTTCGGGAGATTCCGAGATGACGTTCGTACAATCGGGAGATTAGGTCCAAATTCGGGAGTCTCCCGGACCAATTTGGGAGAGTTGGCAGGTATGCCAGCACATTTTGAAGAATTGCAACTAGGCATGTGTGAATGTCACTTTATTTGGTTCGAAGTGAATGGGAAGCAACTTTGAATAGTAGCAAGATTTGCATAGCAGTAGAGTGCAAGTTATAAGTGGTACAATATATTATGTTTTTAAAAATACTATACGAGCACATATAAGCCCGTAAACATGCTTTTAAACTTAAAAATAATTAATTGAGGTGAATGTAATATGTACATTTAACCTTGAAGTGTGCCTTCACAGCAGTGCGGACTTCCCCTCGATGGGTGGTTTCAGGACATAGCACCCCCCCGCTGCAGTGAAACCACTTTACAGAGGGTTATGTGCACTCAAATATGCACATACTCGTTCATTTCGAATAATCCAAATTTGCATTGAAGCGAATTCGATTACTTGTATTATTCGTTCGAATATTGGAAGCGCCAGAATATTTGCCCACCGAATATTTGCCCACACTTATGTTTATTGCTGTGTCCTTTGCCCAACGCTCATTTTGATGAATTGTGCATTTACTAGTCCCAAAAGCACTACCTTTTTAGTATTTGCAAGTAGTAGGGCAGAAGCAGTGAAATTCGCTACTTAATTAGCTAGTGAATAGAACTCAAACAGTTAGTCAATTAGTAAGTTGCTAAGCGGTCATTAACACTAGTGGCACAATAAGGTTTAAACCTGTTTGGTTTGTATCTGCCATGTGCATTGCGATATGGAAACAGCTCTATTATGAAGGCACGTATAGGACCAAATAAAAAGCAGAACGGCACGGCATTGTCCTGTTATGCTAATTAACAAATGCTACTTTAAATAATTACCATGATAAGTACACATCACAAATAAGTACATAGATGTGTGAAAGTACCATGAACGGGAACACACACAAAGAATATCAAGGCTTCTACAGGTGCAACATCCACTCTACACCCAGTGCTACAGCTATTTATGCCCCTGTATTTTGGGGTAGCAGCAGAGTGGCCAGCCTTACTATAATAAGTGGATTTGGGCTTCTCTGCTTACAAAGTGCCTTACAGAACTTTCCAGTCGCTTGTCGCTGTTTTTGGGGCTTATTTGCACTTTTCCAGAAAATATAGTTATTTTAGTGATCAGCACATTCACCATAGTGCATTTGTCGTTCACTAATAGCGCGTTTGTTGATGGCTTTATGTAGTCCAGTGTTTAAGTCCAACATACATTGGGGGGGGAATCAACAAGCGACGTTAGTCATGCGATGCAAGCGTGCATTCAAATGAATGGAGAGTATACGCTGGACGCAATGTTAAAAGTAATATATGCTGTCATTCATAGTTGCAAAAATTTTCGCTGCGCAAAATAATGTGACTTTTTCAACTTCCCTTCATATTTGAGACACACAGACAACGAACTTTACTTGAACCTGGGTAGTTACTGACAGGACCTCCTAATGGGAGGCCATTGTAACTGCTGGCTGCGCCAATGTAGAGGACAAAGCGCCGTGACACTCTGCCCTTTCCTGGGCCCTCTGGAGAGCCTGGGCTTCCTTTCAGAGTGCCGTCCTTCTAATGGCACCTGTCATATTCTTTTCATTATTTGAGACATTTTTTATTATAACTAAAATGTTTCAAGAATGGGAAATTCACTAAATTTGATTCTTTTAGGTTTCTTCACAAAGTCGTGCCACTTTTTTTGGGGCTTCTTTGTGATGATTATTTGCTTGTTAGCTCAATAGCATCTAGCAACTCTGCATAGCAGAACTGTACCACTGAGCGGCCACAGAATTTAGAGCAATAATCGAGGTTTTCTGGCCAGCACCTAGTACCCAGCTGTTCGCATAGGTTTATGTCACCTCATAAAACAATAGTGCTATTCCAAGATAATCAAGAATACAATAGTTGATCAAAATTTCGCATTAGGCCTTCACAATTACAGCGTAATATTCAACGGCCAGTGCAGGCAGTGACCTTTATAGACGAGAAAACCTGGGCCAGGGCGCGCTCCTGTGCCTTCTGAAAAGCACCCTCTTTTCAAAAATCTCCTTATGCAGTCGGCTGCAACGGCGCTCCACCAGTGGTTTGTTTAGATTGCGGCTGCGTGCATTCTTCTTGCTGCACACGTGCACGTGCTTTCTCGCCCTGTCGTCCTCTTCTCGCGCTGGCTGAATGGCAGTGCGCGTGCTCTTGCTCGCGTTGCTCATGTGAGCGTGCTTGCACGCTAACCTCACACTGCGCTTGCTCGTGGCGCGTACTTTCTCTCCCTCGTTTCTCTGCTCATGCACGCGTCCTCTTCTCGCGCAGTGCTGAATGGCAGTGCGCGTGCTCTTGCTCGCGTGCTCGTGTGAGCGTGCTTGCGTGCTAACCTCGCGCTGCGCTTGCTCGTGCGCTGGTACTTTCTCTCCCTCGTTCTCTGCTCGTGCACGCCTCCCTTATCGCGCTGTGCTGAATGGCAGTGCGCAGCTCTTGCTCGCGTTGCTCATGTGAGCGTGCTTGCGCGCTAACCTCGCGCTGCGCTTGCCGTGCGCGTACTTTCTCTCCCTCGTTCTCTGCTCGTGCACGCGTCCTCTTCTCGCGCTGTGCTGAATGGCAGTGCGCGTGCTCTTGCTCGCGTTTGCTCATGTGAGCGTGCTTGCGCGCTAACCTCGCGCTGTGCTTGCTCGTGCGTGTACTTTCTCTCCCTCATTCTCTGCTCGTGCACGCGTCTACTTCTCACCACTGTGTGATGGCAGTGCGCGTGCTCCTGCTCGCGTTGCTCATGTGAGCGTGCTTGCGCGCTAATCTCGCGCTGTCCTTGCTCGTGCGCGTACTTTCTCTCCTCGTTCTCTGCTCGTGCACGCGTCCACTTCTCGCAGTGTGCTGAATGGCAGTGCGCGGCTCTTGCTCGCGTTGCTCATGTGAGCGTGCTTGCACACTAACCTCACGCTGCGCTTGCTCGTGCGCGTACTTTCTCTCCCTCGTTGTCTGCTCGTGCACGCGTCCCCTTCTCACGCTGTGCTGATGGCCAGTGCGCGTGCTCTTGCTCGCGTGCTCACAGGTGAGCGTGCTTGTGCGCTAACCTCGCGCTGTGCTTGCTCTCGCGCGTGCTTTCTCTCTCTCATTCTCTGCTCAGCACACGTCCTCTTGCGCTGTGCTCATTGAGGCACTCATGTTAGGTGCTCTTGCGTGCTGACGTCGCGCTGTGCTTGCCTTCTGGAAACAATAGCGCGAAAAAACGTGGAACTGTAGAAGAAAGCAACAAGGACCAGAACATGCGCTTGTCCTGTTGCTTTGTTCTACTAGTCCACGCTTTTTCGCATATTTGTTTCCAGAATGAATTACCAACCTCGCCCAACAGTCTATCCTCTGCGTTCGCTCTTGCGTTATAATTAACTGCAGTCATGTCTGCATTCCCAGCTCCAGTTTACTTGAGACTAAGATATCCAAGATTGGCGAGCACAGCACGCAGATTTCAGACGCTGAGAGTGGGGGTCGCTCACTTTTTCAAACATTTTTTAAGTGGCAGAATGGTAGCGAGGAAAAAAACAAGAAATAGGAGGCAGCATCAAGCCTTGCGGTCAACTTTCACTCGGCAACCTTTTCTGCAGCTATTCTCGCATCTACGACCACCTATAATGAACCAAACAATGCCTTGAATCGCAACAAGCCGTAAATGCAAGAAGCGATAACCGTGATAACTTTTTGTTGTACAAAAATATTCACTGTGCCTCTTAACTCGTCAACGCCACAATGTGCCGCAAATGGTATTCCATCTTTTCGGTAAAGGTCGAGACCAGTCGATCAACGATTATGATTTCCACCCAATCATAAGCGATGCTTTCACTGATAAGCATCAGAAAAAAGCGAAGGCGAGGTGGCAGCCGGCGATGAACATGCCATTATGACTTACTGCCGACAACCTTATCATAGTCATCTGCAGCTCGGCTGCGCGTGCTGCGTAAAGTGTGCGGATTGACGGCGGTACAGGCGCGTCATGGTGCCATTCGCAAGTTCACCGCTGTCGCGTCATGTGAGACCGCTTTAGTGCACGTCACTTTGTAGAAACGAAAGTAGCTTGCTGGTGTTCAGCGGCACAGGCACCGAGAAACGTCGATGCACTGACAGCGAGCGTACAATGCATGTTTTATTAAGTGACAACCTAAGTGCACCGCGCCTAGTTGCGCATGACTGCATGGAGACGTAGGGTGAGCGTTGCTTGGAAAATGCTTGTCTTCGCCGTGTTCAACGAACAGGGTACTCACAGCACATGTCAACAGTCTGGAGTGAAGCAGGCATGAAGAACACACGAACATGACAAACATGCACATGCGGTATACAGTAAGCGTTCCAGCTGTGACGGCGTGAGCTGAGTAAGCGACGCGCTGCAAGCAACTAGCCAGGGACAATCGGCTCTATGTGGCAGTACCACACTTCAGTGAAACGGTGTCAATTCATAGCAAAGGCAGTTTAATTCACTCATCAGCATGAAGCAGGCATTGCTTTACAAAGCAAAAAGGCTTAACTTGTCACTGGAGGGGCTGTTATAACTTTTTAGTGAAGACGGGCAGAAAAAAAAAGGCTATGTCACATAGCCCAAGTTTTTAAGAACGAGTCCATATACAGTCGCCGACCGTTTATTCGGACGCCGAAAATTCGGACATGCTCGTTTATTCGGACACCTTCGCGACACCGCCACTCGTCCCATTGAAGTAATGTAAACTCACGACCGAAAATTCGGACGCCCCACAGCCCGCCGTTCGATTTTTCGGACTCCGGCTGGCTGATAGAGTGCGACGTTGAACGCCATAACAAGCTGTCAGTAATGTTCACAATATTTTTACTAGGTTGCCAGCACTGAAATGTTGCACTGGCTATAACTGGAGATCGTGCCAGTGTCAAAAATCCACGCAGAAGTTACCGGTCTCGAAGGCTATGTTTGTTGGTTACACGTAACGGTTGTCTTTTGTCTTTAGCCAGTCACGTATCCATTGAACGGCTACCACGGCCAAACAGCAGGCCAAGCCAAGCCAAGCTTGGAATCGGCTCTGTGCGGCGTTTGAGGTGAATGACAGCGCGTACGAGTACGACGCGGATCCTAATTTGGACAAAGAGAGTACGACAACAGATTACAGAAGCGCTGCAACGTCAACTAGACCAACGTCATTTCCTTTTTGCGTGCGAGGGTTTGCGTTCTCAGATGTTTCTGTGGCTAGGCCTGATCTGCATCCCGAGCTTTGTGTCATGCTCGTGCGAGGCTGATCTGCTGAAATTGCTCCAACGCTGCCCGTTCCATGTGCGCCATCGGAACTAAAGAAACGCGGCAACTACAAGGCCCTGACAATGGCGAAAAAAGCGGCAATTATTCACCAGGTGGAAGTTGCTAGGGAGTTTTCGCCAAGTTGGGCGATGAGATCATCCACTCGAACCAGCGCATGTGGACAGTGACTGCCTGACGACGCACCTACCACACCACAGCCATCAAATTCGGATTTAGCGTAGGCCGTTGCAGTGCTATTGCCGACCATCAGGGATGGCCAAACATTGGCTGAAATACAGGCCGACTTGGTCGCGCGTAAGCGTACATGTGTACAGACGCGCACTAACAAGTTTTTTCCGGCCGCTGGGTCAATAAAAGTGCTTTTTTCTGGTGAATCCTTTTTTTCGGACTCCCGATTATTCGGACTTTTCAGCGGTTCCCGCCAAGTCCAAATAAACGGTCGGCGACTGTACAATAAACTACTGATATAACGATACTTTTCACAGCACTTCTGGTGTGTTATAAATGGGCTCAACTCTATATGTAAAGCATTCGGACTTGTTTCATTTATTTGTCAGCGTCTCATCTGTAATGGAGCCAGAATTACAATTGTATTTCGAGTGTTTACACTACTGCGATTTTTTAGCCAAGCAAAAATTTTTGTCATTCTGTTTTAAATAAAAGTGCGAAAAAGTGAAAAAGTATTCTGCATACGTACACCATACTAGCTCAGTTGTTTTGTAGTGGTGTTTAGTTTCTTCTGGTAAATAATCAGCCACCTTTCTTTTCCCGTTGTTCTGGTAATGGGGTATGTAATAAAAAGATCGATTTAGAGATATCGATTAAAGAGCAAAAAACAAGTTACTTCATTTTTTTTTTCATAAAGATGTACTGAACAACTAATAATAGCAACCAGCCATACAGTCATCACACAACCAGCTTTTCGCTTCTTTTCTTGTTTTCTTGGTTCCCTGGCCTGTTTTGTCATATCTTCTGTCGCTCTATTGGCCGAATACTGTCGAGGGTGGTCGATCTCACCCAACCATATCAGTGTTGCACCTAGGTGATATGCCAAACGGCCTTGAGAACGTTACTCGGGCCAGGCATGTCTTATTGAAAGTTAGAACAGTCAAGGTGCCAGTTCGAAGGGTTTCCATTTCCAAGGAACACAATCGATTGCGTTCTCTATGAGCGCAATGGTTCCTCCTTATTCTATCAAGACAGTTACTCGTAATCTCACTTTGTAGATGCTCCACATCAATGAAAGCATAGCCATTGTCACTAAAGGTAAAATTTTGTCTTTGCGGCGACGTGGAATGAGGACAAATCTTACTTGCTGAAGTGCTCACGCTAGCAATCCCGGTCTCGTTTCTGTTAACAGCGACGAGTGTGTCGATTTCCAATTATACTGCACTTTCTAAAGCTTCTTCTGACTTTGTCAACACGAGAATATCTTTTGCCGCCATGCCGAAGTCAACGAAGGTGCAACTAAACTAGATATAAATGCACAGAACCAAATCTCCATGCACATCTCACGCACAAGGGAGTGGACTTTGTAAATGCCATGTGTGTTAAAACAAACTGCACCATGTACCTTTAGGTAGGCAGACTACCTTGTAAAAACCTGCTAAGCTCAGAGAAACTACCAGTATCAGTTTTAGAAAGATTCAGTACAGGCAAAAAGCTCAGGTTGTGCGTAGCCTGAGAAAAGACAGCTTGGCTGCTCGTCAGTTGCTCTCGAAAACCTGGTCCTCTTGGCTCAATCGAAATGTGGGAAAATGTTTGGGGAACTGGATATTATTCAAAAAAGCCTTCTTATTCCAAACAAGCAAGACACCAAATATCGTTTTTTAAAAAAGATGTTACCCTGCCCTGTGTCCTCAAGCAAAAAAAAAAAAAAACTAATGTGAAGAGCGTCTTAACACAGCATTCTTTTTTCTTCCATAAAATCATCACTGCTGCTACCACTCCACCAGTACTAGTAGACTGTGTAGATGGATGTGCCAGTCTTCAGTTTACGTTGTGGTTATACATTCACTGAACAAAAACATGCATATTGATGCATGCATGCATTCTGATGAAAATTCATCGGGAGTTGGAGCATGTATTGCTGCATCTCTGTTGTCTCCGCCTCTTATGCCGTCAAGTGCATTCGATAAGTTTCTTGTGACATAAACCTGCTAGTTATAGGACCACAACATAATGTTGTGAACCGATGATGGTTCACTGAGCCATTCTTTACTGCTGTAGAAAATTATTGTGCAGGAAAAAAAAGGGACAATAATGCATAAGTACACAAAGAGAACATAGAGACTAGAACTTAATAAACTACTAATTGCTGCTTAATTGCAACCCTGCTATTTCAGGCCATTGCTGTGGGATATCGCCCGAATGCATCCATAGAAGTACCATGCTTTAGCTACGCACTTTTGAAGATGCCTTATTGGTTGACCGAATGTCTCAAGTGCTAAACAGGAACCAATTTCATTCAAATACTTCTAGAGATAGTGCTGCTAGTTATCCAACAAATTATTTTACATGTGTGTGCTGTTTAACCCGCCTGAGATGAGGGCAATGTCCGACAAATGAAAACTTTTATAGGGGCACAAAGGCACATTGAGAAGAGAATATAACTAAGTATTATGAAGGCAACTCAGCAACATCCACTACTGTACCTAGACTCTCTATAGCAGTCACCACAATGGCTAGTTGAAATAAAGAGGAAAACAGCGCATGACACCAAGCAGGCGAACTTACTGTCATGGCATTTATGCTGCGTTAACTACAGTTATAAGGTATTTCCTATGACAGCAAGAACCTTCTTTGTTAAATACAGGAAACCTGTTTGTAATAACTACCGTATTTATTCAAATCTAGGCCGATAGATTTTTCAGAATTTCTTTGCATCAAACTCCAGGGTCGGCTTAGATTCGAGGATTTTGAAAAAACGCGAGAAAAGTGTTGCAAAACTAGTGCCACCTAGGCAGTATTGTAGCCGTTAGTAGCGAGCCAACACCTGGCTTAAGTACGCACGCGAGGCCGCAGTTTTTATCTTTGTGGCGAGTGTTGAGGCGAGCCGTTTGTCAGTTCGAGTCTCGCTTCGAGTGGGCTGTGTGTGGCGTAGCTCAATGGCGCCAAACAAGCGTAGTCATTATACTGCGGCGTAAAAAGGAAAGTTGTGCTAGCCGCGGAGTTGTCCTCCAACGTTCAAGCCGGGCAGGACTTGGAGTGGACGAAAAGAATGTTCGTCGCTGGAGGGGCCAACGGGGAGAAGCTCTCGCGTGCGCCGCAACGAGGAGGCTTTTACCGGTCCACGGAAAGGCCGTCACCCTGAAACGGACGCAGCGAGCAGCTGCCCTTCAGTGACAACGGAAGTACTCCAGGCGACGGCGAGGGCGCTTCAAGGGAGCAAGGTGTTTCGGCGGCAGACTTCAAAGCCAGCGAAGGCTGGTACAGAAATTCATGAAGAATCTTTGGCTTCAGCCTCGTCGTCGCACCTCAATCGCCCAAAAGTTACCGGATGGACTATGAAGAGAAGTAGCTGGAGTTCCAGTGTTTTGTGCTTTGGAAGAGAGAAGCGAGAGCATATTTGCTAGGCCAATCACGGCAACGCGGACCAAACGCGGTGTATGTGATATGCGGTGGCGTACACAGTTCAGAAAAAGGGGCCAAGGAAGTGAAGGTACGCTCTGCGGGCTATGAAAGAGCCGCGCCTGTGCTGCGGTTGTGCACAATAATGTTTCTCTTTGGAATTTTACCGGCCTAGATTCGAGTAATTACGGTGACACTTAGAAAAAACACCATGTGTGTGAATAAGCAGGCAATCGGCAAGGCCTTACCTCAGCTGCAGCTTCGCGCTGCTCAGTTCGTGCGGTAGCAACGTGATTGGTCTATTTGCCTCCGGTGCTGTCCGGGCCTGAGAAGTTAAAGAAGAAGTGGTGAAAACAAGTATGGCCCTTTGCTTCACTGGCCACCATTGCAGAAACATTTTTAAGGAAAAATTTTGCACCAAAACAGCGCTGTATGCCCGTACGCCGAGTGCCTACATCAGACAGAGCAACAATTTATTCACTCTGTTTCAGTACATGCCGTCAAAACTCCCTAAAGGGCCCCTAAACCCCACAGGTCAAAATTCAGTTGTCAAAGTCTACAACGAACACGTAGCCATGAGAATTTTTTCGAAATGGTGCCGTAATGGAGGAGTACACGCGTTTCATGATCAAAACACACACTCATTCGCTTTGCTCTTTCCTTCGCTACTCTCAGCTCTTCTCTCCTCCTCTTAGAGTGTTCCTGCTCGCCGTGTGAGGAGGAGCAGGAGTCCATATCTGCTGCAGACAAACTTTCTTATTGGTGCGACATGATGAGATGCAGAAGCTGACGTCCCGACCCATGCTGGGGAAACCGAAAAGGCAGGAGAGGAGCAGGGGATTGTTTTTCTATTTTGTGGCTCGCCCAATGCTTGTAGCACTGCCGTATTTGGCATTGCTGGTCGTGACGGTGTTCTGAACTCGATGCGTGTGTTTACTTAAAATGTTCAAGAAACAGGAGGTGGTTTGGGGCCTTTAAAGGCAACTGCGGCGATTTTTCGAGGTCAATGGATCTCAATGAAATTCGCTGGGTATGTTCCTTTGCATGTCTGCCAAATACAGGCTGGAGACAAACGCAGATTGTTGCAAATGAATTTTAAAGATTTTCTGCAAACGCTCTCCCAGCTTCCCACAATTATTGGCAACATTGCGCCTGTGACGTCAATATTGTTAAGGCGACGGAAGTGACGCAGCCAAGGGCACCTCTAACTCTCGGCCGCTACAGCGTCTGCTGTGCTGACCCCAAGGCGAGAGGGTGTTTGGCCGGCGCTATAGTGAACTACTATAGCTGCACTTCGCTGGTTTGGCGTGCGATTTTCTGTTCCCTGTGGAGGGTCGTGCGATGGCTGGTAGTTGGTGTTGCGTTGTGGGTTGCGCAATCCACTCGGGCAAGACGCAGAGAGTTTGCTATCACCTCTTTCCAAGTGACAGTCCGACAGCTCCGAGACACTGTCAGTATCAGACGCGGCACTGTCAGTCGCAGATATTACAGCTGATGCGCGGCGTGCTCACCTCTCCACTGTGCGCCTGCTCGTCCCGGCTGTCACAGATTTCATGCACTGCGGGCGTGACCGGCATGCTTTGCATGACTTCCGGTTCGTAACAACTACTTACGTCTACGTAGACAGTGCACTCGGTTAGGTTTCGGTTTCGTATTGCGCCTTTTTGCTAATTAGAAATTATTTTTGAATTGCTGAGCATTTCTGCTATCGGGCACGTGACAAGAATGTCTCAGGAACATAAAAGCACCATTACCCTGACATGGTGAAAAAATCGCCGGAGTTGGCCTTTAAAGGGTAGCGAAGAGGAACACAACTTTTCTTCTCATATTAGTAAATTAATCTTTCACAATTCCAAGTTCACCACACTTGCCACAAGAAGACGCTTGCTAAGTGAGAAAATGCGCAAAAATAGAAAGTGGGTGGTGACGCCACCTGACATTCCTGCACCAAACCACGTCACGTCACAGATTTGAACGAGGTGTTACTAGGTCCTACATAGTACTTAATCGGTAAAATGAAGTACATTGTCCTCTGAGGGGTCATAGATTTAACATGCCAAGTTTCAGAAAGTTTCATTCAGCGAATGTCGCAAAAATAAGAAAAATACGCTTTGAAATCTCTGATGTCCTGCACAGAGGTTCGGCCTAAAATTTCAAATAACACTTTGATTTTCCTCTAAAATAAACCTAAGATGGTGAAATTACGACATTACAATTCGCGGGAATATAGTTATCAATCTAAAAAAGCCGGCAGATCCCAGCATTGTGGGAATCGATGTAATGCGAAGCAGCCAGCAAAGAGCTGCATACATCGTCTTGTATGTCATTGAAAAATGCGTGTCATGGTTGTCATGTTAACTCCTGTTATTTATGTTCGTCACACAGTAACTCACGCAATACCAACTTCGGGGCGATCAAGCTAGAGAAACGGCCGCCAGCGCCCCATGAGCGTGGCACGCAAGTCATGCTGTACATGACATACGTGTCATGACTTTCATGTTAAACTCGTGTTATTTATGTTCTTCACACGGTCACGTAGCAAGATACCAATTTTGGTGTATATCAAGCTAGCGAAACGGCCGCCAGCACCCCAGAGGTGTGGCACGTAAGTCATGCTGTACATGACATGCCTGTCATTATTTTCATATTAACTCGTTTTTTATGTTCGTAACACAGTCACGTCGCACAAAACAATTTCGGGGTAGAGGAAGCTAGCGAAAGGCCGCCAGCGCTTCATGAGCGTGGCACGTGTCATGCTGTACATGACATGCGTGTCATGATTTTCATGTTAACTCGTGTTATTTATGTTCGTACACAGTCACGTCAAAGATACCAATTATGGTGTATATAAATCTAGCGAAACCGCCGCCAGTGCCCATGAGCGTGGCACGTAAGTCATGCTGTACATGACATGGGTGTCATGATTTTCATGTTAACTCGTGTTATTTATTTCGTTACACAGTCACGTCACAAGATACCAATTTTGGGTGTATATAAATCTAGCGAAACCGCCGCCAGCCCCATGAGCGTGGCACGTAAGTCATGCTGTACATGACATGCGTCATGATTTCATGTAACTCGTGTTATTTGTGTTCGTCACACAGTCACCGTCGCGCAATACCAATTCGTGGTAGATCAAGCTAGCGAACTGCCGCCAGCGCCCATGAGCGTGGCAGTAAGTCATGCTGTACATGACATGCGTGTCATGATTTTCATGTTAACTCGTGTTATTTACGTTCGTTACACAGTCACGTCACAAGATACCAATTTGGTGTATAAACCTAGCGAAACCGCCGCCAGCGCCCCATGAGCGTGGCACGGAAGTCATGCTGTACATGACATGCGTGTCATGATTTTCATGTTAACTCGTGTTATTTATGTTCGTTACACAGTCACGTCACAAGATACCAATTTGGTGTTATAAATCTAGCGAAACCGCCGCCAGCCCCATGAGCGTGGCACGGAAGTCATGCTGTACATGACATGCGTGTCATGATTTCATGTTAACTCGAGTTTTTATTCGTCACACAGTCACGTCGCGCAGTACAATTTCGGGTAGATCAAGCTAGCGAAACTGCCGCCAGCGCTCCATGAGCGTGGCACGTAAGTCATGCTGTACATGACAGGCGTGTCATGATTTTCATGTTAAACTCGTGTTATTTATGTTCATTACCAGTCACGTAACAAGATACCAATTTTGGTGTATATCAAGCTAGCGAAACTGCCGCCGCGCCATGAGCGTGGCAGTAAGTCATGCTGTGTGACATGCGTGTCATGATTTTCATGTTAACTCGTGTTATTTATGTTCATTACACAGTCACGTAACAAGATACCAATTTTGGTGTATATCAAGCTAGCGAAAACTGCCGCCAGTGCTCCATGAGCGTGGCACGTAAGTCATGCTGTACATGAATGCGTGTCATGATTTTCATTTAACTCGAGTTTTTATGTTCGTCATACAGTCACGTCGCGCAATACCAATTTCGGGGTAGATCGAGCTAGCGAAACTGCCGCCAGCGCCCCATGAGCGTGCCACGTAAGTCCATGCTGTACAGACATGCTTGTATGATTTTCATGTTATCTCGTGTTATTTATGTTCGTCACACAGTAACGTCGTGCATACCAACTTCGGGGTATCAAGCTAGCGAAACGGCCGCCACACCATGAGCGTGGCACGTAAGTCATGCTGTGCATGACATGCGTGTCATGAGTTTCATGTTGACCCGTGTTATTATGTTCGTCACACAGCACGTCGCAAGATACCAATTTTGGTGTATATCAAACTAGCGAAACGGCCGCCAGCGCACACATGAGCGTAGCATGTAAATCATGCTGTACTTGCATGCATGTCATGATTTTCATGTTAACGAGTTTTTATGTTCGTCATACGTCACGTCGCGCAATACCAATTTCGGGGTAGATCAAGCTAGCGAAACTGCCGCCAGCGCCCCATGAGCATGCCACGTAAGTCATGCTGTACATGACACGCTTGTCATGATTTTCATGTTATCTCGTGTTATTTATGTTCGTCACACAGTAACGTCGTGCAATACCAACTTCGGGGTAGATCAAGCTAGCGAAACGGCCGCCAGCCACCATGAGCGGTGGCCCTTAAGTCTGCTGTGCATGACATGCGTGTCATGAGTTTCATGTTAACCCGTGTTATTCATGTTCGTCACACAGTCACGTCGCAAGATACCAATTTTGGTGTATATCAAACTAGCGAAACGGCCGCCAGCGCACCATGAGCTAGCATGTAAATCATGCTGTACTTGACATGCGTGTCATGATTTTCATGTTATGACTTGTCATGTAGTTCGTCATACAGTCATGTTACGCCATACCAATTTTGGTGCACATTCGATGAACCAAGCGACCAAGAGACACAAAGTCGTAGGCGGCTAGATAGATAGATAGATAGATAGATAGATAGAGATAGATAGATAGATAGATAGATAGATAGATAGATAGATAGATAGATACGCTCAAAGTCGCAGAAGTTCGCTAAGAAATGCTTCGCATTTAATAGATTCCTTGTTTCACATTATACCCGCGGACAACTTTTCTTGGCAATGAAGGGAAGGCTAGAGAGCCCAAACAACGCGTGTGCTACCGCTGAAGTTATAGTCCCACAATTGCGTCCGTGTTTTCTGCGTGAGAATAAAAAAGACAGCATTACTTTATTTTCTACGAGCCGCTGTTTGAAAAGAGTGTTAGCGCGCACCAAGGAGATATTTATATTTGTTTTGCTTTATGCAGTGTCATTTTGCATTTTTGCACCTCTGAAAACGTCGCACCTTTTACGTGCACCTCACAGTCAATGGCGTCTGCGTTTCAGGTGAGCGCTCGTCACCCTCCGGCTTTTCCGACGATTCGCCGAGGGAGGTTATGACGAATTTCACTAACAAATGGCCGTCTAAGCCTGCGATGGCCGCTCGAATAATCAAATGGCCGTCAGAGGAGATAAGGAAGGTTCACAAACCAAAGCTAAGTTCGAAACACGCCCCGAACCGGACTACTTCGGAGCAGTGCATGTGCAGTAGCTCCGCCCCATAGCCTTTCTTTCATTGACAAGAAAAGTTGTCTGCGAGTATAGTGTCTCTGTAATGCTAGTGAACACGTGAAATAGCGCCACTGAAGCATGACGAACTAAATACCATGCTCAGTCTCAAGACTACCAAGCTCTGTTCGGTTTCTAACTACTGCTGGAAACCAGACAGAGCTTGGTATTCAGATGCTCTGAACCATACAAAGCGTGGCAGCACTGTCAAGTTTCTTCCTGTGTTCATTCTGGGTGTTTCCAGTTCAGTGCGTTTCAATGCATGGGCACTCACCCCGGCTTTCTAAAAATAGAGAGTCTATCAGGTCGACCTAACCTGCCATAAGAAAACTAGTCACACAGCTGATTTTAGACTGCAGAGCTCAAGAAAAAAGAGGGCTTTAACGGAAGTAAATTATTTCAGGAATGCCTTGAAAATGTGCTATGAAACTTCAAAATTTTGAAGGGTTTCAAAACATGCACTCATTGTGATCGAGCAACTCAGTACAGCGTAGTGAATTTTGCTTGCTGCAATGCATCAGTTCAGTTTTGCCACCCACGCATTTTATAGTGTTTGCAGTGTTGCGGTGGGTTACTGCTAGCAGGTCTGTAATGGTCAGCTACTTAAAACTTGCTGCAACAGTGCACTCGCAAATGGAACTATAGCAGAGTTTGCATAGTACATATGTGATATCCCAAAAAAAAGCAACGTAGACCTTTCTCTCGCTGTTCGATATTGCTAGCAAGATGGTAGCCTTGTCAGAGAGATACATTTTCTAAATGATCACAAACTGCTAGCAAAATCGGTGAGAGCATACAAATTTCAGTACTACTGCCTCTATGATTTCTCATTAGGCATGTGCAATAGTAAATTTTAGGTTCAAAAAGAATTCGAAGCGGATAGTGATTTCGTCGAATAATTTGGAATCGAATAGTAATATCACATATTATCAAAAAAAAAAATTAACATTTGTCATGGCCCAACTAAACCTGCACAATACTTTTTTTTTAATTGAAACAAGGCACGTGCAGATGTCATTCTTTTTGGTTCAAAGGGAAGAGGAAGCAACTTTGAATAGTAGTAGGATTAGACTTTCGGTAGAATGCAAGTGATAGCTTGTAAAATATGTTACGTCTTAAAACTTACTATACGAGTATATAAGCTGATATGACACGCTTTTAAACTTGAAAAATGAGGAATCGATGTGGCAATATGTTCATCTAACCTTGAAGTGGGCTTCGAGGTAGTGTGGATTTCCCCGGATAGGTGTAATCACGGTATGCCACCCCTCCACTGCAGTGCAACCTCCTTTAAGGGGGTTACATCAGTTTTATGTCTTCGATAATTTTGAATATTAATTTAAAATCGTGTCAAAGCGAATTCAAATACTGCAACATTCGTTTGAATATTCGATGTGCTCGAATATTCGCACATGCCTACTACTCATGTTTGTCGCCTGACACACCATGACGGCAACATCAATTTGGTGCTGACGCAAGGCATGGGTGAACTACGCAAGTAACAAAGTACGATGCGCTCGCGTGCTCTCGCATATGTGCTTTCGGCCTCTAGTGCTCAAGAGGCAAGGAGCAAAGTGTTGAGCTACCGGACTTGCACGTTTTTTGGTGGCTGCTTCCCATGCAGCATGTAACTGGAAAAACGCATTCGCAAGAAACATGCATAACTAAAAAATTTGAGCAACGGCACACGCAAAAATTTTAATTTCATTAACTCGATCTTCCTTTCTAGTAGCGGTCAACATGAGTGTATTAAAATCGCGAATCAACAAGCTTCGTGATCTGAGGTCATAAAGATTACGTGACAGGCACCTAGAAAGGCGGACAAATTTTGGAAGCATTCCCAAGTACTAGGGTCACAATATAGTCAACGAAAGACAAAATAACTTACGTGGATTGAACCACAAATCTCGCAGATGCCTAATAAGTCTCTTCTTATCTCGCTCTAGCTGCTCCACCTTTTCCTTCAGTCCGCAGGAACAAGTTGTTTCGCTCTGCAAAACACAGCATGTGTCACAAAATCTGCTTACACTCTGACCTTCCTCCGGCGTTACAAAGACTGCATTACATCAGCTTACTGCAAAAGTGGCTGCACCCAGAGCCAACACATCTACAGAAAGTAGAGAATCGTCCGAGGTTGCTCGTTCTCTGTATTATATTTAAGCCCACAGAAGGCACAGGGAATATTACTCGTGGTTTCCTAACTGGATTGTAAGGATTCTCACTTAAACTGAAAGAAATTTCGTGATGCAGACTTACCAACTGGACGACATCTTCATTCTAGCGCCAAAAGGACCAAACACGTGAAAGACCACCTTCTTGGCCATTTGCAGATAAGATTATCTTGAACATTTACAAAAAAACTTGAGGACCCCTTGAGCTAGAGCACTGCACGGGCCCAGGCTGGTCTGAAATCCTAGGCTGGCTCAGGCTGGGTAAGTAGTTGTCGGATCGGGACCAGGCCAGACTCAGGCTGGGCTCAGGCCTGAATCAGACCCGTATTAGGTCAGAGTCTCACAAGAGTCGGTAGTGGCGCAGTTATGCTAATGTTTGGTTCTCTTGGGTTTGTGGGGTTTAACATCCTGAAGCAACTCAGGCTATGTGAGATGCACAGTGGACGGCTCGGGGTATTAGACCACCTGGGGTTCATTAGCGTGCACTGAAACTGCCCAGTACAAGGGCGTCTAGCATTTGCCTCAACCAGTATACTACATCGCCACGAGCTGCAAGCCTACAACCACAACTACGAGCCATGGCCAGCCAGACTTTGTTCCCCTATTCACACCGAGGCCTCCACCCTCAGCGACTACACAAGCCACTCTCCTGCTTTCGGTCACTGTGGGGATTGCACACCGGAAACCCGACCTCCGCGTTAAATCGGGATCAATAAAGAAGCCACTGCCCAGTTCACTTCGGCACTCATAAAGAGTTCTTTCAGAAGCCCTTAGACCGGTCTTGCTTTTAGACATAACATTTTCAAAGACCGAAGGCAGTAACGCAAATACGACGATATATATAATTTCTGGGGTTTGACGTCCCAAAACCACGATATGATAATGAGAGGCGCTGTAGTGGGGCTCCAGAAATTTCGACCACCTGGGGTTCTTTAACGTGCACCTAAGTCTAAGTACACGGGCCTCGAACGTTTTCGCCTCCATAGAAAATGCAGCCGTCGTGGCCAGAATTCAATCCCGCAACCTTCGGGTCAGCCGAGCGCCATAACCACCAGACGACCGTGGCGGGGCCACAAGACGACAAGAAAGGCATCTTCAGGGAACAGCGAGGACGGTAGCCACCTCGCTTTGACAGATCTATGGCAGTGCAGTGGCAGTGACTAGCGGAACAAGGGTGGGGAGAGGTTTTGAGCGCTACAACGTAGTGTACGCTGGGGTCAGTTGCCTGCGGAGGAGTCGAAACGACAGCTTCATTCATGCAACGCTACCTAGCATGGTGAATTTCTCCTAGAAGCAGTAAGAGCGCATTTTTTCCCTCTTACTGCATTGGGCAATAAACAACGTTTGCAGAAGCCATTCTGCTGTTTTTACGCAGCAGCCCCAGCTCATCAGCAATGTCTATAAACTCAACCAAACTACACTATAAATGTTCACCATTTTTTCACTTTATTGTGGGCACTGTATTTTGTAGTTCTTTCTTGAAATGCAATATTAGGAGTACGTGGCTAGCCCTGCGCGCAGGAGACAGCCAGCTAGTGCTCCTGCGAAACATTTGCAAATGTGTTACGGGTGTTATTAACCGAGGAGGTATACGCGTATACCAGTGAAAATCGTGACACAACCACAAGTTCTCATGACACTCTCCAGAAAATATGTTGTGGTGCGGCTAGTATCTTCATAATAATTGAAAATTGGAGAGCGGCCTCGTTTATGCTCAAGGCATAATTGGCTGAAATGAGCCAGCCCAGGATGGGCCACATTTAAAACAACGGGCTGTGCTCAGACGGGCCGGGAACATGTCCCTTTCAGGGCCGAGTCGGGCGAGGGCCAGAAAAATCGCGGCTCGTGCGTGCTCTACCCTTGAGCTTATGCTTGAATAGCAGAATGCGACAACATAATCAGGCCCCGTTCGCATCGGCTTCTCAATCGCTAGCCTCGCTTTGCTTCTCGGGGCACACCTCAAGCATGCCGCGAAAAAGGAACGTTGTGCGCGTAACATTGACCATTTAAAGCCATCCTGGAATGCCAACTGCAAAGTACAGTTGCGAAGTGCCCAATATGCCGTAATATTTCCTTTGAGAGTTGGCAAGGTACCTGCTACGCGTTCGTAAGGCAGCCCGTGCACATGCGGAGATGCACACTTTGTGCGGTTGCTGATAATGATAATTAATTATGCCAGTGCACTTTTAATTGTGGGCCATTAAATCAACCACTCTTTGCGCAATTGACATATTTGATGTCTGGTGCAGTTCTACGTTTCTGCCATGTAAAATTAGATGAGGCAAGGACACTCCTTACACTACGTGACATTCATATAGGGGTTTTTTTTCCTGAAACAGCTTCAACCATGGGAGTGGCTCTGCGGTAGAACACCTGCTTGACACGCAGAAGTCCGGATTCGATACCCACTCAACCGAAGATATTATTATTTATTAATTTTCATCTTACTCGAATTTTGCTCATGGACAGCGCTAATTTTTCGTTCACAACCAAGCTCTTTAACGCTATCACATTAAAACTCAGCCAGCTCTGCACAGAAGCGTTACCCGGCGGCATTCAGGAAGAAACTACACAAGCATGTTGTGTAGGTCCACATGACATGACTAACGTGAGGAAAATTAAGGTTACCTCAGACTCTCGCCTCCTCTTCCTGACTGTTCCAAGCTTGGCTCTGGCTGTGACTCGTGCTCTGGCTCATGCTGTGGCATCGACTCTGGCTTCCGTTTTCTGAATTTGATTCATGCACAGAGTCTACTTCCGCTTTGACGAGACACTGAACAGCTTCACCTCATCCCCATTCTCTCTTCAGTGCCAATCTTGTCCTCACTGCCTGTAATGATGCCATATACTTATTATACTATCTTAATTACAGAAAGTACTGGTCCATTCCACATCAGGAACATTACAGGGAGTAACAAACACACAAACATATCACAAAGCGAAGTTAAAGGGACGAGACAACTGCCCAGAAACATGAAATGAGATGACTCCACTGATGGAAAGATTTTTCCATCGCATGACTCAAACCACCCCGTCTTTTTTCGGTGAGAGATGGATTTATATATTTATTTCTTAATTGAAAGCCGCAAGAAGTGACCTGTGGCGCCTTGGCGGCAAAAACATGAACGATCGATGAACCCCGGCCCGTGACCGTTGATTTGCTGTACGCGGTCGACGATTTTTTGTTAGTATTGAAATATTGTTGTTTCTTTATATTAAAAAGTATTACTTCCATAAAAATGTACATATAGGCCTGCATTAGTAGTATGCATTGAAGTGGCACTGCGTTTTGCGTGACATAATGACCCCCATGCTCGTCAGCGCGTACTGAGCAACTTTCCAGCGTGGTCATGCAAACCGTGCATGCAGTTTCCAAGCTCGTAAGAATTTGGAGCGACTAGTTTTGCTACCTACACTTCGTCTCAGAAATGACGCACGCTGCTACTCGACGCGGCCCGCACATACGCATAGCGACGTTTTCGATCACTTGCTTGCTTGGCTCGTGCAGTGAGAGTAACGATGCGGGACAAGCCACCCATGACACAGGCGCAGGCAACCTTCGACGCATACGCACAAAGCGTGGTACAGACACAGGGAAGGTGATTATGCCTATTATCTCATTGTAACAGCTTGTTATTTTCCAAAATAGTTGAAAAGCTATAAAGTGGTTAAGCATAGTTACAGGAACTACTGCAAAACCCGAACACGATAGCTTTGACAAATCGCGAGAAGGGCTGGCGGCATCGCTATCAATTCTCAGCGTTGCTGGAGGAACGGTGCATCCGTGTTTAGAGTCTTTCAGATCGGAAATACTGCTTGTAAAATAACTACGTGCTTTTGGGATTAACTACTGCAGTTACAAACACTGCGAAGGGTGAGCTTTCTGTCGCGCCATAATAAAATGGTCGAGAAACTCAGTTGTCAGTCCCTTTAACAAAAAGGATAGAGTAATACAACAATACATGCCCCAGTGTTGGAAAAATCGAATATGTAGAGAATGCTCATTTGCAATGCGTCATGATCATCATTATCAGAGCATATAGTATTCACTATCGATTTGACGGCAAGAGGCCTTTCTCAATGACTTGAATTCCCCCCCGTCGTGTACTATCTGGTTCTATTTATTCCTGAGAACTTCTCACATACACCACTCCATATAACTACCTGCCAGCCTCGGCTGTGGTTCCATCCCTTGGTCTCTTCATTAGGGGTGTGCGAATATTCGAGTTTCAAATTTGAATCGAATAGTTCCTAATCGAATAATTCGATTGGAATTTCGAATAGCTAGTAGGTATTCGAAGTTTCGAATAATTCGAGAGGACGAATATCTGAAACGCGACAAAGGCCAATGAGTGCAACTTGGTTAGGTTAGGGTGGCTAAATTAACGCTGTCGCTGTTCGTTAAACTTTCACTGACATCCTGGTTCAAAAGCGAGCGCATGTTGATCTTAAAGGAGATTATGTCATTTCTGCACTGTAGAAAAACACCGAAAAACTGTCAAGTTCTTCACAACTTAGCTCCCGAAACGAAGGCATGGACCTCTTGCGTAGTGCGGTCGCATATCCTCCGTAAAAATGACCGACTTTGGCCTGCGAAACCCTCAGTGATTGGCTTGCATGTAAAAATTTAGGCAGTCGCCACTACCGCACCGCACCACTAGTTCAAACTCCTCGTTCCGGCGCGCAATTAAAACGCTGTTGTGAATGGGTGCTCGAAGACTTTTGGGCCCGGAGCACCCATGGTAATGGAGCACATTACGTTGTCAGATGGCCTTATTGCTCAACCATGGGGAAAGAAACTAGCTACCGTACCCCCTCTGTTGGAGGTGACGAGTGCCGCTGCTGATTGGAATGGCGGCTCTTCTATCAACATGCCTGCATGCGCGCCCATAAAAGCTGAAACAAAAGTCACTCCCAAGCAAGTGCGTAATGAAGCTGTCGGCCGCGTAGCATCCCCGATTTTTCCTTTGTCTTGCCGTAACTGGCGGTACACATTTCGTGTAAATATACTATTCGATATTCAATATTTTTGGCCACTATTCGGCACTATTCGATTCGAATTCGATTCGAGATTAAATATCACTATTCGCCCACCCCTACTCTTCATAGCTCTCACTGACCAACAGCTATGTACTCTGTGGTTTAGATGGCCCATCTATGTCCACTTTTTATTTCAATGTGACCAAAGGCATCAGCTACCCCTGTTTTTCTGTGATCCACTCCACTCGCTTCCTGTCTCCATGTTACACTTACCATCTGTCTTGACATCCCACATTTCACGGTGCTAAATTTCTCCTTGAGTTTCTCTGTTCTCCAGCAAGTTTCAGCTCTGTGCGTTGGTAGTGGTAGAATGCAATGGTTGCATCCTTTCCACTTTAACCCTTTTGGTAGCGTTGACGAGTATAGTCATCATGAGATTTTGAAACAAAATGACCCAATGACGACTACACTCATCATCAACAAAACTGATCACACACAGAACCAATAACAACCATATTCGTCACACCTGTATTTCTTGATGCTAGATCGCCACACTTGTCCGTGTTGGGCCATTTGTCTCGTCTTTCATGTTATTGCCATTTTTCATTGTATTGCCATGTGGTGAAGCCACCTTCGAGTTATCTTGTTTCATACGATTAGTGAAATAAAGGAACCCCATTGAATTGAAAGAATGGTACCATTTTATTCAGAAAAAAAACAGCTCTAGAAATTCAGCGAAAAAAAATGTTTAGGTAATTTTGTCACGTTTTCTTTTCTTACGGCAGAGAAAGGGTTAATGACAGCGGTAACCTGTCAGTCATGATTTGGGAATGCTTGCCATACGTGCTCCTGCCCATCTTTATTCTTCAGGGAATTTTTCTTTTCACGAGCAGGCAGGCCTGTTAGAAATTCACCTAGGTATATGTACTCTTGTACAGAATCCAAGGTAGTTTGATTGCCAATCGTGAACTATTGTTTTCTCAACGGGCCGCCGACACCAGCTTTGTGTTATGCAGTAATCTTCAACCTTACTTTTAACACTTTCTCAGTTCATTCCTCAATCATTTCTCGCAGTGAGTCGCTATCACTGCCAAAGAGAACGGTCATCTGCAAGTCGCAGGTTGCTGAGAATACTCCGTTAATATTTATTCTATTTCTGCCAAGTCCAGTTGTTAAGTACTGCTTCTAAAGGCTGTTTCCCATGATACAAATGCAATGAAAAAAAAAATCGCTCGCACTCGCTCCCACCACATATGGTTGTTTCATTTCACAAGGGCTGCTTTTTTCTCTGTGACTGGGTGGCTCACACCCATGGTTGCTTTATTCCGTTCTTTGCAGCAGGACAGTGCATAATTTTTCAAATGTAATGGGAAAATCTCAGGTTATAACTTTTAATCAACGGTAGTGACAGCATGCATGTTTTTTAAAATAAAGGCCCCCCGACAGCAAAATTTAGACCTTGAGATGTTTGTGTTGTTCATCTATCCTGTACAAAGTGGGCACGTCTGACCATTTATTAGTGAGTGAACTGTGCCTTTGAGAAAAACTTCATTGGTGTTAAAGTAAGCGTGAGCGCTCATCTGCGTTGGCAGCACCTCATGACATTGCGATTAGTATATTGTGAATAGAGCAACCCCCTGTGATGTTGAACATGTAAAGCAAGTACAGATGACCGTGTTTATAACGAACACTGATCTACAGAATTATTAGCTACAGCGAACTAAGTTTGCCTTTCGGTTGTTCATGCTTGATTTCAGTTACATTAATTTTTTTATAGCAAAACCGAAAACTCGAGAGCCACCACCGATACCGGCTGTAACAAAGAAATGCTTGGCTCGCGCAAGACCAAAACTCAAAAGTAGCATAAAAAGCCAAATAAATATTCAAAGGCAGTCAAAAAACCCCACATCATTTTCAACCACTGGAGAAGGTTTGTGGAAATTTTGATTTTAAAGTGCAAAAAAAAACAGCAACACTGATTGGTTGCACCACTGTGTGAATCCAAGTTTGAAATCCACAAAGAGACAGGTAAGGATTACCTCATTTATAGTGTGCCTGAAGCCTAGAATAATGCCCTCTTGTATTTAGAATTTTCGAATGAGCCAGATATCTGACTCGCAGACCCAATTTTAATTTCTATGTTTACAAAGAAGACCGCATTATAACAAACTAATTTAACGCCCAGAAGCTATTTCATTAGAACAAGCTTCAACTGCATTGTCGCATCATACAAGTTACGGGGAGCACACACTACGACGACTGGCACTGACGGATGGCTACTGTTTTTCCCCCTACCTGTCGTCGGATGTTCTCAAGGTGGTTCTCGCTGCTTATGCCTGTAATTTACTTGTGATCATACCAGTATTGTAGTCTTTTTTTTTTCAGTTGGGTTGAGGCAGTTTATCGGGAGATTATGGCCGCCATCATAAATCACGAAGACAGGTTAGAAAATCTGAGGTCTCCCACGGAAAATCAGGAGATTGGCAGGTATGCACTAGAGAGTATACCTGGAGTGTCACACCCGAAGTCAAACCGAAGCACCACTCGGTTTCATTCGTTACTTTTGCACAGAGTCCCAATTCAAAATGTGCGCTTTTAACATCAGCAAAGCTTCAGTGCATGCGACTTGCGGTGCTCCCCCGTGATGGAATACTAGTATTGATTTAGACAGGCATTTTGAAGTGGTGCCGAAATTTATCCCAATAACGATGACAGCATTACTTTACGATACTATTCAACTTTTGGATTATCAGACACAAAGCTACAAGTGCAAATCACAAACAAAAACTTCGCTGTCAGGAGTCCTTAAGAACACATTCCAATGTAAATTCATTTTTAAGTGTGCAACGGTGACCATAACCAAAACAAAAGAGGTGATGCAGTTTTGACAACTCTGTCTGCTCGATGCGAGTTCGAGGGTCCCGACCAAAAATCTCTGCAACCACTAGAAATAGAGCGAAGCATTTTGCAACATGTTGGGCTCCCGCCACTGACCATTGCGGTGGGAGCAACTAGACATTTCGTCGATGGCAGCAGATATCGCTCCTTTCACACTCTGAAAATCACTCCGTTTCACCGACATGTGAAACAGCCTTCAGCATGCAGTGAACATTGGGGAGACTGCATCTCCTTGTCTGATGCCTTTCTCAATCATGATGTGCATAGGCACACGAATACTGCAGTACATACAAGCAAGCGTGGAAAGATACGAAGTCTCTTGGTTGATACACCAAGATACGTAACTTGGCGGCAAGTTAGTGCCTTAACAACTTGCTGCGACACACAACCATGTGTCACCTGTGTTATCGTGTTAATGACTAATAAGAATTTTAACGTATGGTGTAGTAGCGCAAATTCGACGGGACAAAGAGGACAAGAAGCAAAAAACACGACACTCGCTACTTGTTTTTACACCAAAGTTCACTAAATTTCTTACGTGATGTTGTTTTCTGTCGCTGGTTATTGTCCTGGAAAGCACATCGACGCACTCGGTGATGAATCTTGGACGCTCCTCTTCCGACACAGGACGCGCCATGGACTTTAGCAGTGCCACTTTTTCCGGTGGAGAGAACGACGGTTCAAAACAGAACTTCGGACCAGTCCAAGAATTTTTCTGTAGTCTTCGGGAACTGAACCTCCCCCAGAACGATCACTTTTCCTTCTGAAGGTTGCGTCTTCTTCGGTTTTGGCAAGTGCGGTCTCGTGTTGTCCCATAACCAATCCGCCAAATTGTTGGACGTCCTGCACCATTCCTTGAAGCGGCTCCCTGTCGTAACGTATGGCACACGCTATCCTCAGAGATTCCTTGAAATGTCTTGCCTGTCTCCACAATTCGGATTTGACAATCCGGCATATTCGTCTTGAGTGTGTCGAGGAAGGTTGAAGAAAACCACACATTATTTCGAGTTCCTTGGGGCAAGGTACTCGAAATGGCGAGTAGCGAGTGTCGTGTTTTTTGCTTCTTGTCCTCTTTGTCCCCGTCGAATTTGCGCTACTACACCATACGTTAAAATGATATCTCACCAACTAGCCCAGCTCTCAACCCTACTGGACTAATAATAAAAAAAATCAAGTGCACAACAGACAACTGCAGCTTCCTTGAGCAGAGCCAGCCCATAGGTTTTGTCAGCAGTGCCTCTAGTGGGAGTTTAGCAAAAAAGCTTCACGCTTCTCGACATACTCACGCGGCACTTCGACCACTCCCAGCATTCTAGGTCACTCTATCGCTGCTGTTCACCATCAGGAGCGCCACTGCTGATTGGAACTGTGGCTATGCCGTCGATGATCGGCACTTACTCTTGGTGTGAACAGTAAAAGCCAAAAGAAGAAAAAAGAACTTTCTGAATAAGCAGACAGAACAACCCTATGCTATGGGTAGAGCCGAAAAGAACTCATAGTTGTAGCAAGGTTGACTCATAGTTGTAGCCACACTGTAACATGCTCAATTTCTTGTTTGTCTTGCTGTCGCTGGCAGTAAACTTTTCAGTAATGAATATAAGTCAGCACCCGACTATTAATGTTGGAATTTACATAAGTCTGCCTAAGACAGTGGTAAGTTACTTATCAATATCACTACATAACTGCAATGTGGCAAGGACAACGGGAGTGCCTTATTTCTGTGCATCGGGCCATTTTGAAGGCAAGTGTTTAAAAGTCCACAAGAAGGATGTGTGTTTATACCCCACTCACAGCAACTTCTTTCCTACACTTTTAGTTTTAACTCTTCAATTAAAAACTACAAAAACGCCCCTTGTGCTTTCTGTGGCTTCATTATCTCTTCAATTCATATTGTTCTGTCTACAGAAAATGAACCCCTGATCGATAGATTCCTATTCTTTAGGGGTGTGCGAATAGTGAATTTTGGAACCGAATCGAATACGAATCGAATAGGGATGACACCGAATCGAATACGAATACTAATCGAATACTTTTCGAATAGTTTTCGAATAGTAAGACAACCATTCT
Organism: Rhipicephalus sanguineus; assembly: GCF_013339695.2. Classification (NCBI taxonomy): domain Eukaryota; kingdom Metazoa; phylum Arthropoda; class Arachnida; order Ixodida; family Ixodidae; genus Rhipicephalus; species Rhipicephalus sanguineus. The sequence goes on along the minus strand of NC_051183.1, from coordinate 71,952,393 downwards.
TAAAACGGTCCTATAACTCCGCAGCGTTTTTTTTTTTCTTTTTTTGAAAGAAATATTCACGAACTTTCACCAAGAGCGTTGCGCTTACTTTTAAACTGTCTCAAAATACCACAGTTATCAAATCTGAGGTAAGCTCGTATACAGCAGCGACCACAACCTTCGAAATATTTTCGTACTGTAGGTTGAAATAAGCAGTGACTGCAGATGCTTTGTCGCCTGCTTTTAAATAAAACTGAGACATAAAATCTAAACAATTTAGAACCGAAGACTACGCATACAGCTAAGGCGGTAATGAAACACATAAACCTGCCATCGCAACCTGGTCCTCGGCACTGAAGGCATGTAGACATCGGTGTTGAAAGCTGTATCTGCAAGAACAATTTACGCAAACACAACCCTTGCATCTATTGCTATTCATGAAGCTGAATGCAGGTGCACCTTCAGTTCTTACAAGATGACGACAGGAACTGATTAATGCGATGCACAGGCAGCATAGTAAAAACTGAGCAAGTGTGGAGCTTTAATCAAAAAAGAACGCCTTCATCCGGTAATCAATATAGCGTCGGTAGTTTCGTAAAAGCTTGGGCTGCATGCATACTGGTAATTTAGTGATTAAAAGAAGAAAAATGGCCTTTAACTATTCCAAAGTATCATTGTTTTGGGGTTCTCCCGTCGGCGCTTATTATTCGAAAACTATTCGAAAAATATTCGGTATTTCGAGTATGTACTATTCGATTCGAGTACCGAATCGAATAGAATGCTATTCGATTCGTTATTCGAAATTTTCGAATATTCGCACACCGCTACTATTCTTTCAAACACAGAAACTATGTTGTTCAAAATGGAGCCTGTCTCAAAGCTTTTCGATACTACCTTCTATAGCTGCGATGCCTTTTGAACGTTTGATATGTTCAATGCGCTGTTTATTGCTGTGGGAAAATGCATGTCACGTCAAAACTGTATGGCTCCTAAATCTCAATCTGAGCTATCTCAGAGTCCAGATCACTCGATTGTGAAACTTACCCGAAGCCGAAACATTTCCAGGCGATACCGCTTGGATGACTTCTGAGATTATTGGGGTGCATTCGAGCTGAACAATTCCATTTTCCTCCGGTCCAGCTGAAATGCACAGCAAGAGTATCAATTTTTAAAAAGTACATGATGGTCAAGCAATTTTCTCTACTCTTCTATTTGGATCTTTATAAGCGAGTTGTACACCAATTTGCAGTAGGATAGATTTAGTTTTAGAGTGTGCAAACACATAAAATACATAGCATTAGCTCCCCAACAAAGGTGTTGCGCTGCAACTAAGGGGCTTTCTGTACAATGTGAAATCACTGCCAGCATAGGGCCTAATTTTGAGCTGACTTACAGGCTTTTGGATTAGCACCTAAACATACATACACGCTGACAAACATTGGTTGGGGACTCTCTTTACACGGCATGTCGCAGGCAGATTTCATGAGACGTGTTCTACAAGTGCCAAATTATCACATTGCTCCCAGTCTGGACGGTCAGTATAGCTGATGACGAGTAAGCCATGCAGACCTAACCTAATCTAACTAACCCCGTGCATCAAGCTCCCAATACATCGTTTGATGTTGAGTGACACTGTTCGCATATCTGCACTGGGTTGGGCGAGGCGTGGCAGTAATGACAGCGATTCAGCAGCACCCAGTACGTTACGCGAACTTCATGCAGTAGTGTGTATGCTAGAGCATGATCAATGTCTTGTGGAAAAAAGCGTGGGAACCAATAGACACAGTGCACCCGGTATATGGTCCGACAGGAAAGGCCATAGCAGACATACCACATACTACGAAAGTCACTAGGAATCTTCAGTCGGTCATAAAATTGATAAAATAATCATAAATGCAGGCAAAGTTTTCTATAAGCAATGATTTCCAAGAAAGTTAGGCTGCTGTGCATAAAAATAAAGTGATTGATATTATCTTGGGCAAGGCACGCAACAAAATTGCTGTTATCAGTTAGTGATTTAATAGTGGCACCAATTTTTTATTAAGTTATACAACAGCAGTTCTACACCCACTCAACACAATACCGGTCAGGGCCGACCACCTATGCATCAGTGAATATACTAACCGGCCTGTAGCATCTTCATTAATAATCTCATCATTCGGGTTATTCCAACTGATGATCAAGTTCTGGCGTTTTATAAGCAAAAGCCATAATATAATTAAAAGGCACGTTGTTGCAGATGATTTCGGATTAATTTTGATCACATGGTCTTCTTTTAAAATCAACGTAAATCGAAATGCTTGTTATTTTTAATTGCCCACCGAAATGAGACCACCCGTAGCATGGAATCGAACCCCCGACGTCCACGTGCTGAACATTGCAACACCTTCAGCCGTTGAGCCACAATGCGCGACGCTAGGGTTTACAGTGGTTACGCTGCTCGGCTGCTGCCACGAAGGTCGTGGGTTCCATCCCGGCCCAGGCGGTAGCATTTTGGATGGAGGCGAAATGCTAGGTGCCCGTGAACTGTGCGATGTCAGGACACATGAAAGAACACCAGATGGTCGAAACTCCTGGAGTCCTCCACTACGGCGTGGAGTACTCCACGGATCATTGGTTATACGATACGCTATTTTTGTAACTTAACCTGGGTACCCAACAGGATAACGTACGGACGCATTCGCAGTGGCGACAAACGCAAAGCTTCGCGCACCCTACTATAAACTTCAGACTCATACCGTGCTTTTCGCACGTGAAACACCAGATATTGATCAAGGGCTAACAAAGTTCCGAAATCGCCGCCATTTACACGTGACGTTTCGGCTCCCTCGCTGAGCACGACGCTCGTTCTCAGTGTGCAACGCATCAGTAGTGCCAAAATGAGACAGCAAAAGTCACGCGGACTCACCATCCATGGACGGCGCACCTGTTGCACGGCAGTGAGTGACCGGCGAGTGGCCGCAAGTAACAGCACCAGCCGCACTGCACCGATGCGGCTTGCACGACGCACGTGTCCACGGCCGAGGGTCGCGTGAAGGCGTCACATTCGCAGCCGCTCGACGAGCATCGAGTGCGCTCGACGCCGCGAATGTCGACGTTCGTGAACATGTTGCCCGTTACAGATACGGCACGTTTCCGAGCGTTTCGTTGACAGCGAGTGGAAATCTACGGCGGTGGTCGAGCACTAAGTTGAACGATGGCGCGCCCCGTCGACGACTGCGGATAAACAAACAAAGACCACGAAGTTTTCCCTAGTGACGTGAGCGAACCAGCCAGGCCAAGCACACTCTAGCCAGCGGGAGAGTTTGCAATACAGCCTGTAGATGGCGCGGCCGCTCGCAGTGGTGCTGCTAGAGGACGGACGTAATATTAATGAGAACTAACAGACAATAACGCCAAGGAAAGTACAGGGGGTGTTATCTGTAGTATTTAGAATGTAAATGTGAAGAAAGTAAAGTAGACGAAAAGATGACTTGCCGCCGGCAGGGACGGACGTGTTTTTCGTGGGCTCCGGAATGACAGCGTCAGATAAGTGCTTTTTTTTTTTTGCATGATTCGAGCTTGTTTGTTTAGTTAAGCCACTAGATTGCAGCTTAATAGAGCTTACAACTTTGTGCTGTTGGTATAAAGTGGTGTGACAGTCGCTTCGGGTGTTTTTTTTTTTAATATTTGTTTTTTTTGGCCACCACGTGGCTGAAAGGTGCACAGGTGCTTTGAAGTGTAACATACTTGCGGAGTTTTGTGATATCGTTTGGCTTTAATCTAATCTGCCGCGTGAATGCTCTATAGCCATGGTCAAAAAGACCGTAAAGTGTTCAGGATGCGGAATGGGGCGGAAATAGAGGTTTTGTGATGGATGAGACGACAGAGAGAGCTGACGCCAAGTGTAAGCAATGCGAGTTAGAGGCGAAGATGGAAATAATGATGGCCGCCCAGAATGAGCTCAAGGTGAGAATATCCGAGCTGGAGAAAGCGGTAGCGACAGAGCGGGAAAAAAACGATGGCTATGGCGGAAAGGCTTAAGTCAGCGAGGAGGGATTGGCAAAGGTAGCCATGCCAGCAAAGGTAGCCATGCCAGCAAATGTAGCCACGGGGAACAGGGAAGCAGGCGACAGCGGGAAAAATGGGGCATCGACCCCCACAGTGGTAGGCGCGAAGGGGGAAACAGGTTTGCAAAAGACAGGTGCAAGGGACACAGGACCCACCTTCCGCGAAGTAGTCTTGGGAACGGGAGGGGAAAAAAACAACAGCAGTAGCACGCGCTAGTAACAGGTGCAGTGGCCAGGTGCGGGAGAGTCCACCAGAAAAGTCGGATCACGTGATAATCGCCGGGGACTCGAATTTAGCTACATGCGCAGAAGCAGTCAAGGAAAGGGTGAGAGGCGACAAACGAGTTTTAATAGGAAAGTTCCCGGGCCATAGGCTGGGATCAGTGATGAGACAAGCTAACGCAAAACTCGCAGCTAAGTCTAATGGACGTAACCTCGTGATAATCGCGGGAGGTCTAACGCCGTCTTGAGTAACGAATCAGCCGAACTAGCGACCACATTGGCGAAAGGAGTCGATGACATGCGCGCCATTTCCCCTCAGGTGCAGATAGTGGTATGCACAATACCGGAGGTACCGGTGCGTGACGGCAACCTGCAAAGAGCGGTTGTCGACGCAAACAAAGAGATATGGCAGATGAGTAGAGAGAAAGGTATCGAGGTAGTGGAAATAAACAGAGAGGTGCACAGGTGGGGTGGTTTTCGAAGAGACGGAATACACTTCGATAGGAGGCTTGGCCATGAGGTGGGTTGGCGTCTTGCAGGACGCGCAGTAGCTTTTTTGGGGGGCCAGCGGGCCCTTCGGTGCCCATGGTAGCTTGTAATGAGGAAAACAACCAGGGGGACTCTTTGACAGGTAGTATAGCGAAAAAAACAGAGAAAAGGTAAAGAAGGGAAGAAGGCGCGTGTTGCAATTAGTTACATTAACATGCAGGGTGGCAGAAAAAAGGCAAAATGGTTAGAGATTGAGGGACAGTTAAACAAGGAACAGATAGGTGTTTATGCGGTTACAGAAACACACCTTAGAGACTTGGAAGAGCCACCACATATTGAAAATTATGTTTGGGAAGGATGTAACAGGATCACATCAGAAAGGAGAGGTGGGGGGGTGGAATGCTAATTCATAGCAGAACAAAATGGGAGAGAGTGAAACAAACGTGTTCAGAGCACATGTGGGTTTCGGGCACAGTAGGTGGAAAGAAAACGTGGCTAGGTGTAGCTTACTTGTGGACAGGCAATAACTGCAGAGAAAAGAATCTGGAGATAGTGAAATGCATAAGCACCGATATTAAAGAATTTGGTCATGATGCCGAGATAATCCTTCTAGGGGACATGAACGCTCACATTCATGACCTTGACGGATATTCAGACATCAATGGCAAGTTATTGCTAGATCTCTGCGAGCAACATAGTCTTGAGATAGTTAACGTGGGGCCTAAGTGTGAGGGGCAGATCACGTGGGAAGTCAGAAACAGGCAATCGAGCATTGATTACTGTCTCATGACAGAAGGAATATATGACAAACTTAGAGAGATGAGAATAGACGAAGAAGGCATAACAGCTTGGGTAGTGATCATAAACGCATAATATTACAAATGGGATCTAAAACTGAAAATAAGAACATAGAATCAAAGTTTGGCAGCTCGTATCTAAATGACAAACAAATAACAAATATAGCCGCAAGAGTCGAGGAAAAAGTAGACGAACTACCAGGCAAAGACTGGAAGTATAGTGAGCTGCTACATGTAATCACGAAAGAAATGGAAATAGAGAAGAAAACTATTTGTTGGAAAGGAAAGAAAAAGCCAAAAAGTTGGTGGAACAAAGAAATCCGGGAAGCGATCGATATGCGACGTCAGGCATCACGGGAGCACAGACAGGCAAAAAAGGAGAGAAGCGGCCACAGGACGAAGTCAACCAAATATGGGAAATATATTTAGAGCAAAAATCCATTGTGCAGAAATTAGTCGAGGCAAAAATTAAAGGTGAAAGTGAACGCTGGATGACAGAGATTCGCGAAAAGAAAAAGGCCGCGCCTAGGATATTTGGAGCCACCTAAAGCGCGGGTAGGAAGTCTGTCACAATGCAACAACATATGGTAGATGAAGGAGGAAATAAATTGGAGGATATGAAGCGCTAGGTTACATCCGAAAGATAACAGCCGATTCGTTCAAAAAGGTCCCCCAGGGGATTCCCCCGGTGAGTAAAAGTACGCAAGGAGTGCAACCGACGAAGATGTAGTACTAGAGAATTTCAATTGGAAGAAGGCCGAAGGAAAAATTCCTAAGCGCACTACTCCGGGCTTAGATGGGTTCCCGTCAGCCTCATTAACGAACTCGGGCATAACACTAAAGAAGCACTGCTGAAAGCCGTAGAAAAGTGCTTACAGGAGAGGGAAATACCAGACAGTTGGAGAAAAAGTAGAATGAACTTAATCTATAAAGGCAAGGGAGAAAGGATAACATTCGCTCGTATAGACCGCTAACAATTACATCGGTGCTATACAGGTTGGCGATGCAGGCAGTAAAATTAAAATAGAAGCGTGGGTAGAACAAAATGATATTTTGGGAGAACTTCAGAATGGATTTCGAATCGACAGGCGGTTAGACGATAATCTGTTTGTTCTTACCCAGTTGTATAGAAATATCTAAAATAGAAAACAGGCCCTTATACGTAGCTTATCTAGATATCACCGGGGCGTATGACAACGTTAATCAGGAAATTTTGTGGGATATATTGAAGGAAGTGGGCATAGGTGACGACTGTGTACAGCTTTTGAGGGAAATATACCGAGGAAATACAGTTTGTATAGAATGGGAAGGAATAAGTAGCAAGGACAGCGTTGAAATTAGCAAGGGGCTGAGACAGGGATGCCCTTTGTCCCCGCTGTTATTCATGCTGTACATGGCGAGGATGGAAAAAGCGCTAGAAGGTAGCAACATTGGATTTAATTTGTCACACAAACAGGTCGGAGCGATGGTTGAGCAGAAGCTTCCAGGTCTATTTTATGCTGATGATATTGTCTTATTTGCGGACAGTCAAGATGATATACAGCGACTGGCAGATATATGCGGAAGGGAGTGTGAGGCTCTAGGACTAGGATTTAGTGCAACAAATGTGGATTGATGGTATTCAATGATCACGGAGACCATACGGTATTAATACAGGGCCAAAAAATACCGAGGGTAAGCGAGTACAAGTACCTCGGAGTATGGGTAAATGAGGGGGATAGATCTATGGAGGTACAAGAGAAAGCATCGGTAGCAAAGGGAAAGAGGAATGCTGCAATTATGAAGCACAGAGCTTTATGGGGATACAATAGGTATGAGGTGCTTCGAGGGCTGTGGAAGGGTGTGATGGTTCCGGGGCTTACATTTGGGAACTCAGTGGTGTGCATGAAGTCAGAGGTGCAATCAGGAATGGATGTAAATCAAAGGACGGTGGGCCGCCTCGCGTTGGGGCGCTCACGGGAAGACGACAATGAGGCGGTAAAGGGTGATATGGGATGGACAGGCTTTGAAGTGAGGGAAGCGCAGAGCAAAATGAGATTCGAAGAGAGGCTGAGGAAAATGAAGGAGAGTAGATGGGCAGAGAAGGTTTTCAGGTATTTGTATAGAAAAAGCGTTGACACGCAGTGGAGAAAAAGAACTAGGAGGCTCACCAGTAATATACGGCTGGCAGTGCGGGCGATATGGCAACAAGGAGCATTAAGCGGAAGGTCAGAGAGGCGGAGAGGACTTATTGGATGACAGCGATGGAAAAGAAGCCGGCTCTGAGTAACTACCGAAAAGGGAAAAAAACGAAATAAGGAGGGAAAGGTTTTATGATAATTCAAGGGGAAGCGCTTTACTGTTTGAAGCAAGGTCGGGCTGCCTTAGAACGCGTAGTTATAAAGCGAGATTTAGTAACGAAGAAGAACAATGTACATGCTGCGGGGGAACTAAGGAAACGATGGAACATGTACTGATTGAATGTGGCGATATTCACCCAGGTATACGTGTGGGCACGAGTCTACATGAAGCCTTGGGTTTTAGGGACAACAATGGAAAGCTGAACACGTCCGCGATAGAAATAAGTAAGAGACGGTTAGAGTATTGGTGGCAGAAAAGTAGAGATAAAGAACAAAAATAAATAATGGGGGAAAAATAAGGTCATTCTGCCTTAAGAGGCAGAGAGATGGACCGTGAATTTATATTTTTTGGTATAATAACATAGATTTAATCAATGTAGATAAGGTATTAGGCCAACATGAAACAAGGAAGATTTTTTTTTTTTTTTTTTCTTCGAGCCTGGTGGCAGACATGTCACCGCCCCGTTTTAAAGGGGACGCTCATAGCATCCATCCATCCATCCGTGCCCTCTCGCTGGCTGCACACTGCCCGAGGCACTGGGGTTTGTGTACACAAATGACTCGGGGCCAGGGGCGTAGGCAGAAATTTTTTTCGGGGGAGGCACCTCCATGATTTGTAGTGGGGACGAGCAGGCAGATGTGGTCGAGTGTCATTTTCTGCTCTGTATGGCAAAAAAAAAAAAATTTCGGGGGGGGGGGCACGGGCCCGGTGTGCCCTAACGTGGCTACGCCCCTGCTCGGGGCCACACACAGGCGATGGAGCGGCTGGTGCAGTGAACTACGCGGCAGTACGCACCACCAAAAAAAGGCTTGTGCAGTGGTGGTGCGCGACGCAGCGGTAGTAGTGATTTACGCGGACAAAAATTGAAGCCGAACTGGTATGGGATGTGTACGCCTGTAGAGTGTTTCAGTGTATTTACTTTTTAGGTGTTTTTTTTTTGTTCTCTGGCTCGGGCAAATAAATCTTGCCCGCCCGATACAAAGGAATCAGCCTCAAATCATCATCATATCATCTTCATCAGCGCGGCATTCGCGCGCGTTTAAAGTCCCTAGATTTTTTCTTTTAAAGTCCCTAGAACAGAGAAAACCTGCGCGGAAAGCGTGCAGTCACAGCGAAAGCTGGAAGAGCGGCGTTTCTAGAGCCCGTTATAAACTCTCTTGTGGCTACTAATACAAGTACATTAGCAACGTACCTACTACGCCACAAATCATAATTTTCGGGAAGTTTCGAAGCACCCACCACGACATTACTCGTCATTCTGCGGAGAAGCGAGCTACCATCTGTAAGGCATCAGGTGCACTTACTTGATGCGACGGTTGATGACGATGAAGAATTATGGCTGAGCCCTTTGTAATGGGCTGGAAGCTTTAAAAGACCCACTACGTAATTCGCATTGTGTGACGCCCGGTCGTTATTGAACTCTCCCGCCACGCTTTATGATATACGCGTTAACGTGAGAAAGAGAGAGAGAGAGCGAATTAACATTAATGAGACCCTGAGGAAATGGATCATAGGAGTCTTATGGGCTTCCTTGGCAACCAATAGAAGTGCACTTGCGAGGAACCCACTACGCTATAAATTATCATAATTTTTTGAAGTAGGGAAGCAGCTCTTCATTCTGCGGAGAATCGTGGTACCCGCTAAACACCTTTAAGGCATTATGTGAACTTTGTTGGTGCTGTGGCTGATGACGATGAAGTAATATGGGAGAGCCCTTTGTAATGGGTTGGAAGCATTCAACAACCCACTCGCTGCGCAATTCGCATTGTGTGACGCTTGGTTGTTATTGTTACGTGAATGGCGACTAGGTAGAGTGTAGTCCGTAGACTATTTACACGATATATTTACAGTAGTGGTTGCAGCGCTGACCGGTTCAGCTCAGAGCCTGAGCGGAGAGAGATCTTCCTTCTCTTCGTCCGGCGCACACGCGCATGGTTCAAGGGGCTGGCAGTATGCATGTAGCATTATTTTACTCTTCTAACACGCTACATTACATGTGTTAATGTGGTTCCTTCGTGACATCAAGCCTGTGTAGGGTCTTTTTGCAACGTAGTTTCAAGCACCCCAATGGTACAAAAGTGCTCGGCACGACGCTGGCCCAAGGTCATTGGCCAACCTGGCCAACCTCGGCCATAGGTCAGCTGCCGACGTCGGCCCACATTTGGGGATTGACACTGGCCTCAGGTTGGCCGATGTTATGGCCACCGACATTGGGACGACCTAAATGGCCAACCTGGCCGACTGCCAGCCACCCAACGGCCACGTTTGGCCCTGTGAAAATTAGCTCATGGCCAGGCGCCAGCCAGCCTAGTGCCAAGCTTGGGCCGGTGAAATGGCCAGTTGCCAGCCACGGCGGGACCACGCCTGGCCCGGTGCTTATTCGCGCATACGGCCAGCTGTTAGTCACGTAGGACCCAGCTTGGCCGAGGAATAATTAGCCTTGATTTTTCGCGATGCTACATTTTCGTACATGCAACAGGAAGGAAGCCCCGTATTGCACACCAGTAAAGTCGGCAGACACAAGTACAAAATGCAGGAAATTATTTTGACCATTTATTGAAGAATTTTACACATCAAAACAGTGCAGAAACACACAGTGAACTAAGATTGTCTGTATAGGAACACAAATGCAATTCACTACATCACCAGTACATGGACGTAAAATGGCACAAGAAAGTTTGCGCAAGTCTATTGCACAAGAAGATTTACGGCGCGAAAACTTTCACGTTGATACAGGTGAGCTCGCTGCCTAGCTGCCGCTTCTGCGTTCCTCCATCTTCTCTGTTATGCGGTGTCAGGCAAGTAGATTAGCCCACCTCTTCAACAGCTCTCATACCTTCGGTCGGGACTCTCATGCTTTAATTGCGTCCCATATTTTCTTCACTTAGTGTAGTGTTCCAGCATGTATTGCCGTGATGATTTCGCGTGTCTGTCACATAATTGTTATTTCTTGAGAGTGGATTCCGACGTTGTGTTCTTTTCTTGCGTCGCGGCAGAGGGTGATTTGCTTGTGTTTAGTTTGAGTATTCCTTTGTTTTATTTAACCCGCAAACTCATGTGGATGGAATCGTTGTCGCCGCATCCCTTCCGGAACGAATAGTGCAGATAATTCAATTAACATATAAAATAGAAATTACACATAAAGGCTGATTTTCTGCACTATTCGTTCCGCAAGGAATTGGTGACAACAACTCCACCGACGTGCGTTAGCGGGTTGTTCGACAGGCTGACCGGCGATGATGTCCACGCCTGATCGACTGCGGGCCAGGGGCATCGGACAGAAGACGACGTCAAAACATACACTCGCTTTAACAAAATAAAACCACGCCGCCCGAAATCAGTGATCACATACAAAGGAATACTCATACTAAACACAAGCAAATGACACTCTGCCGCGACGCAAGAAAAGAACACAACGTCGGAATCCACCCAAGAAAAAAAAAATTACGTGACAGACACGCGAAATCATCGCGGCAGTACACGCGGCAGCCCTACACAGACAGAATATTCGAAAAAGAAACATAGGATGGTTAACCAAAGCAAAGATTGAACGCGATTAAAGCAAGATGGTCCCGACGGAAGGTGCGAGAGCTGTTCAACAAGTAGGCTTATCTGCTGTGGAACGTCCGTGTGCTGGTGGTTTGCCGCCGTACACTGCTGCCGACGATTAGCAGGGACACGAGTCACACGCCGCTCCCGAAGGTGGAGATTTGATTCGAGCCGTGGGTCCTGCTACGGGACCACGCTTCAGCTGCCAGCTAGCAGTTCGAGTCTTCGCCTCGCGTGCCGCTCGGCTCGACGGTTCAACAAAGTGTTCGTTCGTTCGCTCTCCCTTGGAGTCCCTAGACCCTCGCTCCCATGCTCATCCCCGCTCACCCACCACTCTATGTCCCTCTCCCCGTGTGCCGGCTGCCGCGAGCAAGAAGAACCGGTCCACCACGTGAAGGAAGAAGGGGGTGTTCGCTCCCCTCCTGCTGCGCACACAGCAGTGTCACGGCGGTGGAGCTTGTCGAGTACGCACAGTTGAAACCATTGGCATATCTGGGGGGGGAGGGGGGGGGGAGGGTCCGAACCCTCCTAAATTTTCTCAATTTTGCATGTGTGTATGTAGACGAATTAGCAGGTATAAATGGTGGCTGACCACCTCACCCCCCCCTTCCCCCCCCCCCCCAATCTTCCCCAGAGAATATTTCTATCTACGCCCCTGTTAATGGCATATATATGTCCATAAACTGCCAATTTACACCACGATTCACGACATACCACTGCCTGCCTCAAAAAAGAAAAAAAGAAAACGCAGCAGGAATATCCGTTGCTACTTACACAACAGGCAAATTGACGAGCGCCAAGCACCCGCGTCCTAGCATAGCACACCAATCTAAAATAGAGGTCGGCCCACGCTCGTGTTCCGACCAAGCCCGGGTGGCGTTGGCAGAAGGTAAACAGGCGACGTCGGGCCAAGCGCGCTGGCCAACTTGCTGCCGACCTGGTCGATGGCCAGTCACGGGCCAACCTTTTTCTTTGGTTGTATGGCCCAGGCCCGTAACTAGGGGGGGGGGGGTTGAGGGGGTTCTGACCCCCCCCCGAAATTTTTTTGATGCTTTAACTTTTCGGGTGATACTAAAATATTTACACGCCTTCACAGCGACCCCCAGCTGCCAAAGTTACACTGCAACTTTCCTGGCATTGCTTCCCTCTTCTTCCTTTCTTCAAACCTACCAGAACACCTCAGCGCTCCCTCCCCCGCACGCGCACCTGCCCTATTTGTACAGCTTTGCACTTCGCCCTCGCGTTCCTTCGAGTCTTTTCTTTTTCGTCTTTCACCCCGTAGCAGCTCCTTTATTGATTCCAGATGCTTTCCTTGTGCATTGCCGCTGGAGAAGTTATCCGTCTGTGCGGACCGCACGTGTCGGCTTTGGGTTTCTACGAAAAGCGCGTCTCCTTCTGTGAAAGTAAACAGTTCGACAGCAACGGCAACACCAACACGACGTGCGCAAATTTGCCAGGGAACGAAACCCCTAAGCGGAAAAACTCAGCGGCGCATTCCGAGGACGCAGGCTGCAGGGTAAACTTTTCTCAAACTGTAGTCTTCGCCACCGAAACGAATCATCGAAGATGACATCTACTGAAAGACTGGCATATCCGAGCAACTTCGAACAACCTTAACCACACGCAAGGAAATCTACCTCTTCTGTACACACAAGGTATATGCGCCTCCCTACAAAGCACACAAAGCGAGGATACAGCCGGCACACAATCCGGCACCAGCGGTCAACTTTCACAGGAGAGAAAAAACGCCGCCAAGCTGGGCTGCGCGCGGGAGTACAGAGGCTGACGTCACAGCCTACAAAGTGCATTTTTGGGGGGTCACGGCTATTTAATTAGCGCAGCCCAGAGAGAATTATGCAGGCGCCCAGGGAGCCGTCTGTGAAAAGGTGACTTTTTCACAGGAACGGAGCAACACCTGCTTTCTGGACTGTACCACGGGAGTGCAAATGTCTCGGCAGTGCATTCTTGGGGGGTTCACGTATATTAAGGGGAGTATGGAGTGCCCATGGAGTCTTCTGTGAAAAGGTCTTTAAGTAGCGTTAATCCAGTTTGCTGCAGCGGGAGTACAATAATGGTCCTGCATGCACACCAGCTGTAGCGGCGTTCAGAAAACACATGCGCCACGCGGGAGCCGGCGCGTTCATCACACTTCTACATTCTAGCCACTGTAAAGTGGATAAGAGAGGAAGAAAACATCGCCCGCCGTTCACGCCAGGCAGTCGAAGCAGTCGCAAACGTCTTTTGGAGCCACTGGCCACTTCTGTGTGCGTGCACAGGATTGCGGCAGCAAAATGAAAAGACACTCTGCAACAACGAAGCAAAGGAGTCTTGCGTCTTACTTCAAGAAAGTTCGAACCGATGAAGCGGACGGAGAAGAACCGCCTCCTTCGAAGGATAAAACTTCGCCCTCCTCAGCACTGGTGGAAAGCCAAGCGCGTCGGAACTTCTGTAGCGACTCAGGAGAATGCACCGGTTTATGTGAATCACCTGAGAACGAACACAAGCAGGACACCCATGCGCCGCCGGAAAATGATGGTGGCCGCAGTGCAACTCCAAGTGACCTTTGTTCTACAGTCAACGCTGGGCAAAGTGACGCCTTTACCACTGGGCAATGCCCAAGGAAGGTGAGTGGCATGGCACCTACACATTCTGGTTCGCCTCCCCTCTGTGCGACGAGTGCGAATATTTTGGACTTGGGACTGTTTGTCTCGAAAAGCAATAATGTAAATGATCCAGAGACGACGGAGAAGCTGCTGCTCAATCCGTGGACCCCTCCGGCTAACTATGATTATCCAGCCACAGGGAAAAGGAATCTGAAGTTCCAACCTCACTGGGTAGATCGTTACCCATGGCTTGTTTATTCAGAGAAGCTTCAAGGAGCATTATGCAATATTGCGTAGTCTTCGCAAGCGAGTGTGCAGGAAAAGGGGAGCACCAGCGCTTGGGCTGTTTTGTAACTAAGGAGTTCACCAATTACAAGAAAGCCATGGACGCCTTTAAGAGCCACGCATCCAGCAGTTATCACGCCATGTCAACAACGCTATCGGAGAACTTTTTAGCAGTCCGGTCCCGCTCACAGCATGACATCTTAACACAACTTGACCACGGTCTTAAAAAGCAGGCGAAGAAAACCGCAAGAACTTGCTGCCAATAATAGAAACAATCCTTTTCTGTGGCAGGCAAGAAGTACCGCTTCGCGGCAACAGACGACTCTGGTCCGATAAATATGTCTGAAGTGCTGCCATTGAAAAATGATGGAAATTTCCGCGCACTGCTTAGGATGAGAGCAAAATGTGGAGATGCCGCCTTGAGAGCTCACATGGAAACATCTCCGGCGAATGCGCTGTACACGAGCCCAAAAATTCAAAATGAGTTGATCACCCTCTGTGGTAAAATCATACAAAGAAAGATAGTTGAAAACGTCAACTCAGGTTCGTGTTTTTCAGTTCTAGCTGACGAGGCCACTGATATATCTCGCACCGCCCACATTTCCCTATGTGTAAGGTACGTTGGACACGACACGTCGGGAGTGCCCATACTTAAAGAAGATTTTGTAGATTTCGTTCCCGTGTACGATCTCACTGGCAAGGCGCTGGCGAGCACAATCCTGAACAGCCTTAGAGGTCATGGCTTTGACCTGAACCTACTTTGCGGGCAAGGATACGACGGCGCGGCATCAATGAGCGGCCACCTTAACGGTGTTCAAGCCTTCATTCGTCAAACAGCGCCCAAAGCGTTGTACGTGCATTGTAGCGCCCACTCGTTGAACCTTGCTCTGCTTCACGCATGCAAACTCCCCAGCATCCGCAACTGTTTGGGAACTGTATCCTCAACCTGTACGTTTGTGAGAGCTTCGCCACAGAGGACGAACCAACTGCGAGACAAAGTAGAAGATTTAACACAAGAAAAAAGAAAATCAGTTCTCTCCTTTTGCCAAACAAGGTGGGTAGAGAGTCACGATGCACTTCAGCGTTTCCTTGAACTGTACGTGCCTATTGTACAATTCCTCGAATATTTGGAAGAAGAGGCCGCGTCATCTGATACTTCATCAAAAGCTTCTCAACTGCTCAATGCCATTACGAAGCCCGAGTTTGTCGTTTCGCTTCAGATCTGTAGCGACCTCTTCTCTTTGACACTGCCACTTTGCAAGTTTCTTCAAAAAATTGACTGTGACTTGGCTCAAGCGTGCGATCACGTAAAGAATGTTATAGACGTTCTTTCCACAAAAAGGGCTAGTGCGGAAACGGAATTTAATAAGATTTTTCTGAAGTCGCTCTCTTTGCTGAAGATCACAAATGTTGAGATGGCCCTACCACGCATCACTGGAAGGCAGATGCAAAGAAGCAACGTACCTTCTGCTACTCCCGAAGAGTACTACCGGAGGAATGTGTATTTGCCTTTGCTGGCTGACTTCGAAAATCAATTAAGAGACCGGTTCGATGCCCATAAGAAGGTCGTGGTTGGCCTTAACATGCTGCTGCCGAAATTCTGCGCATCGGCTAGCCTTTCTGATATTGATGATGCAGTGCAGTTTTACCTTGGCGACATTCCTTCCGCTAATGTCATCGAAGCAGAGTTCACACTGTGGGTGAACAAATGCTGCCAGATCGAAGAAAAGAATCGCCCAGCTTGTGCTTTACAGGCCTTAGAGATGTGCAACCGCGACTTTTTTCCGAACATCCACAGCCTACTTTCTATCCTGGCGACTTTACCCGTGTCGACGTCGACCCCGGAACGGACTTTTTCCACACTGAGAAGGCTGAAGAGCTACCTTCGAAATCATATGAACAACGACAGATTGACCGGACTAGCACTGCTCAGCATCCATCGAGAACTTCAAGTGACCCCAGAACAAGTCCTCACAGAATTTTGCAAGTTGCCGAGAAGGAAAAACTTCCTCGTTTAAACTTCCCTCTATGTTTCAAGAGTCGATTAAAAGCTAACCCAGCTAGCCTAAGCTTCAACCCTTCTATTCTTTCGCAATTACGAGGAAACTATCCAGCAAGCAGAATGTGCGAACGGTAACAAGAAGATCGGAATGTCGGGCGACTTGTTTGTTTGCTTGCATACATACTGTCACGGACTGCCATTTTGCGACCCGGCGTAACGGCAAATTAACGGGCGCCGCACTCCCCCGCTGACCGGTGGAACCGTTCGCTCATGAAAAGACTGGTCTTTAGTGCAGGGAAGTTCTGAATGGGGTGTTCTTCAAACGTTAGTCGCCGATGTTTGATCCTTTGTACCTACGGCGGCGTCGGCAGGGTCGTCAAAGGCCGCGATGCACCCCGAACCAGCTGTAGACTGCAAGACGCACCGGCTGAAACCAAGGAAACTGACCATTCCCACGGGCAAAACTGCTTGTGGACAAGCCGTATGAGAGAACCCCAACAGGTTGTCACTCTCGCTCAGTTGAGGACCCTCTCCTAATTAAAAAGGGACGCGGTCAATATATTTTTAGGGTGGAGTTTCTAACAATGAAACGTGCATGATTGGACCCATGTAGAGGTCTCTTTTCCCCCAGGACGAGAATGAGGGGACACGGAGGTCGATTTAAGCGCAGGATTTCGCCTTGCTAAGCAGTCTAGTTGCTGACCAACATGGTGTAGAAGGAGATCAAGAAGTATCCCTTAAGTGGTTGTGGCTCCGTATCGGCTGGCCACCTAAACTTAGCCATTCGTCTAGTTGTGACGCGAAATTAACGTCTGTAACGTAGGCATCGGTACTTGAATCTCGAGTAAGTTCAACCTGCCCGAGATCGGCTTCAAGCACTAGCCTACCGGAAACACCAGCGCTGCAACACCGCCGACATCGCAGTTGTGCCAGAACTCTCTCTGACTTCTTGCATCCGATCGTCGTGGACTCAACGCTGCCGGTCATCACAGGTATCCCTTCACCTGTTTATACCTTCGGACTTTCTCATCTGTAGTTTTATTGTTGGTTAGTTTTGTGTAGTTTGTAATACTTCTCTCTTGTAAGCTGATTTATTGATTTTATATGTATTTTGTTAGTTGGTATTAAGTGTTGTACTAGATTCCTCGTGCTGCAATATCACTAGAGTTTTGTTTTTCCCCACACACGTCTCTGATCTCTTCACTGTCTCTGCTTACGTACGGAACGACCTAACCTGCTGCCATTCCCGTCGCCGACTTCGCGCTGGCGACGCTAGAGTGGCAGCTTGTAACACATACATACCGTTTTTGTACCGTGGTTACATTGTGTTACTTCATCAGGAGCCGTTGGTCGCGGTGTCCCCGGCTTTGGTGGTGCTATTGTCCAAACTTATTTCTTGCTTTAACCAGAATTTGAGGTTGACATACCAATTTCTTTATTTGGGTACAAATAATTGAAAAGTACCATCGAATTATTACAAGTAAGCGATGTACTTGATTTATTCACAAAAATAAGCCAGTATAAATCTTAAAAAATGGCAGCCGTTCTACACGCAAACCCCCCCCCGAAAAAAATTCCTGGGTACGGCCCTGGTATGGCCGACTAGATTGGCCAACGACTGCTTCCCAACTCGTTGCCAACCGTCGGCCACTGGCCATGTCCCGTTGGGACCGGCGTGGCTCTGTGGTAGAACACTGGCTGCAAATTTTTTTCTTCTTTCGTTTTTTTTTTTTTTTCTTATTTCGGGCGATAGTGGTTACGGACACCGGCAGCGGCGGCGGACAACTACGGCGCCAAAAATGGCCCTTGTTGTGATCTCATATAACAGCGTTCGCTGTAAAATCTAGCGACTTTACAGGCTCGTTCACACTGAGCAGTCCGGCGACCGGAGAGCCGCAGAATCCGGTTCGGCGGCGGCGAGATTCGCCGAACCGAGATTTTTGCGGCAACCGCCGCCGGATCCGCTCGCCGCGGAACTTGAAAACATGGCGGCCAAGTCCGACACGCTCGTCCCGTCGCAGTCGAAAAACGTCCACATAGCGGAATTGCTAATCGAAATGGTGCGGAACTACCTCGTGCTTTACGACAAACGCCACCCGAAGCACAAGGACGGTTTACTGAAGGACGATTTGTGGAATAAAATTGGCAACAAGCTTGGACTGACTGGTACGTACGAGTACTGCTGTCTATGTGGCTTTGTTTCTGATGCAGCTAGCACCAGTTCAAGCATTGGGATGTGGCTGCCTTGCACGCCCTAGTCGCAAAGAGCGTTGAAACGAGCATGGTCGTTTATAGCAGCGCTGAAGACCCGCAAAATTGCATGGCGTAGTCAGGCTAGTGAAAGAAACCCACGTGACCGGTATGGCAAATTGAGGCGCCATCCTTTGAATGGGATCAGAGTTAAAATCTGCGTTCCGTCTCTTTCCTCCCAACTCTCTTCAACCCCCTCTCTGGTGGGATCAACTCCCTTTCCTGCGGGAGGCGCGCTTTCCGCCGCCTTGCTGGCGCCGCCGACTTTGAAATCCGTTAGAAAGTTTCGTGTCTGGCGTTGGTAAGGCATGTGTTAGCCGTCGTCGCTCGTCCATTTCATGGTGCTCGCTCGCTGTGTGCTTGTGCGACGCGATGTTTTACGACACGCGCTGTTCGGGCATAGTGCTTTGATGCTCGAATACTTCCAGAACAAGTCCCGGAATATATGTGCCGGCCCCCAAAAGAACGACAGGTCAGCGTGCCCTTTGAGTCGCGGTTTTCATTGTGTCAATTTGAATTCACGTCTATACCGAGTAGCTGTTCTCTGCAGTGGGGCTTCAGTTAATGTTTTCAAAAATGACTGATTTGAAAAGGGCACGATGCTGTGTTTAAATCGTTATACGAACAAGCAGCGGACATGAAGCCCATGCGACGTAACTATAGTTACAGGTTTACTACTCTCACAGAACCGCGTGCTGGAGTGTGTGCTTTTCATTTGTCTCCGGTTAATTACTCGCCATCGCCTATAAACACGTTTGTGAGACATTAGGTAGATGTATAAAAACTTGTGCTATTCCGAGACGAACAAACAAGTTCACTTTTGCACGAGTCGACGGCGCTCTTTATCTCATTGAAACTTGCCCTTTTCTTCAGGGTGTATTTCGGAACGCAACACAGCTGATCGGTGCGCCCAGAGAAAAGCTGGAGAATTGCAGAATCGGCGATCTTCAAGAAGAGATGCCATGAATCACCCGATATCAGCCGTTCATTTTCTACGCGTTTATCATCACTAGTTATATGATAATCAACGTTTTTGAAAATGTAGTAAATAAAGTGCGGCCAATATTAGTTGTGTTATGTGTGGAGTTCATTTTGACATCTTTAAAATGATCTTTACATTATATTATTCTATTTTTAGGTGTTCCAACTGCTTTCATTGTTTTTGCATTCAAGGAATGTTCAATTTTGTTATGATAATTTTGTGCAATATGGTGCGCATATATGAGAAGCTGTTCTCCACTTTTGTCAGTATAAAAATTGTGTTTTTTAATATGTGCCCTAGTGTTATGTTGCTTTTTATTCCACTGTTCTTTAAGTTCTTAACTTTGCCGAGAACATTCGTGTTGCTTAGTGATCATGAACACGTTTATGTTAATCTCCTGTTTATAACTTCTGTTAATCTCTTGAGCCTATATCGCATCACATTTGATGAAAATGTTGATTTTCAGAAACGAGGACAATAAAACGAGACCAAAGATATTTTGTGTTGTGAGTGCAATTCATTCTTTTGCGTTCTGGCACATGCTGCACGACTGCAGTGTTTGCAGTATGCCTGATTGCAAATTGCGCACGTTCAAACGCGCAACGAACGCGCGGCGCAGTACGCGCAGCGGATGCAAAAAAGAAAAAAAGCGCGCTGCACAGCGCAGCACGCGGACTAGGGGGTCATAAAAGAAAGGGAGAGGGAGCCCGCACACGCAAACGAAACAAAAACAAAAAAGCCCGGCGCGCGCGAGGGAGCTAGGAGAGGAGCCGCGGCTGGTGTTAGTGTTGCCATGTTTAACATTGTCGAAAGCCCCCTTCAGATAAAGGGCGAGAATGGCTTTGTCATTGTGTTGCGAAGGTGTGGATTGTATGGCAGCCCTGTGCAACTGGAGAAGGACGTCCTGTGCAGACATGTGTGGGCGAAACCCAAACGTGGTGTCTGCAAAGAAGCTCCTGCCCTCCAGGTCCGGTACCATGGTCTCCATAGGCGTGGGCGTGCGCAAGGCGGAGGGGCGGCCGCCCCTCAAATCACCTGACAGGGGGGGCGCAAAATCTGCCTCGTACATTGACCTAGTAGGGGGTGTGCTGCGATGAATCTTGCCCCCGCCCCCTGATGGGGATCCCTGCGCACGCCTGTGATCGTCTCCATAAGCTTGCCCGTGCACGAGGTTAGTGATATGAGCCTCAGATATTCCGTATTCAAGGTCTTGCCTGTTTTGAGGATAAAAGTCACAAGTGATGTTTTTTATTCGGGAGGGAGCGGCCGTCCGTCCCAGGTCTGGTTCATGTATTCTAATAAATGGAGGTAGGCTGTGTCAGGGAGGTTTGCCAACAGTTTCACTGTTATGCGGTCCCGCCCTAGAGCCGTACCCCGGCGCATTTTAGCTGAGGCAGCTTTAAGGTCATGCAACTTAAAATGAGCATCGAGTTGGTGGTTAGGCTTACGACAGTACGTGTACGCCGGGCCAGTCGGGTCCTCCGTGCGAGAGAGATATGAATCGCACAGAGCATCCGAAAGCTGTGCCGTCGTGCCTTGGTACCCATGCAGAGTTCGCCGGAGTTGCTTTCGCGTCTCCCCTTTCGTTTGAGAGGCACCTATGAGACTGCGAAAGAGACGCGATTAGAACCCGGGCGTTTTTAGTGGGAAGCAGACATTCTATTTCTGCACCACTTTGGTGGAGCCGCACGTAACCCTTAAACGACGACACATTGCAGACTACGGATCACAGCGCTCCAAAGTTATGTCTCCGTTTGGGCTTCACTTTTCGAAGCTCGCTCCGAGCACACCCCTGTTCTAGTACACTCTACCATTGCGAATGCTTGCCGCTGTTCGTGTCCCATTTTACGCCGATTGTACGCGACCAACCGCAGCATGATTTTGCGGCGGAGACAATCCGGTAGTTCGTGTTATCGAACTCCCCCGAGCTAGTGCTAGGCGTGTCGCACCTTCTTGCTCAAAGGAGTTGTGCGCCGGTTTGCCACTACGATCGCCTACGTGTACCCGTCGTACCGGAGCACCTCACAAAAACAAACGTCGTCGAAAGCCTGGCGTCGCGACGCCTTCCGCTCTTGCACAATGGCGTCCACTCTTAAGGCCTGAACACACGTACGCGTTGCAGCGCGTCAGCGCGTGGCGTGTAGACGCGGCGCCGCGCCCTCTCCAATGGAGGAACAGCGTGCAGAGCTTCGTGTAGCCGCGTGCACTCTTCCTCCATTGGGAGAGGGCGCGGCGCCGCGTCTACACGCCATGCGCTGACGCGCTGCAATGCGTACGCGTGTTAGGCCTTTAGGGTGAACACGGCTTAGCGTGGCCGCGTTCCGCAGAGCGCCAGCGCAGACGGCGCCGCCGTACATCGAATCGTAGAGGCGCATGCGCATAGGAACACAGGTGAGTGCACGCGAAGAACTTTGCGTGATCTGCTAGATAGCTCAAGCCATGGAGGAACTTTTTTTTTTAATTGGGCAGATCCCACGTGTTGTGTTAATCGGTTTCATGCGAAGCAGTCAGCGAGCACTTCTAAGCGGTATTTCATGGCTTTGAGCCAAGCGTTACGAGGTGGATCGACGTGTTCTTGTAAGTGTAGTAGCTGTGTGAATATCGCGGGCTTACCAGGCACATCGACAACACTGGCGTTTCAAGGGTAACTTATGGTGCGACGTAACCTCAGCCGTCACGTTAGAGTACATACGCCAGTATTTTCGAAACTAAGTGCACTTTGCGGTGCACTCATGTGAATACCATACTTAACTTTCGGTAATGTATTTCTCCGGGGTCGAGAAATGCTCCAATATAGGTTCCTCAATCATAGGAATACAAATGTAATCTTTATAGACTGCTATAGGAGCCGAGTCAACACTGAAACCAGAGACGTTAATCTGATATGACGCCTGTACATATGTAGTGTTTATTGCTTTCTTGGACATTGGATAACCAGCATCACAACCACAACTGACGTTGCACCGATATTACGCCTGCATGGGGTGTTTTTTCCAAGCAAGTTCATAGACTTGGCGTGCTTTTGTGGTACAATAACTGATTGCCACGCAGAATGCTTGGGCTTGATCCTGCTGGGATCCTATTTTTAATTCTTTCCATTCGTCAGGTCAACGCTACCGATGTCGGTTTTTCTTGGTCCTCTCGAATTTAAATTACCGATGTCTCTTGTCGCCGTTCTTTGGTAGATATAAAGTGTCGATCACCTGTGGTGCATACCCGTACACCGCGGCCCGTGGTAAACGGATATGTGCCACACGTGTCTGGAGGAAAGGGTTTGACGACGTACGTGACAGGATTTCAACTTTATTAATGTCACGACCAGACAGTCATATTCGTCGAATCCTCTTACCCTCCCATGCCAAATTTGGTCTACATCAAGTTAACGAGGCGATCACGGGAGCACTGAGATGTAGGCGGATAGATAGATAGATAGATAGATAGATAGATAGATAGATAGATAGATAGATAGATAGATAGATAGATAGATAGATAGATAGATAGATAGATAGATAGATAGATAGATAGATAGATAGATAGATAGATAGATAGAAGCGCTCAAAGTGCCTTGAGTTCGCTAAGAAATGCTTCGCATTTACAAACAAGACAAACAGCTTCGCTGCTCTTCCATGTTACTATAGTGGAAGGGCTCTGAATATTTTTAGGATTGCATAGGAAGCAAACAAACGAAGAGCTTCAAAAGAGAGCGAGTAGTGAACAAGAATATAAGGCGAATGATTGGAAACAAATCTTTTATTTACTTTAGCGCGTGGATCCCCGTGGCGTTGGGCTTGTAAGACCACGGAAAATTTCGCCACCAGTGTCCCTTATGCAACTGCAGTGGCTCATATGACGTTTTTATGATGCAGTCCCAGATTATAAAGTTGGTTATCTCGCCCTATTGAAAATGAATAAAGGTTGTCAGAAATAATGTGGACATGCGACAACTCGAGGTTAAGAATAGGATTTAGAATGCAGCTTCAAAGAACAATAAATATTAGAGTCAGCTTGTCTAGCTCGTTTAGAGTGCTGATTGTTCTGCGAAGGTGGCGATATTTCTAGCTTTCTGAAAAGTATTGCCTATCTGATATTTTGTAGTCTTATTAGAAGAAAACGGACCGTAGAAGTGATTTGCACTAACGGAAGCCTGAGAGTTTTCATTGCACAATACAATAGTCTCTACACGCAAATCTGCCTGTTTAACGGCATTCAGGGCATTCATTTTCACTGTTTTCATTGGAAGCTTTTGGAAGGTAGAACACCTATACAATATTGCCACGAGTAAAGATCGGCCAGTAATGTTGCTGGCACGCTTGTATGTGCCGCTGCTGAAAAGGTGAGGACGAGCTCGTGTAAAAGACGATGAGGTCGTTTTGCCATTTTCAACTTATCTTGTAAGTATTAAACAACGAATTCTTGGCCAATACCCCAGAGTGGGTATATGCCATAGTGTAGTAGGAAAAAACAAAAAAGAAAAGCCAGTGATCGGACCAGCCTGACGTTCTGCTGTACTGCTAGTTAGAGGTTTCTGTTACAGCATCACGTGACAATATTCAAGAAACACACTACACCACAGCGGGTTTAAGTGGGTTAGTGGCGCTGCTCGAAAACCCTTGAAGAAGTCTGCAACACCATTAAAACTGGGCTAGCTGGTTGATTTTCATGATAAGTGTAGCGCAGAAAGAAGGACAGGCACTGACTAATAAGGGTCGGGTTTAATACACAGAAACGAATGAATACAAAAGTTCTTGCGCTGCTTTTACCTAGTTGAACAAGCCAGTCCACAAACTGCGAGTTGAATAAAGATTATATTAACAACAACTTATTACTCTGGACCGACACTTCTTTCGCGATAGCTCTGAGCAAACTTTCAATAAAGTGCAGCTACGCCGGTGCTACGCAGAAGAAAGCGCTGAAAGCATCGACGGCCTACCTTGTCTAGAACTTTGCGTCGAGTAACTTCTGGCTATTTTCAGTGACATACTTTCCAGCGCAACGGTTCAGGCAAGTATAGTAGGAACGGAAGTTGTTCAGCGTTCCTCCGCAACCTCTGTACCAGAACAGGTGGCACGTCTTGCTGCTGTTGTCGAACAAGAAGCGGAAAGATCCGAAACCGCCCTTGCAGTAGTACCCTTCGCTGGGTAGCACGCTGCATGGGTTGACATTCGGCCCGGATGGCTCCTCTGTTGGGATAAAGAGAAACGTGTTTTGGTCGTGTCACACCGTTCGCCTTGCACATCAGATTTGTACTCCCTACGGCAATTAATAGACTTGCATCGACGTCACTGAAACCGCCATGTTAGAGCACAAGCATGGGGGTGGGGCACGAAATTTGCAATGTCGCATTAATCTTCTATAAACAACACATGCAGCTTCTTTCGTTATTCACGCAGAGAGGCGTTCCTTCCACGTCATTATCATATTGAAGCAGGTTCTTGTTTGTCATCAGAGCCGCCATCCTGGAGTGTCAGTACGTTCAGAAGCTGTACCCATGGCATCACGTGCAAGCAATCCATCGATTACGAGGGAGTAGACAATAATAATACCAATAAGGGCTGCTTTAGCTATAGCAATATGCATCGCTGATAAGTCTAAGGGAATAAATGCAAGTTAAGATGAGGAACATTTTCCTATTGTGGATCTTCTGGATGTGCCTCGATTCGAATCTTCAGAGCTCAGTGAGTGTAAAAATAAGCACGTATAGCATAGATGGTAGGCACGTTTCGATTCTTTCGCGGCCCCTGATACTGCTTTACCGGCATGGCTCAAGCGCCTCCTGGAATTCGCATTCCGTAAATAGCCTATGCCATAGAGTTTCATAAAAGATCTACAAGAGGGAACGGCGGCGCTGCGATCGTTCAGCGGCCATTGGAGTGAAGTGTGGAACATTGATTTGCGTAGCCTTCGTGCTCGCGGTTTCGAACGGACTTTGTTTTGTTCATTGTTGTGTTTGCTTTTGTTTCAGATAAAAGATGGGCTCGTTGTGAACCTCGTGAGCTCATTTGAATTGGTAAGCCAAAAACGGTTAACGTGTTGAAGTGGGAGCGCTGAATATTTGCTTAACTTCGTCTTGTGACAAACCTTCTGCAGAACCTAAAGAAACCAACAGAGAATGAAGCTACGGAAGATATAGGGGGCATTACTTGTATGTTTTTAACTGCAGTACAGTAATTGTGACATAAATGGAAAGGAATTAAAGTGGATGCAAGATCAACGTGCCGCCGGTACGGACCGAACCTACAACCTTCGGATAACGTGCACGCGTTAGAGGTATTTCGGAACGCTGATTTCTTAGGGAAGGTAAGTAAGACAGGTCACTTACGTCTCATGCATGTTTCTTGGCAGTCCCGCATTGTAGGAAAGTTGTTTCCATAATACGTGCATTGCGAAGTTCGTACGCAGGTCTTTCTCCTTGGGTCGTAGTAATACACAGGGTAAGAGCCAAATTCGCACTTGTATTCAGTACGGGGAGCCTTGCACACTGCCACTGAAACGTTGAAGAAAAATGACAGAAGCTTAGCCGAACTCTTAGATACGCTTGGGCAAAAAATCTTTTGTAATTAAAGAACGATTAAAACTGATTGACATATATGGGGATTTACACTTTTGAGTAGAAGTGCGAAAGGTCACGACGCATGCTTAGGCCCTGTCTCGCTGAATAGTTTCTGTGTAAGCCTTTGAGCTCCCTGGCCTCCTCTCATTTGTTTCCCTCTCTCTGTCTCTTTCTTTGGGTCGTCAACTGAACCTTTGCAAAGAGCATAGCGATAGCAAACGATTGAGCTTGTGCAAGGTTCTTACGTGAAAAAGAAAAAAAAATGCTTGCCAAACAAATTGTTAACTGCAATGAGGGTGAAGGTAGTTTGTTACATACTCGTCATACCTCCCTCATCCCCTTGAGATCGATTCGCAATTTTGTCCCGAGACTTTTGTGACGCTTCCGGTGCGTCTGTTTACTTCCATCTGGACACCTCCGGTTTTAACTTAATTTACTGTTTCCACTATGGCGGTTCACTTTACTTTCGGTTTGCCCTTATGGGTTATAGTTTAGTCTCAACCGGTCTGAACATTTACCTAATTCCAGTCTACACCTAACATCCGGTATAAGGCGTAGCTATGGAAAACGTCTGATCGAGAGAAACCGAATTCGCTCCGAATTCATCGTCGTCATATTGTGGCCAACTTATCGTCATCCCTCACAAAAAATGTTCAATGAAGCCCAAGGAGACACTGCCTTCAAGGAGGAGAATGAGGAAGGAATAAAGTTGTATTGAAACCAGCAGTTTAGTTGGCTGGGCATAGGCCCTCCCCCCCCCCCCAAAAAAAAAAAACAAAAAAAATCGGCACATCCCACGCATCGCGGAAATCGATTTCATGCGAAGCATTGAGAGAGTAGCTGCCTATGCTGCATATTTTTTTTTCCTTTGCTACAATTACGAGATGAATCGTTGTCTTTGTGTGTAGTCGTGCGCGAATTGTGGGCTTACTAGGCTCGTCAACTACACTGCCGTCTAAAGAACACGTTATGGCCCGACGTAACGTAACTCACGTTGTAGCACATACAAGGCGGTTTTGCGGGCTAGTTAGTTGTGATAACTGTAATTCATTTCTGTAGCGCAGAAATGAGGACACAGACGCAAGAGAGGACACGAGGACAGACTAGCGCCCGTCCTGTCTTTGTGTCCCCTCTTGCGTCTCTGTCCATATTTTTTCGCGCTACAGAAATGAATGCCAGCTAGCACAGAGGTCACATTTATCGAAGCAAGGGGCACGGTACGTTGTGATGATGCGCATGGTATAACTATCCATCTTTGGCGCATTTCTCCGGGGTCGAGGAAGGCTTGACTATAAATAGATGTGTCATAGGAGTAGACATGTAATGCTTATTACGTTGTCATCAAACAGAATAGCCAACACTTCAGCCACGATCGACGCTATCCCTATATGACGCCTGTATTGGGTACTATTGCGAAGCAACTTCAAGCAGTGACGTGTCTGAGTGGAAGAATACTTGAATGCCACGCAGAATGTCCGGGTTCGATTCCGGCTCGAAAGGTGATTTTTATTCTTTGGGTCCATCGGGATTTTTAACTAACCTACAGTGCCACCGGCGCCGGATTTTCCGCGACACGGGTTCCTTAAAGCTCTCGCGTTAAGATTTTGAAAATCTATTCTCGCCGTTCCTGGGTTGATATGGACTGTGAATCACAGTATCGGCGCCTCGACACGCCTCGAGACCTCAACTCCTGTCCTGTGAATCCGTCGCCGCCAATACGAAGATAATTGTGGGTGCCGCTGCTTGCCGCGGGGGGGCGCTGACAAGCGGCACACCGCTGCGACATGTTTTCCGCGTGCTTTCAGCGGTAGTAGTACAATGTCTAGCCACTGTAGTAGTAGCTGCTATTGCTTGGTAAACTCGGTTGAACCATATTTTTGAGGCACTCGGTATGCGATGTCTATAATGAAGCGAGAAAGGTGAACAGTTCGCAAGTGTGCTTCATTATTTACGGCTTACGTTACATAGTTTGCCCCATCGAAACTATGCTGATTTTTGCAACGAGGTCATTATTGTCATTTACAGAGTATGCACGACTGTGCAGCGAGTGACATGGGCAGATAATACTCACTAGTGCGACAGCTCCAGTCACATTCCCTCTTCGAGGTAAATGGGGCCAACGGATTGCACGTCGACACACATCGTTTATAAAAGGGATTGTACTGCCAGTATGATTTCCAGCAGTACCCTGCCGGCAATACCAGCGAGCTTGTGAGGCATCTGTTATCTGAATAAGAACAACGAGAAAACGAAAATGGCACGAGGTCAAATAAAAGTGTTGCAGAAAAAAATACGAAGAAAAACTAGCAGTGCAAGATTTTGACTTTTTAGACAATAGCCTGTTTGTATTATACATTAATTCTGCAATTTCAAAGCAAACCTATACAAAAAATTACACCATCTCCCGCTAAAGGGGACCATGAGGCGATGCGAAGCCGGAGCACTTGCACGATCGCGTTCCGTTGGCGTTTGTTGGGCATGCTACCGACCTCGCGTCGTGGAACGCGAAGAGGGATGCTACGCGCGTCGTATCTTCCATCTAGCCTGGCCGTTAATTCTCACAGGGCGAGCGGGGAACGCGGTCGACAGGCGGGCGAGAGGGGGGCAGCGTGGAAGAGGAGAGAGAAGCGGAGGGGACGCGCATGCGCTCGAGCTCATCGCGGCGTTGCGCAGGAGAGAATTTCGGCATGTCTAGCCCGCGTTTCAGATGAAGAGTGGAAAGGGAAAGGGGAGAGGGAAAGTGGAGAGGGGAAGTGGAGAGGGAAAGTGGAGAGGGGAAGTGGAGAGGGAAAGTGGATAGGGGAGGGGTGAGGGTGAGTGGAGAGGAGGTGTGTGGAGAGGGCATGCGCATGCGCAGTAAGGGTGGTCACGCCGCACACCACCACCACCACCACCACCGGATTGAGCTCCGCCTTAAGATACTTCGCATCTAAAACAGCATGAGGACTGTTCACAATTGAGGACTAATATCAACGTTAAAACGCAAGTATATAATATTTTGTAGGTGTTCTTTTAGTTTTATCAAGTGCTCAGAAAACTCTATGCGATTACGTTTGTTTTTTAGTTCTGTTGACGTAAATTGTGTACTCAATTGTTAAAAAAGGGTACAGCTTTAACTCGTGTGTGATTCTTTGATTGTTTGCCCATATTTGCATGCTGCTGTACGGGTGGCACGGCATAGTCAGGCAGAAGCGTACCTGTAGCCGTGTTCCGTAAGAAAACTTCAATCTTGTCCTAAATAAATGCGTAAATCAGGAAGAATGAAACCAAAACTGTTGAAGGTTCAGCACATTGAATTCATAGGTGGCACGGACGTATTTTCAAGCTAAAATCTTGACAGTTGGGCTAGTTGTGCATTCACGGTTGAGAAAGCTGCAGGCAGCGACAAAATTTATTGATTGTTGCTTTGATAATTATCAGTTGATGGTGTAGCGCTTATCTTATCTCTTTCTCACCCTGAATTATTAGGTAAGGAGAGGACCACGTGAGCGGCCCAACGAAGGCGGTATGATAGATAGAGAGATAAATAGATAGATACATATACAGACAGACAGACAGACAGACAGACACATAGATAGATAGATAGATAGATAGATAGATAGATAGATAGATAGATAGATAGATAGATAGATAGATAGATAGATAGATAGATAGATAGATAGATAGATAGATAGATAGAAACAATCAATATTTATGTGGTTCGCTCAGAAATGCTTCGCATTTAAAAATACCAGTCTGAGAAAACGCAAGGAATGTGAAGATTCAGGAAAGTTTTAAAATATGTGCATAATACGGACGTTTACTAGGAAATTATGAAGCCCTTATTTTGATCAGTTATGGGGTTTTGTACCTATTTGAATTGAAGATAGCACTTCAAGCACACAAAAGACACGTTGCTGACGCATTCTTTGTTATTCAGTATTAGAGACGGCAATTATATTATGTCCTTTGGTGTCACAGCATGACAACTACTAGGTGACATAGTGCACAGTCGCAAACTCTAGAACATAACAATTCAAATCAGCGATGTATCCTGTTGTTCACATTAACTACATAGGCTGTTCTTCGCTTGCAGTGAAACCTGAAGCAGGTGTTTTTAGAGACCTAGTTCGGTGGGGGTACACATTGACCAATAGCGTATTGTCTCCGAAAATTTTAAAATAGCACTTGTTTGGCAAAATATGAATAGAACATCTGCGGCTCGCGCGCGCCCACAGGAGGTGTGGACATGTGTTGCATTTTCCTTTGTCCTCAAGTCTACTTACCGCATGGCGTGACGCGCAACCTCAGCTGACGGCATTATTTAATTCGCTGAAAATACGTAATCTTCATGAAGTCCGAATACTTGTATAAGTGTCAGTAATGCTAATAATAATGTCTGGAGTTTTCCGCGCCAAAACCACGATATGATTATGCGGCACGCCGTAGTGGAGGGATCCGGAAATTTCGACCATCTGGTGTTTAACGTTTTCTGAGATCGTACAATACACGGGCCTCTAGCATTTCGCCTCCATCGAAATGCGACCGCTGTGGCTGGGATCGAACCTGCAGCCTTCGGGTCAGCTGCCAGCAATGCCAGCGCTACGTTCTTTGGCCTAGACCAGGGGTCTCAAACATGCAGTCCATTCGCCAGCGGCCTGATTATAGAATGACTGCCTGTATTCCATATTTTCTTCTTAATAAGTACTCCACGAGCTTTGCATCCACACTGGACAGCTGCACGCCCCAGAAAGAAAGCAATCCCGACGGCGTGTTTAAGCGAGTGTGTTTAAAACTTTAGCAGCTATTTCGTGCTTCACAAGGAAGAAGTTATCTGACTTCGCTAAATGGAGCTTGCATTAGTTTCTTGCCTAACGCGATTAATAACACTTCGATCGGGTAAGCTACACAGACGTGAATGGTCTCAAGCATTTTTTTTTCCTGAGGCACCTAGTGCTGTCACCATTTGTTGAAGCATAACCGTGGAACGAAAGCTATATTTCAGAACCGGAGTCCAGATTTCATTCTGTCTGGAGATTCGTATTGATATGTTTCTCGAATCCTGACACCAAGTCCCTTTCAGAAGTGACCCCCATATATGAGATATGGGAAAGATCTGTTAA
This sequence comes from Rhipicephalus sanguineus, assembly GCF_013339695.2. NCBI lineage: Eukaryota > Metazoa > Arthropoda > Arachnida > Ixodida > Ixodidae > Rhipicephalus > Rhipicephalus sanguineus. Next base: position 71,921,194 of record NC_051183.1, on the reverse strand, counting down.
ATGGCAAGGTTAGCTGATATGTTGTGTGGATATGTTGTGGACTGGTGTGGAGTGCGCGTCTCGCCCTTATTCACGGCCCTACACTGTGCTGCTGCTCACACCAACGACGCAATGAAGAAGCGGAAGCGCGTTCATGTGCTTTTATTATATTTTTTTTACTAGAGAGCTTAGAAAACCAACAGCCCATCTCCCTTACGTCCTGTGTAGGTGAGGTGGCAGAGCATGTCTTCCACAACGAAATCTCAAGGTTTATCGAAGAAAACAATGTTTCCTCACAACATGGTGGGATTAAGGCCCGGTCTCTCAACCCAGGACGCTATGAGGCTCATCAAGGCTCATATACTCGACATTAACACCCGGGACACGAGGGCCATTCTCGATTTCGACCTGGAGAAGGTTTTTGATAATATGCATCAGTAGTTAATTGCCCACGCAATCTCGAACCTCGGCATGGGCGCGGCCTTTCACTCTTTCCTTAGAACTTTCTTCGAGGGACGCAGCGCCTTGCTCAAGGCCAGCAAAAACTCAGTGATAGGGGCGCCTCACAAGGCTCCGTCATTTCACAGCTTTTGTTTAATATCGCCATGGTTGGTCTATTGGAGGGTCTCGGGAAGACTCAAAGCATGGGACGTACCGTTTACGCGTACGACATAACGATCTGGTGTGCCGGAGGCAGAAACGCGCACGTTAAATCTGCCCTCTAAGAAGGAATCGACTATACGGACTCCTTTCTGCAGGGAACCAGCCTGACGTGTTCACCGATCAAATCAGAGCTGCTCTTGTACAGACCCAGCAGGCGGAGACGCAAGCCAAGAGACTAGAAACCCCTGGCAGAGAGCGACATAATCCTTCACACAAAGAGTGAGGACACAACCCATAGGGTCGCATCGATCCGCATCCTCGGTATGATCGTGGAGTCGTCGGGCACCAATAGCCAAACGATACTCCGATTCGCGTAAAAGACGGACAGCACCACAGGTTTTATCAGGAGGGTCGCCAACAGTCGCAGTGGTCTTGGAGAAAACAACCTGGTCAGGCTCATCCACGCGTTTCTACTGTGTCACATTACGTACGTCGCGGCCATGCATGTCTGGCAGAGTGCTGAGCGGGATAAGCTAAACGCCATGCTCCGGAGGGGCATCAAAAGTGCTTTTGGACTCCCAAACTACACGCAAGTGGAACGACCCCTCCAGCTGGGAACTTACAATACGCTTTAGGAAATTGCGGAAGCTGAGGAGAGGACACAGGTCTTCACACTCTCGGGCACGAAGACTGGGAGGCGACTTCTGACAGACATTGGTATCCCTCCCACCATGGTGCACCGCAATTACCGGGGGCATTGAAAAAAACCAACGTGAACAGATTATCGTTTTCTCCGTTCCACGCAATATGCACCTGCCGTGAAACGTGGAAAGAAGACGGGCTCGGGTGGTGGCGACCCTCGGCAGGGTAGCAGAGATCCCTGAGGAGAGCTGCTTTGTCGACGCGGCCCGGCACAGGAACATCAACAGATACGCGGTAGTATGGGTCAAAAAAGCTGGTTTGGTCATCAACGCCGCATCAATCGAATGTTCGTCCTCGAAGGCTGTCGAGCAGGTGACCATCGCCATTGCTCTCCTCGACGAGAAACGTGCGAACGCATTCAGTGACTCCCGGACAGCCATCCGGGCCTTTGCCGTCGGCGCCATCTCCAAGTAAGCACGCCGTATTCTCGGTGACAAAGACATTTGTACTTACTTCTTAATGAGGCTTCCTGCTCACATGGGCCATTTTGAAGGAGGCCTGACCAACCTCAACGAGCTGGCCCACTCCAAGGCACGAGGTCTAACGTTCCGCGCCCATGGCGGTTCTCCCCAGCTCATAACGTTGCAGAAGGGAGATCAGCTCACCACATCTAAGGTGGAACTTCTGTATTCTACGTACCCTAAAGAACGTCATTAGAAAACCTATCTCACTGGCAGTTCCTGTTTCGGCAAGTCTTATTATGGTAACACGTCTAGGGCCAGGCGAAGGGAATGAAGAATCTGCTCACAGTCATTGAGTGATTTCGAAAATCGCAATTAAATAAACATCAGTTCTCTAACCTATGATGTTGAGGTGGCTTTACAAACTCCTGAGGGTCTTGCAGGCTCTGCATTGGAGATTAACGGCGAGTACAAGCACCAAACCACGCCATTGGTTGCCGACAACAAGCGAAACAAACAGCTTTAGTTTGGCCTGACTACTATTTTGTGTGTAGCAGTGAAGAAGGAATTGTTTTCCAGTCATCGGTTATTAGGCTTGAGGTGAACGTCACATCCACGAGAGAAACTTGCAATGAACAAATCCTAAGTGCCTAAATTCTGGCGTGCGTTAAATAATAATAAAAAAACCTTCATCTAGAGTTGGGCTAGCCACGCGTTCTTGACTACTGAGAACGCAGTCTTTTATCTTGAAACCTCGCGAATAAATTACCATTACATCAAAACAAACGAAGCTGGAAGAGCTTAGGTTTACTGTAATAATTCGTGGGGACCTTGAAACGTAGAAATAAACTTACCTAGTAGGTGCAACACGGTGAAATTGTTGCAATCGTCCCAAAGAAAAATTTCAAGCCTAGTGTAATATTCTTTTTTTCATGTGACACACGCAAAAAAGAAATAACTGCAATGTTTTGCGAAGTGCATTATTCCGGCTGCAGGTAGTTTTCGTATACGCATTGTTCAGTTGTTGAGGCTAGACTGTGTAGCAGAAAATTATCCAGTGCAAGGCGGCGGTTGGTGTTGGCAAAGAAAGCAGTGTTTATTGTAACAGCGAATTTGCATACCACAGACGACGCCACCATTGTTTTCCCCTATAATTATTGTGGTCGCTGTTACCCACTCCAATTATGAAAACGTTCTCGTAGCTACGTATTGACAGATGATATGCAGGATCTAAACGCGGCTTATTGAAGACCAACGCGCACACCACTACTACGCTAAAGATTAAGACTGAATATTGATGTAACTTCACAAAAACACAAAAAGAATATGGCGCAACACCTACCTTCGGGCGAGTAGCTCGTGGCCGCGCAAGATCCGAAGAGAAAGGCGGACAACAAAAGTGCACACGTTTTCATTGTGTCCTTTTCCCACTTGTGTGCGGCAAGCGCTTTTTCCGTTGCCCTACTTATAAGCGCCGAGCGTCCGTAGCTTGGGTGCAAGGCGAGCAGGTTTCAAACCACGGACAACCTAGGATGCCCCAAGCACACCGCGTCAGGAATTCGGCAGTCTTACGCTATGCAATGTTCTCAAGCATCTGTGATATAAACTGCATATGCCCTTAACATTCACGATGTGCTTTTCCAGGAGCACATTGTCTATTGTTTGTGCATATTCTGTAAAAACCAAAAAACGCACGAAGAGGAGGATCGCCTTGGGAAACGCAACTTTCTTTTATTGCTCTGTCATAATCAGACAAAAACATCGCCGTTATTACTGGGAAATTACATTATGTATATATAGGCGGCATACGCAGTGCTGATGTCCATATAGAAGCGTATACACACATATATGCCAGCTTGACTCGTATGGTAAATTTCATGGTTACCGCAATACACCCAGCAAAAAATGTCCACCCAAATCATGAAGTACTATGCAGGGATGAAGGTGATGGCGTTACAAAATGCTTTGCCGCCTTTTACCACGCCCAGATCACAGTCAAGTACAGCACAGCTCCGTTTTGTACACACGGGCTAAATCACGACATGCAAGCAAACACAGTGATAATTTCGCATATTGATATATACTTTAAAATTTTGGGGAAAAAATTGTGAGGATTGTACCAAGGCATATTTTGCTGCATGCCATTGGCCGCCAATGGACTCACGAATATTTGTGCAAAGAAAGCTGCGCTAGCTGGCGAGCGATACAAAAGGCCTTGTTTCGCCGTGTTCAAGTACATACGTGCGTGATAACATAGACAATTGTGTAGACGGTCTGCACGTGCTTTCCTTTTACAACGTGTGTACTTTATTTCTGTCGTGTTTTCAAGGACAGCGGAGATTGTGGAGAATGTCACTCAAAACTGCAAACTATGCTCTTCAAAATCAGATAGTATATTTCGTGAGCCTATAAACTTAGAAGACTACTATGGCGGTCGGTTCGAACAAAAGAGGAGTCTATAGGCCGGCCGGGGCTAGAAGTGGGTACCAATGATCAGCAGAAAATGCTGTTGAGCCAACATTGTCCTTTTGCGTGGCTGCACTGACGAAGACAAAGTGTTTTAGTCATAACTAGGGCCCCGTGTATTCGGATAAATCTGAACGATAAATACTCGCCGATAAAACTTTTGAAAATTCGGATTTATCCAATAAACTCTGATTTTAAAAGGGCATTTTCAAAGCTGAGGATCATCAATCGAAAGGAGCGCACCTCCATCAGTGGCACCAACCTCGCAAAATATGCTTGCGTCTATTAGAACAAGCTTTAAGCTTGTAATACGAACAAACGTACGTGTTTTGTATTCAAGTATTTGTGCTTGTCTGTATATGTATTTGTGCTTTCAAACCTTGCAGAGATCTAAAATACACTTAGTGTGTTCGCATAATTTTTTGTTCAGATACAATTTCATATATGATTTTGGAGTATTGAGAATAATAATAATAATAAACTCCCTATTTTTCATCAGGAAGATCAGGGAGGCTGCGAGAAAAAGCTGAGAAGCAGCTTGACTAGCTCCTGCCCCCCCTCCCCCGAAGTACGGTTTGGCGAGCTTGCAGCAGGGCACAACAACAGGCTTATTAACAGGGTAAATGAACAGGAAGTGGAGAAAAAATAAAAAGGTGAAAAAAAAGGATTATTTGCATCAATGCAATGCATTTTAATTGGATATGAAATTATTAAGAACACGTTGCAGCAACTTATATTTCAAAATTGAACACAGAATTTCGGAGAATTGGACACTTGCGGGAAATAAAGTTCGATAAGCGCCCAATTTTCTTCCAACAATAAACTCCGAAAAACACCCTCTGTTATGTTTGCCGCTCATAAGTCGATCCTGCAGACGGGACGGCGCGGCACGGTACGTCGTACAAAGCTTCTTTCTCGGCTCTCCCCCTGCCCGGTCTTCGGCTGTGCAATTATCAAGAGAAAGCAAACGGCTTCCTTTGAGCAGCGATGGCCAGCATGGGTTGCGGTCAAGCGACCGTTCTCAGAGGTCGGCGTCCCGAACGTGTGGGAAAATGAGGAGGACATCCCCCGCTCTATGCCGTCGCTCGAGGCGACAGTATGCGTGACCCCAACAACGACCGACATATGCTTTCGCAACAATGCAAGGTCGAATGCGTGGGAGGCAGGGTCACGCAAACGCCTTTTCTTTCCCGGAACCATTTAACGACTGCGCCCGCGGGTTCAACTCGATGAGTACGGGAAAATGGCGTGAATGCACCTGGGCTAAGATACCGATGTATTTCGACCGTGAGAATCCCTAAGAGCGTGGGAAGGAGAGAGAGAGCCATGATGGGAAAGAGTGCCAAAACGCCTGTCTGCGCTGTAAAGGCACTGCTGTCGAGATTAAGGACAGCCCGGTAGGTAGTGGCTTAAACTGAGGATAAACGGATTGGATAAGGGAATGCCGAGGCGGACCACCAGTGGCCACCTCCCCTTTTTTTTGTTTACCGCAAGGTACTTAAGACTGGACGGAATTCGTTTCCCTTCATTCTAGGCTGTAATCACTTAACTGATCGATCAGTAAGACTCCGTACGATGCAACTTCTCTCTGGGCCGTAACCACTTGGTGGTCGAACAGTGAGACTCGGTTCTTCGTATGTAGTAACAGTGTTCTAGGCTCTAACTTAAGAAAAGTTAAGTAGAAGAGTAAGATGCTGTTGATGTCTATGTTATCATCAGTGTGCTTCGGCAAGATGTACATATGACTGTAAATATTTCGCTACAATATACCTTCAAGTTTTTATTACCTCCAACCTGCCTCCTGCTTCATCGACGTCGATCATCTCCTTGACGGGACTTCAATCCACATCAAGGAGAAAACGAACAAGAAAAAACATAACTGGCGCAGTCTGACAGGGATCGGTGAGCTCTACAGCACCATACACTGGACCAGCGCTGAGAAGACTCGAGGGGCAAGGCATCCAACAGCTACCAGCGGCAACGTCGAGACGATCCCACAGCAGTCAACTCCGGCGCCGTGGAGGAGATCCAGGAACAACAGAGCATTCAGCAAAGGGTGAGCAGGATTTCTTACGTCTTTCTCAAGTTAGCATGGCAGTTTATGTGTAGAGCACATGGTGAGAACACGCGGGGGTGCTGAAACAATGGAGTCTAATGGAGATGAAGGTGCGAGTGTAGCGGATATGGATCGGAATCGAGAGCCATCAAAGGATGGTAGTCTAAATTCTGATAAATCAGCTGAGGCGAGAATGCCTACTCAGAGGCAAGAATCGATGCAGCAGGCATCTCAGGTTTTGCCGTTTTCAAGCGAAACGAGAACGCCCGAACTTGAAATCCAAAGGCTCAATCTTCAGATTGAGTACGAAAAGCTATTGCAAACTAGAATGAACGCGGAACGTCTCAGTGGCACGTTGTCCAACTCTGGGTCGGAGACGGGTGATCAGAGGCGACGGTGCTTCGATTCTGTCCAGCAATGTGCAAAAGTGCTGAAAGGGTTTCGCCTGCCGAGTGACGCGGATGTACCATTATGTTTTGAGGAAATAGAAAAACTGTTTGCTACTTACCAAGTACCGTATGAGAGTCGCGTGCATTTGGTTATACCAGCACTAACTGAACGAGTCCGTTACCTACTGCGTAACCTCAACCCTGAAGAGAGTGCAGATTACGAGTCAGTTAAAGCGGCGGTGCTGACGGAACTGAAGCTTTCTCCGGCAGAGTATCTGCTGAGGTTTGAACGAGCGGTAAAACGGAAGGAAGAGACGTGGGCGCAGTTCGCGTCGCGTGTGAGAACTTATTTCTCATACTACCTTCAAGTGAGAGAGGCCGACACGGTAGAAGTGATGGCCGAACTCATCGTTGCTGACCGTATAAAATCGGGACTAAGTACGGAGGGTCTAGAGTATGTGAGATTAAGGGAAGGCGAGGGATGACTTAGGCCAACTGAGATCGCTAAAGTGCTCCAAAATTTCGAACAAGCGAAAGGGAAAGGGCGTGCTTCAAAGCAACCAAGTGTAGAAATGGGACAGAAGCCGGCGACACGGGTAGAGAAAGGGGCTTTGAAATGCCACTTATGTCACGGCTCAGGCCATTTCGCTAGAGAATGCCCGAAGTCTAGTGATCAGGAGAGCAACCCCAAAAAGGCTATCGAGCCAAAGCGGAAAGTACAAAAGGTAACGTTATCCCACGAGACGGAAACTGAAATACCTGATGGAGTACTTAGCGCAAAGGTGAAGTCTCTGAAACACGAGGGTCAAGGCACAAATAAACCGCAGTTAATCCCTGTAGCATGTGCAGGTATAGCCGCAGATGCGATTTTGGATATGGGGAGTGAGATAACCGTCATTCGGGAGAGTCTGCTTCCGCGTAGTCTAATAGAGCCGTGTGGCACGGTAAGGTTGGTGTCTGCTTTTGGTAAAACAATCGAGGCAAGGCTGGCTACGCTGCCGGTCAAATTAAATAGCCCGCGAGTGGTGACGCAACCTCAGAGCGTCGACCTACTCTGCGCGTTAACTGATGAGCTCGTCGAGGGCACAGATTGTTTGTTGACCGAGGAAGATTGGAAACTTTTGTTGAAGGCCAGCAGCCCTCTGGCACCCTGTCGAGCACCGGCCGAGCCTGCTCATGAGGCAGAACAAGCAGTAGAGAAACCAAAAGTAGTGGCCTGCAATCTTACCTTGGAGGAAAAAGACGTTTTCGGGGAAGATGCGCAAATTGATGAAGAAAGGGAGGCGTCGCTGGCCAAAGAGAAGAGTTCCGCAAAGTGCAGTTGGGTGACGCTACGCTAAAGAAATGTTGGGAAGATGCTCGTAGTGGGAAATCCGGCATGTTCATTTCAGACGGGCTATTATACCACTGCGACTCAATAGCAGGCACTCGAGTGAGTCAACTAGTTGTCCCCAAAGATAAGCGTACTGAGGTAATGCACTTAGCCCATGAGTCATTATGTGGGGGGCATCTAGGGCCAAAGAAAACAAAAGCTCGCATTAGGTATAACTTCTTTTGGCCGGGTATGGCGAAGGAGATATTAGAGCATTGTCGTTCGTGCCATGGATGTCAAATTCGTTCAGACAGGCGTCGCACGGATAGGGTGCCTATAACTCCGCTCACTAGACCCGAGCACCCTTTCCAAGTTGTCAATGTAGATGTAATCGGACCCCTGGACACACCGTCAGCGAGAGGGCATAAGTACGCGCTGTGCTTAGTTGACCTTTGCACGAGGTGGCCAGAGGTGGTCCCACTGCGTTCTTTGACAGCTAAGGCGACTTGTGATGCGCTGACTGAGATCTTCAGTCGCACAGGCGTTCCGGAGATGATCTGCTCCGATCAAGGCACTAATTTCAAATCTCAGCTCACGCAAACGATGCTGGAGAAATTAGGCTGCACACCAAGATTCTCAACCCCAGAACACCCAGAGAGTAATGGAGTTGTAGAGAGGTGGAATCGAGTACTGAAAAACATGTTGTATCATGTCATTCAGAGAGACTCCAAGAATTGGGACAAATTGATCCCAATGGTTTTATGGGCTTATCGGGAAGTTCCCCATGAGGTAACCGGAGTAGCTCCGTTTCGTCTATTGTATGGAAGGAACCCCAAGGGACCGCTTCTAATACTGCAGAGGACGTGGACGGGAGAAATGCCGGTGCCGGCGACATTGAGAGAAAGCCCCGCCAAGTATTTACAGCAACTTAAGGAGCAGCTCGAGACTGCCGCTAATATTGCTGAACTAATGAGTGCAACTCATCAGGAGAGTTACGCCGGTGCGTATAATCGCAGCACCAGGCTCAAAGCTTTTAACGTTGGCGACCAAGTTGTGGTTTTCGACAATGATCGGACTTGTAAGATGTCACCTAAATGGCTAGGCCCATTCACAGTGGTTGGACGTGAGCGCGAACATTCCTACCGCGTTGAAACATCTGAGGGAAAGGTGAAAAGTGTCCACGCCAACAACATTCGACCTTACTATGCAAGGGTCAGTCATATTGGTGTCGTCTTCGATGAGGACCATGATTTTGGGGAGGTGGAATATGCTCCACAACCAACCACTATAAGGCGGGAAGAGCTAGTGCTAACGAGCGAGAAGGTTGCTCACCTTGATGCTGACGCGCAGGCGGAAGTACAGGCGGTGTTCCAAAGACATTGCACACTCTTTGACGGCACCCCGAGTATAGCGAAGGTAGACGAACATAAGATAGAAATAGAACCGGGCCACCAGGCAAAAAAGGTGTTTCCTTATCGGGTGCCGGAACTATTAAAGAAGGAAGTCAGCCGGCAAGTTGACGAACTTTTGACTTGGAAGTTGATCTACCCCACGGAGAGTGAGTTCGCACACCCGGTGGTATGCGTCGGAAAAAAAGAAGGGACTATCCGCATGTGTGTGGACTACAGGGCGTTAAATGCTGTCACCAAAGTGGATGCGTTCCCTATGATGAATCCTCAGGAATTGATTTTCCGAGTAGGTAGAGCGCAGTTCATTACGGTAGTGGACCTTAGGCGCGGGTACTGGCAGGTACCGATGGAAGAGAAGAGTCAGGAATTCACCGCGTTTGTAACGCATGAGGGTCAGTACGCATGGAAAGTGATGCCTTTCGGGCTAAAAAATTCCGCGGCAACCTTTCAAAGAATGGTGAATAAACTCTTGGCGCAACATCAAATGTATGCCACGGCATACCTTGATGATATTGCTATTTTTTCTAGTACTTGGGAGGAGCACTTAAAGCATCTTGACATTATTCTTAAGGTCTTAGATAAGGCGGGACTGAAAGCCAGTCCGGAGAAGTGTCAGGTTGCGCAATCCCACATACATTACCTGGGGCACATTGTCGGTTCAGGGACACATGCACCAGACCCTGAAAAAATAGCAGCGATTAAGAACCTGGTACCACCGCGCACCAAAAAGGAACTACGCAGCCTGTTAGGAATTTGCGGCTACTATCGCGAGTACGTCCGAGGATACGCAGAGGTGACGAGCCCGCTCACGCTGTTAACAAAGAAAGCGGTACCTAATAAGATACCCTGGCCGGAGGAAGCCCAGGCGGCATTTGAGATTCTCAAACGATCTTTGTGCGAGGCCGTGGCGCTTAACACTCCAGAGCCATCTCAGCCCTACTGGCTTTTCACAGACGCATCAGCTACGGCGGCGGGAGCATGTTTGGCGCAAATGTCAGCCGAGGGGCAAGAGAAGCCTATCGCCTTTGCAAGCCACCGCTTCTCACCGACCCAGATGCGCTGGTCGACAATTGAGAGGGAAGCGTTCGCAATAATATGGGCCTTAAAGAAGTTTGACTACTGGCTTTTCGGTGCCATAGTAAACGTCATTTCCGACCACAATCCGCTGTCGTACCTTACAACTCCGACTCCGCACGGGGCGAAATTGACAAGATGGGCGCTGGCGTTACAGCGATATCATGTGTCAGTACAACATCGGAAGGGCGTATGTAACGGTAATGCGGATGCATTATCAAGGCTCCAGAATAGTTTATGGAAGCCATCAGAATAACAGTGCCATGCCAACTGGGGGGGACGTGAATGTTCCTGCCCACTTGCTGCTGTATATTGTGGACTGTGTGATTGTGAATTCAAGAAACAGACACTAGTGATCTTACTGCTTGAAGCAGCAATGCTTGATTGTTTCGCATGCACTTGTTTACATTTCTTGTATTCTCCTACCTTGTTGTCTTGCAATTGTGTTTGATGTTTGTGTAGACTGTTGTATGGTTAGAAAGTCCAGTGACCTAATCGCGGCAGTGATTTATCGTACCACTGAGCGTAGAACAGCCCAGCGTACTCTTTAGGGGGGACGTGTTATGTTTGCCGCTCATAAGTCGATCCTGCAGACGGGACGGCGCGGCACGGTACGTCGTACAAAGCTTCTTTCTCGGCTCTCCCCCTGCCCGGTCTTCGGCTGTGCAATTATCAAGAGAAAGCAAACGGCTTCCTTTGAGCAGCGATGGCCAGCATGGGTTGCGGTCAAGCGACCGTTCTCAGATGTCGGCGTCCCGAACGTGTGGGAAAATGAGGAGGACATCCCCCGCTCTATGCCGTCGCTCGAGGCGACAGTATGCGTGACCCCAACAACGACCGACATATGCTTTCGCAACAATGCAAGGTCGAATGCGTGGGAGGCAGGGTCACGCAAACGCCTTTTCTTTCCCGGAACCATTTAACGACTGCGCCCGCGGGTTCAACTCGATGAGTACGGGAAAATGGCGTGAATGCACCTTGGCTAAGATACCGATGTATTTCGACCGTGAGAATCCCTAAGAGCGTGGGAAGGAAAGAGAGAGCCATGATGGGAAAGAGTGCCAAAATGCCTGTCTGCGCTGTAAAGACACTGCTGTCGAGATTAAGGCAGCCCGGTAGGGAGTGGCTTAATCTAAGGATAAACGGATTGGATAAGGGAATGCCGAGGCGGAGCACCAGTGGCCACCTCCCCCTTTTTTTTTGTTTACCGCAAGGTACTTAAGAGTGGACGGAATTCGTTTCCCTTCAGTCTAGGCTGTAATCACTTAACTGATCGATCAGTAAAACTCCGTACGATGCAACTTCTGTCTGGGCCGTAACCACTTGGTGGTCGAACAGTGAGACTCGGTTCTTCGTATGTAGTAACAGTGTTCTAGGCTCTAACTTAAGAAAAGTTAAGTAGAAGAGTAAGATGCTGTTGATGTCTATGTTATCATCAGTGTGCTTCGGCAAGATGTACATATGACTGTAAATATTTCACTAAAATATACCTTCAAGTTTTTATTACCTCCAACCTGTCCTTACCGTTATTCGCATCGATAGAATGACGTACGCATGAATAAGTATCGCCGATTGTTTCGACAGGAAGTAAGCTGACAAGGTATTACGGAAGCGCATGCACTTCAAATAAACACACCCTAATTCGACAGGCCGAAAAGATTTGTTTGGAGAAGACACGTGCAACCCGCGACACAGGAAATGTGTCCGAAATACCCACCTCCGAAAGAAATTGCGTAAGCAAAAAGTATATTTTCAAGCTCACAATGGAAAACTGCGAGGTTGAAGCCAATGACGGTTTCTATTATTCTGGGGAAAGGAACGAAAACGATCAGTCTAGTTCAAGGCATTATGATGTCTTAGGTGAGGACCGAGACCCTGTCCTGAAAATATTACTGACCTACATAATCATCAGCATCGAAGACAATGGGCTGGGCGTCGTGCCAGACATTTTGTCAATTGGCTTGCAGTGAACACGTGTCAGCCGGTTTTCGAACTATCGCCGCAGTGACATGCAACGGTGAACAATACATTTCATTCGTCTAAAGAAGTAAAGAAATGTAATAACAGTAAAAGTAGCCCTAATTGTACTTTTTATAAACTGAAATATTAAGAGGTACCTTTTGGCTCATTGTGCGCACCTATATAGCCAGGACAAGAATGGAACCCAGATAATGAAGGCTTGCAATCAAGCACTGGATGGGAAGCTCGTAAGAGCAAGGAGTGTGTCTTTACAGAGCCCCTCCTTCCGTCTCCTCGCCACCGAAACTGTGATATAATACAAATGGAACATACACGCGGAAAAAATAATTGATACAGGTAGGATAGACTAGAAGAATAATAGCGTGCTATTTGGTATTCGCTCATTGTGTCTAAATGTACATTTTATTGTTCAGTGCGGCTCACTCCTCTTGTCGGGACTGCTTAATTGTTACAATGCTCGCATGTTTTTAAGTGTCCAGCCAGAGGAATATTATTCTTAGGAATTCTGGCTAATTATTATCCGGTTCCTTGATATTTGATGTTATAGTACAAATTATCTCGTATTCGCGATTTACAAAGGTTTCAGGTGGTGTCACTAGGGCTACCTGTTTGCATTACAATGGTCAACTACGACAGCACAACTATAGGCCATCTCATGCAGCACAACGAATGATATCATTCAATACAAGGCAACATAATAATTGCCTTCTTCAGTATGGTGAAATAAAAAGGCACTCGGTCAAGTCAGTCACGACATCCTTTTTGCAAGACTTAGTAGAAGAATGTGTTTTCACCGATAGGTTCTGTGGAGGCCATTTACAATAGAAACCTATTGCATCACCGTCCACTCTATGGACTCTGAAATAAACCATATCAGAACAATACGGAAACGGTGAAAACAAGTTTTCATGGCAGGCAATAAATGATTATAACATGAAGTTTTGTACTCTGCTTTTCGCACTGAGAAGGTTTTATTGTATAGTTCTGTAATTATTTGGTAGACGATATCTGAACGGTTAGTGCTTGCGTAGTGCAACTCTTCTGGGATCTAAGTGCCTGTTTAAAGAAGATATACGGGTTTTAATAAGTTTCCGTAACTTATATGTACTAGTGGTACCGCTGTTCGGCCCTTCACTCTGAGAACAACCAACAAATACCATATCTGAAGTAGTTTGTATTCAAAGAGAGCCGGCTGCTACGTTTTCGAAATGATGCACTACTAAATCACACAGTGATATGATGTCACCGTGATGAAATGACGGTTGTTCCATTACCTTTACTTTTACCCGAACACGCATCACATGAAATGCGTGTATTGCAGACAAGCATGACGGGTCATAACGTGAGCGGCCGGTCGTGATGCACGACATCTACATCATTACATGAATGGCACAAAGGCTTATAGTGGTGGTTTATTAACACGGTATACTATACCCGAACGTGCATGCCTGTGGGACAAACATGTGGCAACTATTCACCCGTCATATAGGGAATAGCATGACATATGGCGAGTGGCATGATATGCATGTCATGTATGGGATGACATGCCATACACAAACGACATAAGCCTTTTTCTGGTGGGTGACAGCACATATTTCAGTCATTCTTAGCAAATTTGGTTTAGATGCCCATAACAATCGCCTTGAGCACTCGCGTGAAATTGCAGACGTCACTGAAGCAGCGGAGTGATCTTACCAAAAGGAGTGGTTTTTAAGACTGCTCGATGTAAGGCTCTAGAAACGCCAGAGGGGAGTTACTAGGGAGATCGGCTCTAGAAACGCCAGAGGGGAGTTACTAGTAGAGTTTGCAGAACGCAATAATTTACGCATCTTGAATACCTTCTGCAGAAAACGGGCTACTCGTAAGTGGACGTGGAGGAGTCCTAATGGCGAAACTAAAAATGAAATAGACTTCATAATGTGCGGCCACCCGGGCATTATACAGGATGTGGAAGTAGTTAACAAGATCCGATGCAGTGACCATAGAATGGTAAGATCTAGGATTCAACTTGACGTGAGGAAGGAACGGCAGAAACTGATACGCAAGAAGCCGATTAATGAACTAGCTCTGAGAGGGAAAGTTCAGGAATTCAGAGTTTCACTTCAGAATAGGTACGCGGCTTTAACCGAGGAAACCGACCTTAGCGTTGACGCAATAAATGATAATCTGACTAGTATCATCAAGGAGTGTGCAGTGGAAGTCGGGGGTACAATCGTTAGACAGGACACTGGTAAGCTATCCCAAGAGACGAAAAACCTCATTAAGAAACGTCAAGCTATGACAGCCTCAAATGCAACAGACAAAATAGAGCTGGCGGAGCTTTCGAAGTTAATCAATAGGCGTAAAGTAGCCGACATAAGAAAGTATAATATGGAGAGAATTGAGCATGCTCTAAAGAACGGAAGAAGCCTCAAAGCTATGAAGACAAAACTGTGCATAGGCAAATATCAGATGTATGCATTAAGGGACAAGGAAGGCAAGGTCACAACCAATATGGATAGAATAGTTGAGGTAGCGGAAGAGTTCTACAGAGATCTGTACAGCAGCCGAGGCATTCAGGATGATAACGTAAGAAGGAGTAATAGCGCAGAGGAATCTGACATCCCACCAGTATTGACAGGAGAAGTAAAGAAAGCCCTAAAGGGAATGCAAAGAGGCAAAGCAGCTGGTGAGGATCAGATAACATCAGACCTGTTGAAAGACGGTGGAGAGATTATGTTAGAGAAACTGGCCACCCTGTATACAAAGTGCCTCTCGACGGGGAGGATACCAGAATCTTGGAAGAATGCCAACATCATCTTGATCCATAAGAAAGGGGACGTCAAGGACCTGAAAAATTACAGGCCCATAAGCTTACTGTCCGTTGTCTACAAGCTATTTACAAAAGTAATTGCTAACAGAATTAATACGACCTTAGAGTTCAATCAACCAAGGGACCAGGCAGGATTTCGTACAGGATTCTCAACAATAGACCATATTCATACTATCAATCGGGTGATAGAGAAATGCGCGGAATACAACCAACCCTTATACATAGCCTTCATAGATTACGAGAAGGCATTTGATTCGGTGGAGACATCAGCAGTCATGCAGGCACTGCGGAATCAAGGCATCGACGAAGCCTATATAAACATAATGGAAGAAATCTACAGCGGATCCACAGCCACTATAGTCCTCCATAAAGAAAGCGACAGACTCCCAATAAAGAAGGGCGTACGGCAGGGAGACACGATCTCTCCAATGTTATTCACCGCGTGTTTACAGGAGGTTTTCAGGGCCCTAGATTGGGAAGAGTTAGGGATAAGAGTTAATGGAGAGTATCTCAGTAACCTACGATTCGCTGATGACATTGCATTGATGAGTAACGCGGGAGACGAATTGCAGCTCATGATTACTGAACTGGATACGGAAAGTAGAAGAGTAGGTCTGAAAATTAATATGCATAAAACTAAAGTAATGTGGAACAATCTTGGCAGAGAACAGCGCTTTGTGATAGGTGGCGAGACACTGGAAGTTGTAAAGGAGTACGTCTACTTAGGACAGGTAGTAACCGCGGAGCCGAACCATGAGAGTGAAATAACTAGAAGAATAAGGATGGGTTGGGGCTCATTCGGCAAGCATTATCAAATCATGAATGGTAATCTACCACTATCCCTCAAGAGGAAGGTATATAACAGCTGCATCTTACCGGTACTTACCTACGGAGCAGAAACCTGGAGACTTACAAAGAGGGTTCAACTTAAATTGAGGACGACGCAGCGAGCGATGGAAAGGAAAATGATAGGTGTAACCTTAAGAGACAGGAAGAGAGCAGAGTGGGTCAGGGAACAAACGGGGGTTAAGGACATCATAGTTGAAATCAAGAAGAAGAAATGGATATGGTCCGGGCACGTAGCACGTCGGCAGGATAACCGGTGGTCATTAAGGGTAACTGACTGGATTCCAAGAGATGTCAAACGCGTGAGGGGGAGACAGAAAATTAGGTGGGTAGATGAGATTAAAGGGGTCATGAACCACTTTTCCAAGTAATGATCTAATGGCCTCAGTATCGGAGTGTACTGCCTCCCGAATCGATTGCCGCAAAAATTTCTCGAATCCGTCAAGAATCAGCGGAGTTACGGGGGTTTGGCGCACGCTCCCAGCGCTTTCTCTCTTTTCTCGTGCCGGCGAGCGCACTGGAAGCTAGACAGGGAGGGATGGCATGGGGGAAAGAAGTTACGCCAGCGCGCGTCATGAAACGCGATCGCTCTCCCGCTGTGATTCGCTTGCGCGAGTGCGGCTACCGTGTACTGAGGAGTGCGGCGCCGGCAAGGGGCGGCACCCCGCGGCAAGAAGCGCATCTGATCCGAACGCCGCTCTCGATTTACGTCGGCTATCGGCCAATAAGCATGCTATGGGTCTTGCGACGTACAGCGGACCGACGCCCCGCCCACCGACGAGAGTGAGAACCGGCCTCTGTTTGAAAAGAGGGTGCCTGGGGAAACGGCAACTTCGCGCTCCGCTTGTGGCCATTACGCGGCGCGCACGACTGTAATATTTGGCAGAGCAGTTCATAGCCGTGTCAGCTTTCCGCAGGATGTGTTTTTTCAATCAGCCCAAGAGGTGCTTCATGACCCCTTTAAGAAGTTTGCAGGTATTACGTGGCAGCAGAAAGCACAGGACCGGGTTGATTGGCGGAACATGGGAGAGGCCTTTGCCCTGCAGTGGGCGTAGACAGGCTGATGATGATGATGATGATGATGATGATGTAAGACTGCATCTGTAAATTTAATTGCCTGGAACGTATCACATTCTTCCATCGTGAATGAGGCCGACAGACGCATCAGGTTTTTGTAACGCACAACCTCCTCAAGCCAACCGACAATGATGCAGAGAAAATTACAACGGAATTTGTTTGTAGTTATTAGGTGACGCTTAGGAATGATGGGCAAATGATTTATGAAACTGTACGAAAGAACGAGTTGCCACCGAAGAAGCCGAATTCTAAGTCTCCTAATTACGCGTGCGTGCCCCTACGTCGCGGTATGCAGCCGGGGCTTTTAAGTCATTGATTGTTTGGTGTTTGACTACATGTAAAAGAATTGCCGCTGTGTTCACCAGCGCCAAGTCTTGGCTATGACGACGGCTATGGCACATCCTTTTGCCCTGTAAAGGCAACTTTTAGAAGCGGGAAGTTTTATATACCAGCGTGAAAGTACACAGGCTAACAAGAGTCACGAACATTTGCATTGCGTGAGGATACAGACACCACATGAGAGTTTTCACTGTACGACAATAAAACCATTTATGGACGATTCTTTCATTGAGCACCGAGAAAACCGCAGTCATCTGAATAAACGCTTTTTTTTTCGGTGCAAAAAAATTCAGTTTCGCCGCAATTGTGAAGCAATGAATTCGAGAGCAGCAAATTGGAATGTTTCACAAAATAAGCCTACGGCAGATAAGTCATTTAGTACCCGATCATTAATGTTAAATGAGTCATCAAGGAAGCAAAGAGGGAATAGGAGAGAAAGGAAACGCAGGGATCTTAACCAATCTATAAGAACCGGTATGCTACCCTACACTGGCGAAAGGGGTGGGTGAGTTTCAAAGATAGAGATAGAGAGAGAGAGGGAGGGCACGCACGCACAATTCACACACCTCAGAGTCATGTTAACGCCATTGGTCTATAAACGCCGGTACAAGTCTGATGTCTTCAAAAGTTTGAGCACTGCCTTGGTCGCCTTCACCCGCTATGACCTTTCAGGAAGACATTCCAAGTTAACATAACTCATTTAGTATCCGATCTGGCTTAACTGTACAGAACGCTTGCGCAAGGGAACACGGCCACTACAGCATCCGAAATGACCTTCGTGCTGTCTATCGCTTCCACGTACAAAGGTATGAGCCGTCTGCTTATCTATATCGAGATAGCGTGACCGCGCCCGTTTGATCAATGTTCGCAGTTACTGTTTGAGCGATGAAGGTCCCCCCTTCGGGACCCCTTAATGCGCCTTCGCAAGCCGGAGAAGGCCGGCGCGTTTAATATCTGCTTGAGTTGCGACCGTCCGTTGCAGTTCAAGCAGAGATATTGGGACAGCCTCCTATTTAGCAGCCTGCACTTTGCATGTTTGACATGAAATCATCAGAAAACCTGTCTTTCTTGGCGGCATTGTTCTCTTGTATACGGTAACGTCACCATGATCGAGGAGTTGCCCTCGCCAACAGCTTTTCACCCGTGGTCCGCCTCTCACGGAGGTATGTGACGAGCCAGAGAATTGCACTACTCCAGGCTATGCCAGCACTGAAGTGAAACAGTCCATCATAGCTTCCGAGGTTGTCACTACAGTATCCTGAAAAAAAATGGGCGAAAAGCAAACATGGGATTATGAGGTCGACACTTCTACTTGTAAAAAATAAGCCGTCCATGATATAACACGAAATGACGTCAATAAGAGATCAAATGATGTTTCAGGAGCTTTGGCGTTGAAACTGTTCACGGTGATAACAAGTAGATTATAAACTGCGCGAAAGTAATCTCCGCGAAGAAGCGGATTCAGCCTGTATCAAAAAAGCATAGCTACGTTTCCGTTGCGAAATTGCAAAGGTGCAGTGAAATGTCCATACATTTTTCTTGAACATATGCAAAAACGATAAACCTGTGCGCCTCCTGTACTGTAAACTTTATAAGAAAACCTAAAATTAGCGTTTCGTTGCAAGCGCTCCTTGGTTTTAAAGAAATCCGAATAAAACTCCCGGTGAGTGGTGGTCTGCTAACATGCTTCAACATAAAAAAATTATATTTGCTTCAAGGTGTGTTCATCATGTCACTTTTAGTTTCTGCACATACGCCAATACGAAGGCAAATGTTCGACTTCTGCTCACGGTGGCCGAATGTGATGTTAATGAAGTAAAAAAACTAGGGGTGTGCGAATAGTGAAATTTTTTCTCGAATCGAATTCGAATCGAATAGTGCTGAATAGTGGCCAGAAATATCGAATATCGAATCGAATATACAATGTATATTTGCACGAAATGTGTACCGCCAGTTACGGCAGGACAAAGGAAAAATCAGGGACGCTACGGCGTGCTGACAGCTTCATTACGCACTTGTTCGGGAGCGGCTTTTGTTTTATGGGCGCGCAAGCATGTTGATGGAAGAGCCGCCATTCCAGTCAGTAACGCCACTCCTAACCTCCAAACAGAGGGGGTACGGTAGATAGTTTTCTTTCCCTATGGACGCGCAATACAGCTCATCTGACAACGGTAATGTCGTGCTCCATCGCCATGTATGCTCCGGGCCCAAAAGTCTTCGGGCGCCCGTTCACAACAGCGTTTTAACTGCGCGCCGGTACGATGGGATTTTCTGAACTAGTGGTGCGGTGCGGCAGTGGCGACTGCCCAGTGTGAACAAATTTTTACATGCAAAGCCAATCACCGAGGGTTTTGCAGGCCAAAGACAGGTCGTTTTACGGCGCTTGCGGCATATGCGACCGAACTAAGCAAGAAATCCGTGCCTTCGTTTCTGGAGCGATGTTGTGAAGGACTTGACAGTTTTCTCATGTGTTTTTCTACGTGCGGAAATGACATATGTCATTTCCGCACGTAGAAAAACACATGAGAAAACTATTCGAGTTTCGAATTCGAATCGAATAGTTCCTAATCGAATAATTCGATTGGACTTTCGAATAGCTAGTATTTGAAGTTTCGAATAATTCCACAGGACGAATATCTAAAACGCGACAAAGGCCAATGGTGCAACTTGGTTAGGATGGGGTGGATAAATCTAACGCTAACATCGCTGTTCGTTCAACTTTCACCGACATCCTGGTTCAACAGCGAGCGCATGTTGATCTTAAAGGAGATTATATAATCTCCTTTAATAAAAAAAGCGAGAAGTAAAAATGCGTTGATGCTGTGAAAATTTGGAACGTTTCGGAAAATGATACTTGGAAGAGATAATTAGGCTTGTACTCTGTTTTTATCATATAGCTTGTGTTATTCACTGATGGATAACTTGCTTTACAGCAACGCAGCGTTGTCCAAGGCGTGGGTTATTCATTCAAAAGCAGCGATCGAAGGGTGATTGGGACTGGAGATGCGTGACAATACGCGAACACGGACGCCACTGTTAGGCCAGGAATGGGAATAACTCCTACTCACCTGCTAACAAATTGAAAACGGTAGTCAGGCACATTGGCCATGAGGCATCTTCTCGACGTAAACGATGGCGTAAACGATTCCGACGTAAACGATGGCACCCGACCGCATTAGGGACAACGTGAATAAATTGA
This sequence comes from Rhipicephalus sanguineus, assembly GCF_013339695.2. NCBI lineage: Eukaryota > Metazoa > Arthropoda > Arachnida > Ixodida > Ixodidae > Rhipicephalus > Rhipicephalus sanguineus. The sequence continues at coordinate 71,900,550 of NC_051183.1, read as the reverse complement.
TAGTAGAGGCCGCAAGCTACAAGCACCCATCAACGCGAACAGTGCATCGCCAGCACGAGGGTTCACGGCTGTCGTTCTGTTCCCACTTCCATACTCGCGCAAAATGCAAAGGACATTACTTGAAATACGGGGCGCAAGTAACGATGCACCGAGTAATGATGCACCAACTAGTCTGGCCCAACATAACGTACTACAAAGAACATCCAACTTCGCCGCGTGCCACTTTCGACCCTGAAGATGGAGCGGGCACGGCTTTTCCATATCCTTCTGTCGCATAAAGGACGCTCCTTATCGCTTCATTTGTAACTTTTTCGCCCGCATTTCTGCCGCGGCGAGTTGTGGCCGTCAAAAGATACAACTGCACTTGCACGACTGCGCCAAGGTAAATGTAAACTGGTAGCGTAACTTCCGTAGAAGCCCACGTGTCAAGCCGGTGGCTAGTTGTTGCAACAGTCGCCATCTATGTGAGGAGGGGACAAACAGAATTAAAAATAAAGAAAAAGATGACGTCACAACCGGAAGCGGAAATGACGTCACGGTTTAACGCGATGGGCGCGAAATTATGAAATTTTTTGACAGGGCACCGCTTCTTACTTTTTTTTTATATAGCTACACGTTCTTTTTCTCATCACTATGACGGCTCCATAATGGAAGCCTGCAAGATAACGGGAAGACGAAAAAGACAGATTTGATAAATAAGGTGTATTTTATTGGCGAAATATTGCAGTTGAACAGGATACTACCCCAAAATATATAACACAGAAATCAAAAGTAGCATAACAATTCAACGTGCACACAAACCTTGCACACGTGTTGCTCTTGCATCCGTAGACAGCGCAGCGTTTCTTCGCGTAGCGTGGCGGACTCATCGTCCCGAAGGGCGACAGCACGCCGGCCGTGCGCTGGCAAAACACAGTCACTGAAACGGTTCCCGATGGCTGCGATGGGCTATATTATCTTCTGCCAAGTACCACGACTAGAAAACAACGCTTATGCGAGGAAATCACCTACGGACGACAGGCACAAACATACTGCGCAAAAACGAGCGACGCCATTTGCATCTGAAAATGCGCAAAACCGTTGGCCCATGTTACGAGACTGCCTGCATGTGCCCGCTGTTTCTGAAAATAAACGAAAATAATTGGCCACTCAACCACATACCCAAGACTAAAGTTTGATTAAAGTAATCTACTAATTTAATTCGTGACAAATAAAATAAAACTAATGAAAATAAACGTTTAATTAATTTTTTGTTTTCATTATTTGTCCCCCCCCCCCCTCACCTAGTAGCGCTTTAACCGTCACGCGGGTGTTCATGTTTGTCGCAATAGGTTTGCGACCACTTTTCGTTCTGACTTCCGCGACCTATTTAGATTGACCTTCACTGCGCCGTTTCCATGTATCTACAGAGGTCAACACGCCTGTCTAGAAGGCCGGAGCGTCGCTCTCGGCGCTACACGCGGGACATCTACACATGGGGGGGATCGGAGATCTCTGTTCGTTCCGCGTTCGTTCTGGCGGTGTTACGTCACAAAAGTGGGCGGTCCGCAGCTCCCTTCCGCCGAGATGAAGAGGACAGCCAATCGTCAAGCGGTGAGCGGCGAGCTTTCCGGAAGTAGACGCGCATCGTTTGTCCTCGGCAAGGGGACCGTATATTTCAAAACGAAGTGTTTCTTGCCTTCTAATAAACACAGAAAAGATATTGTTTTTCTTCTCAAGCTCAAACAGTTTCTGAAACAGCAATAGGTTTGAGTGCTGATATTTATTGCTGTTAGTTTTTCTAACGGTGCTCGCTATGTGAAGTCGAGCACGCGAAAAAAAAGGAGAAAAGTAGCGGCTGGCGCAGTTTTTCAAAATGTCGTCCCACCGGAATGTCTGGCTTGGCTCCCGGGTGTCGGATCGTCAAAAGGAGCTTCTGCTGGCTTTTATATAAGAGCACCCACAGATAGCTATGCCGTCGCGCCCGCTGGGGCCGTCGTTCACGAGTGAGGACCGGGACGACACGTGACAGTAGCTGGTAGCGCTTTTGAATTAAGAAGTCCCTGCGCGTAAGACCACAGCCCAGTGGCAGGCCCGTTCATTTCGTTCGCACTGTTCGTTTCGAGAACCGAAAGCGACGGCGCACTCGCTCATGACTTCAAACGCATCTCGCACCTCAAACCGCAGGAGAAGCACACGTCGCAAGCGCCATTTTCTCAAAATCAGCTGTTGCGGCAGCCGTAACCGCCGCATCATGCCGTGCGAAGCCGTTTGTTCGCTCGAGAGAACGTGTGCGAACGGCCTCGCGCTCCGTTCGTTTGTAGCAGACGACATGCTCGTTATGACGCATTATGACGTCACCAAAAAATAAAAGATCACGCAAAAAGAAAAATGGCTACGCCCCTCAGAGACGTGGTTTTTTCCGGCTTCGGCCAATCGCGTGCGCCGCCAGAATGGGGGCAGAACGAACGGCGCAGAACAGAGATCTCCAATCACCCCACTCGCTATGACGCGATATGACGTCACCAAAAAAGAAAAGATCAAGCAAAAAAAAATCGAAATGGCGACACCACCCCTTGAGTGGCATCTGCCGCTTCAGCCAATGAGCGCGCTTGTTCTTCCCCAGGAGAACGAACAAGCGGAACGAACAGATCTCCGATCGCCCCCCATAACATGTGGTTTGAGATTGGCCCCATCTGAGCATGCGTTGCCCCCCATTGCGCGCCTGCCTCGCATTTTCTCTTTTAGTTTATCGCCGCGACTATACAACAAATGGTTTGTCTGTCACACACACTATCGGTGGCGTAGCGCCGGAACAAAAAAGTTAGAAAAGGAAATGAAAAGCGCACAATCGCTCGCTTCGGCACCCTGTTGCAAGGAATGGCGCAAGATTATCGCTAACCCTTTCAGACGCTACCTATGAAGTACTCTCTGTAAATGTGTCAAATCAGTACGACGTTATTTCAAGGCACTCAATAGACTATTGCAACAAAAATAATGTCATAATACGTTAATTTATGTGTGTTATAGTAACTAATCCTAATTAGGCTGTAATTAATATCTATGTATCCCGAAGTCATTCATGCCCTCTTTTGGCGTAAATAGATTGAACTCTCAGGCTACAAATACAGTGCAAGTTCATTTTTATTTATGCCCATTTTGAGCAAAGAAAAATTATACTTTACACATTGCTCGCAGGAAGTGGCATGCCGAACGACTCGTCGAACGTGGTAGTGTTTTCAGTAGAGTCATCATATGCAATGGTACACTGCAAAATGAAGTTAAGTGAAGACAAATTTTTTATGCAGGAGGCTCAGTTTATCCAAATGTCGATACATCTCGCTGTCGATATATCTGGATATAGCCCCTAGTTGGTACAAAGAGCAAGAACAGATGGCATACGCAATCGTATACATAACGTGTCATAGGGTTAATCTGCGTTGGTATTTTGTAACATACTCCTGACGCATTTGCAAGCCAGCATTTAAATAGTGGCAGTACCAATTCATTCACAGGAGCTGCATCTGGCAAATAAAAAGAAACAGTCCATGTGCCTATTGCGTCTTGATCACCTTCGTCGCGTCTGCGCTTCCAGAAACGCATGGGCAATAAATAAGGCTGAAGTATCGCACGTTCGGCAAAGTTAAAAATGTTGCTGCTGTGTACTTCTTGTAGTCTGACATGAGCCGACTAGAAATGATATTTCATTCCACGCTTATTATTATAGCAGAAGCGATACCACTTATTATGAATTTCATTAAGCATAATAGTCATCGCCGTGATGTAACCTTCACACTAGCAGCAATTCATTTGTAACGCCAAGGGTTTAAGAAAATATTACCTGAATAAAAAAAAACAGCCGAGAATTGTATGTCAAGCCATGGCTTCATACATGGTTTTCCGTTCAGTGTCTGACATATCACGCACCTACAGTGCGTGGACGTAAAATGGACTATGTTTTGCAGCCGTCTCACTCAATATCGGAGCGACAACCATCATTATATTGCAAGATGTCTTGCTGAAATAGCGGCCACTGCAGGCGTGCGTATATAATACTTTGGCATGATGGCTCATTTCACCAACATAGTTGCGAAGCCGCAACGGCGTATTTTTGGCCGATAACGCCTGCGAATACGAGTAGCCTTTATCTTTATTGGCCGATGGCATAAAACTGCCAAAGTTATGGTGACCTTACCATGTCTCCTCCATCACTCGGTCAGTGTCATTGACAAACTGTTTTGACGCATGCCTGCCCATGTGAAGTTTTACACCCAGAAAAAGTTGAGGCGAGGTTGATTGGCTAGCTTTTGTGTTTTCACGATCCAAAGAGACTAGGACTGTGAGAGAAGCCGTAGTTATTTCTCCACGTTTTTCATATAAAAAGAAAGAACCGTAGTGGAGGACTGCTGATAATTTCTACCACCTGGGGTTCTTTGGCGCGCACTGACAAGGCACAGCACACAGGCATCTAGCATTCCGCCTACATCGAAATGGGACCGCAGCTGCGCTGGTCGAACCCTCGTCCTTCTTGTCAGCAGCCAAGCACCGTAACAGCCGGGCGACCGGGGCGGCGAAAGTTGAGGATAGTACCCAACATTGCCGACGCGATGGCCTAGTACATTCATCACCATGATAAACTTTCATGATCTTTCGTGATCTCAGAATAACTGAACAGGGATATGTGTAATTGTAAGAATTCCAACCAAGGTAAATATAACTGATGCCTTCTATGGTAGGGGGCTTCAATAGTAGCGAAGCTTCCATAGGAGCCCATACGTTCAGAAAATGGTGACATGGGCTGCTCATAGGGCTTCGCGCCATGTGTGTGAGGAGGAAACACTTCCAGCGGAACAAAAATTAAGCGGATTTGACGCAATATCCGATAAAAAAGTGCCGCCATTTTTCTTGGCACTAGCGTGAAATTTGATCTTGAAATAGTTTTCGTAGGCTCCTGATCGTTAAGGACTCGCGTTAAGGCGGGCCGGCGATTCCTTTGCAGTGTACGTGAAATCGACGCCCGCTAAACTAATATCGACTCAAGGCTAAATAGCGGTGCTCACTTGCACTGCAGTTCAATTCATCTTGTTTTTACTAGGAAACTTATTCTCGGAACTTTTATTCGGCTTTCGAGGCATCTTCCGCAGCTGTATTAAAACAAGCAGCAGTGCACCTCTCATATTTGCAGCGTTGCTTATTTGCTTCGCACATATGCAGGAGCCTTACAGAGCACTTTGCTTGTGTGCTTCCATTCTGACAAGGAGAAATGAAGCCCAGTCACGCAAAAATTATATTTCATTTATTCAGTGGTCAAAACAACGCAGTTTTATTGCACTGTACTCAATGAACACCAAGTGTGCTAATAAGTACAAAAAGTGCGTGGACACTACGTGCATTACGCTTTCCCTAATGGCGCGATAAATTAGCGTTACGTGTAACACACGCGCATAGCAAACACGCACACAGCCACAGCCCCGCATAGCAAAAATTAAATTTTCCCCACAACATCCGAGAGAACCCATGAGAGTGCGAAACACCAAAACACGCGAGGGGGCGTGTCGTCACAGACTACATTTACGAGCACGCCTAGGGCTGCACGGAATAGTACTGGCGTGCTGCTCTCTTCAGAGGGCACCAAGAAAAATATTTTTCTAGATCTTAGGCTTTTCGGAATAATTAAGCACTGCCATAAATTCCTTGCTAATTGCACCCAGATAATATTTTTCTGAAAATAAACTTCATTTGTAAGACGTCATGATTGCTTCGCCCTTGAATAAAACTTGTTTTTTTTTTTTTTTTTCATTATAGGTGTTCCCTCCAACCTAGTCGCGCTTCGATCGCAGCACCCATAACTCCCCTTGCTATTGTTGCTGGCAAAAAGGTTCTGAATCACGTTTAGTCTGAAGCTTCGCGACCTATTTGGATCAATCTTGCTCAAACTGCTCTGGGCTTCAGATTAGAAGCAGACACGTCGATTGCAGAATAACGACTGGTTTACTGAAACCATACAGTCTTGTCTCTTCGAACAATGCTCGTGCGCAAGAACACGCATGACCGCACGACCGTAGTACACTACTCACGAAGGCGCCTATATGCAACAAAAAATGACTCTTTCTTGAAAAGATACACTGATGGCTTCCTGACACACCTCTCTTGGCCATGTCTCGCTGTCACAGAAGCTTCAGACATTTCACGTGCTCTTTGGTCTTTAGGTCGCCTTAACACATTCGTCCTATGAAAAAACGGCTCGCATTAGTTACCTTTCTATCAATTAGCAGGTGCCTTTCACTACCGCCTTCTAGCGAGTAACCACATGTGCTCTGTTAGGCGCTGATCTTCCGGGTTGCCCAACTTTCCGTCATACATGTTCAATGCAGGAAAGTGCTGGTGTACGCGTTTCCACTGACATTTTGAATGCTCTGTGTGGGGATATTCTGGCACCAACGCCATCACCCACGATAACGCTACAATCTTAGGCATTACATAAGTAAAAGACTGCGTGTTTCACCAACGATCAGACTACCGAAAACCTACGACAGCGCGGGCCACACTCGTCTTACTGCGCGTGCTACTTGCTTATACAGTGAATACTCCTTTTGCGGGGAATTGGTTCGCCGAATAACTTAATCCATCTTAATGATTTTAATGCATGCTTCTTCACCATCATCACCACATGTTGATTTGTCAATACTGGGTGCAAATAAGCTTGCTGTTTACGAGGTTTTGATTTTCCTTCACCATAAGTTCATGAAACCAAAATGATAACGAAAGTGAGGAAGAAGAACAGTAGCGCAAAAGAAACCAGAGCGAGGCGAAAATACATGACCGGCGTACTCGTCTCGGGCTTGCTCCTTTGGCGCTATGCTTTCACTTTCTGAAGTTATGAACCACGCCACCATACAAAGCTGTTTTAATAAGTCACATGGAAAGTTCTTCGCATCGATGAAGAACTGGCTATCATAAGCTGGAAATAACAAATTTGATGTTTTATTTATGGGTACAACTCAGTTTATTGAAACAGCGATAAATCCAGTCTAAAAAATAGAAAAAAACATGTAAAATATGTGAGTGAGTTATCACCAACTGGGAAACACTACTGTCATGGCGCGAGACATCTTTTAATCGATTCCACAGAAAGCGCTAGTAGGATCATTGATCGTAGTTTTATAAGCAGAATGTCATGTTTCACTACTACTGTGTCGAATGTTCTTTTCGAAGCAAGGATCCTGAAGCTAAGGCATCCAAATGCGAAGCATTTATCAGCGAACCATTTGCTATCTATCTATCTATCTATCTATCTATCTATCTATCTATCTATCTATCTATCTATCTATCTATCTATCTATCTATCTATCTATCTATCTATCTATCTATCTATCTATCTATCTATCTATCTATCCATCCATCTATCCATCCATCCATCCATCCATCCATCCATCCATCCATCCATCCATCCATCCATCCATCCATCCATCCATCCATCCATCCATCCATCCATCCATCCATCCATCCATCCATCCATCCTCATACACCTTTTTTTCCTCGTGGTTATTTCGTTACCTTGGCATTTACCAAAATTTGCACCTTGTGATATGAGTGTACACTAACGCAACTGACAGTTCACAACACAAATAACACAATATGGACGTCATGCACATCATTCAATAATGTGTTGTCATTGTGGTGCTATAGTGGCCTTTAAATTGCCTTTCTGCATACCAGAATGCGAATCACTTGACATGCGCTTAAGACGAACAGTTATGAGAGGTCATGATATCAATGGCAACAAATGGCTTGTTTTATATGTCGTGAAGCCGTCGCGGTCATTACAGTAGCAGGGTATATACCAGAATGACCCACCGTGGTGTTCTAGCGGTTATGGTGGTTGACTACTCGCCCGAAAGTCGTCGGATCGAATGCCGGCCGCGGCGGCTGCATTTCGACGGAGGTAAAGTCTAGAGGTTCGTGTGCTTACATATAGGCTCACGTTAAAGAACCCAAAATGGTCGAAATTTCCGGAGCACTCCACTACGGCGTCTATCATATTGATATCGTGGTTTCATGACGTAGAACTCCAACAATATTGTATTAATATTATATGCGAGAATGTGCTTGACTACATGATAAACAAGCGGCAGTGAATGACCTACCATGTTATAAATAGGGGTGGCATGTCATAACCAGCATTACATGGACATCATGGAGTAGACGAAGTGGTACTAAAACTACATTAGTTCATTTATGTGGGTGATACACACATATATTTGTCATTCTTGAAGAGTTCTTTTGTGCTCAAGAAGAATTTTGCAACTCAATGGTGAAAGTTTCGTGGGGCTATTGGTTCATGAACATTATGGCAGAACAGCACAAACTACGAGAAAGTGGAACACGACTAGCCCACCCAAAAACCCTTGTGCATTACATTTATTCTACATCGGGCCCTTTTGCACATTTTATCTCTCAAGCTTCCAAGAAGTCGCCTATGTATACAATGCTTCCTGTGAAAGCTTCATACCTAGCTGGTCTATTGGGCTCACTGTAAAAAAAAAGATTTGCTTGCTTGTAGCGAGGAAGTCCTTCCATGATACAAGCAAAGAATGCCTTGCTTGTGGGAACGTTTCCCACATTCTCATGGACATGGGCTACGTCTCTGCCGTATTCTTTGTGCCAAAGCCTGCAACTTCTTCATGACCGCCTTCTTAATGCCCGCATAGAAGTAAGCCCTGCTTTGCAGGTTTCAAAAGGTTTCATCAAGAACTTCGAACGGCAATTAAAGTAAAAGAATTTGCTTGGCACAACATTTTGGTGACGGTCTCCAAGATGCGGCCATCCGCCTTGGTAATGTAAAACGTCCAATGTACTGGGGAAGTTGCAGTACCCTATGAAGAGAGCAATACCCTAGCACTTGGTCTAACTTACCGCAATCACCTGAAACTGGACAAGACGGAAATGTTGGCCCTCGCCCGGAACACTTCCAGAAAGGGAAGTAGCGGGCAAGAGGACAGCATCAACTTTCTCCCACAAAAGTGCAATTCGTGAGCACACGTCCCCGTTTTAAAAACAGCGTCCTCACTAAAATGGGCTGGCGTGAAGCTAGTACTATAGGACAAAGATGGGGACTTTTGCCGTGAAGCGTTGAAGATTAATCGCAAAGGACTGAGAGGGCCATGAACAAGAATTTCCGAAATGTAAAAGTAGACTCACAGAAAGTGAGAAGGAATAAAGCAGCGAGAAAATAGTGATGTGGCCAATGTGACCCAAGTAGTAGCATCCATCAAGAACGGCAACGTATCATGATCAAAGCCTTTCTTCACCGCCACAGCTCTGTGTTTCACTATCCAGTAGTTCACGCTGTTCTGCTGTAATGATCACTGATTAGAGTGAGCGAACTGGCAAAGCAGCTCAGTTTACAAGACTGGTCATTGTGAGGCTGCATATTTTCATATCCAGAAGGTATCACATAGCAGTGCCAGAGCAGTGCCAGCAGCCGTGCACGCTACATGCGCTCATGCTCCTTCTTTATGCTGCAGGCAACAAGCATGCTGTAATCATCAGACAGGTGACATCGTTGACTAACAACTATCGGATTTGACGTGGCATCTTGGTTCCTTACAAGCCGAGACATTCCACCACGTGTTCCGTCTCTGCGCGTGGGAAACGCCCCCGTCGGTCCTATAAAAGGAACGTCAACCCGGCCAGCTTCACAGAGCAGTGCCAGCAGCCGTGCACGCTACATGCGCTAATGCTTCTTATTTATGCTGCAGATGGGCAATTATTCCGTGTATACGTAGCATTTGTGAACTGAGTGCTTGGTGGTCGCGGCTGCTGGTCTGCTCAACTGCGCACTGTTTTCTTTTTGAGTTTGCATATTCTGTTTGTGACTGCTAACTTGCAATGAATGCGCATGCCACAGACGCTATGACAGACTTCGCTAAAATACTGGGAGGAAAAGCGCCTAATAGCATCAAGGAAATAGTAAAAGTAATGACTGAAATGACTCCGAAGTTCATTACAGCACTGCATGATCTCAAGAGTGAAATGAAGGCGCTTCACTCGTCGGTAAAAGCTGAGCCGACATCTGTCAGGGCGTCGATGGACTTCATAAAGGAAAGTTTTGAGGAGTTCAAGTCAGAAATAACGTCACTTCGCTCGGAAGTAAATGAAGTAAAATCTCGCACCCATGACCTTCAGCAGGAAAACCAGAAATTGAACAAAGAACTGAAGGAAGTGAACAGAGTTGATAGAACTAAAACAATATGGGAGGAAGAATAACATTGAATTGAAAGGTGTGCCTGCTGCAGGGAATAAGGACCTCCGTGAAACTATCCATGCAGTCGCTACGAGCATACAAATAAAGCATGCCAGTAGTGAAATAGATGTGGTCCACAGGGTGCCGACGAGGGGAAACGGGCCTGCAAATATTGTAGTCAAGTTTGTGCCCAGATCCACACGTGGCAGGTTTTTGCAGGCGGCGAAAAAAAACCCGACTGAATGCTTCCATGCTTGGTTTCGAGGAAAACACGCCCGTTTTCATAAACGAGCATCTCCGTAGGGAAAACAAGATACTACTTGGGAAAGCTATACAGGTGAAGAGGGAAAACAACTGGAAATTTGCCTGGGTTTCTGACGGCGAAATACTCATGAGGAAGGTTGAAAACACAAGGGTAGTACAGGTGATCTATGAAGAAGACCTGACGAATATAGTATGACGTGGGCCTTGATAACATGTATTATTTCTAATCATGGCCAAAGACCGTACATCGAAAACTGCGCGTGATTTAGCTATGTTTTACAGTAACGTCCGTAGTATACATAAAAATCTAAACTTGCTTTTGTCCCTTATCGCACAACATAAACAGAATTACGATATCATTGCTGCTACAGAAACTTGGTTAAAAAAGAACGAAAACGTGTGTATCCCTGGGTACAAAACAGTATCTGAATCACGTGATTCAACGTCTCGTGGGGGTGGTATTGTTTCTTTTGTACGGTGTGGGCTAGGATTTGCCATCGTTTCGTCGGCCACAGTCAGCCTACCACACATTGAAACATTTTTTCTTCGATTGGCTCACTCATAGAGGGGGTGGTTTACAGGCCACCGAATTCAAGCATACCTAACTTCTTAGATAAACTAGAAGAAATTTTCTTGTCACTCTTAAAAGTAAACGTTCCTGTTGTAATAGTCGGTGACATTAATATCGACAGTATTAATTCAAACAACATTGAATATACTAATGTGCTGCAGTCATATGATTTTCTTAATAATATAACTGTGCCAACACGTGTAACTGCTTCTTCAGCAGCTCTAATCGATCACGTCATGACAAACGAAACAACTAATGTAGATGCCCGCGTACTTCAGCAAACTATTTGAGACCATGTGCCAATACTTGTTAATATAGAAATCCCTGTAATTGAGAAATCTCATAGCAGGAAGACATTTATGAAGATTGATTATAATCATGCCCGAAGCCTTTTGTTGGCAAGCCAGACAGACACAATTTATCATAATGACGTGAATACTGAATTCTCGAATCTAATTCGGCTTTTAAAAGACATAATAAAGAATAGCCAAAGTGAAATTTGGAAGCGTTCCTACGATGAGCCTATTTGTGCATGGATGACTAACCATATACTTGACCTACTTAAAGTGAAAGACTACTGGTACCATAAATGGACGCACAACAAAGGCAATGGCTACTACCTAAGTGAGTATAAAAAGCCCGTAATGAAACAGTATCTGTGCTGCGTAAGAGGAAAAGAGATTACTACTCCGGGCTGATTACTCGCGCGGCAGGCAATTCTAAGAGGATCTGGCAAATTGTGAAAGAGGTAATTTCCCAGCTCTAGCAAGCAGGACATTGTTCCTGATAACGTAATGGAAAATACAGTTGAAAACTTCAATACATATTTCACAAACGTCGGTCCTAATCTTGCAAAGATACTTCCCGATCATAACTTGCCCGCACACTCGTTCGCTCCTATCGTTAATTCCTTCGTAATGCGCGACATTGACCTGCATGAATACTTAATGCTGTGAACAAACTAAACATTGGAAAGGCCGCAGGACCTGACGAGATAACTGTGAGGTTAATTAAGGAAACACTGATATACTGGGTACCATTTTACTCCGCCTATTCAATCATTCATTGCGTGCGGGAATGTACCCATCGACGTTGAAGACTGCTAAGGCGACTCCGATCTTCAAAAACGGAGACAAATCTGACCCATCATGCTATCGTCCCATATCTGTTCTTAGTGTTATCAATACTATCTCTGAAAAACTTCTTGCTAAGCGCATTCATTCTTTTTTTTTGAAAAATATAATGTACTTTGTCCACAACAGCACGGTTTTCGACCTATACACTCTACGTCCACAACGGTACTTTCATTAACGCAGACTCTAAACACCGCTCTTCATAATAACCAGCTATTGGAAGTTATTTTTCTTGATTTAAAAAGGCTTTTGACACCGTCGATCATGTCATCTTACTCAATAAGTTAAGCGCTTATGGGTTTCGCAACAATGAACTTGATTTTTTTCGCAGTTATTTTGATAATCGAAAACAAATCGTACACATGAACGGCATAACGTCAACCCCTCAGCATCTTAGTACAGGAGTACCGCAGGGTTCAGTACTCGGTCCCGTGTTTTTCACAATATATGTAAATGACTTGCCCCAAACATTAAAATTCGCTGATATATCAATGTGCGCTGATGACACCGCTATGATAATTACAGGTGGCAACATCCAGGAACTACAGGAAAAAGCCCAAATCGAGCTTGCTAAACTTTCCGAACAGTTCATTGCCAATAAACTAACCATTGATACAACAAAAACTAAATATACCGTTTTCCACTCACGTTCAAAAATTATCTGTAATAGTTCTGTCTCACTGCATTTAAATCAATGCTAACTCGAACTCACCGACTCATATACCTATCTTGGCGTGATTCTCGATCAGCATCTAAATTGGCAGCGTCACATCGAAGCTCTTTGCTCAAAGTTAGCATCTGGTTGTTTTGCATCGTTTCAGGCACGGGAACATTTTCCAAGAAACATTCTCCGCATCCTGTATTTTTCATTTTTCCAGTCTCACCTAACGTACTGTATTGATTCATGGGCCTGGACATTCAATACTTACCTAGATCCTGTTCGACGTTTACACAAACGAGCCGTCCAAACTATTAGTTTCTCGCTCCGAAATGAAGCAAGCAAACCAATATTTTCTAAACTGCAAATCATACCGTTTGATTTCTTACGCGAAATAAGTATGGCTAAGTGGATTAGCAGTGTAATAAAGGACAACTATCCGTTTAACATATCAATATTGCGTGTGCCAAATCGTCCAACAAGAAACAAAACAATTGGGAAGTTTAATATACCATTGGCAAGAAACCTATATGGCCAGAGACTTGTAGAATTTATTGGTACAAAAATATGGAACGACATACCAACTGAGGGAAAGCAGAGCAATAACGTTTCACACTGGTTAAAAAAGTACTATCAACAGCAAATGTCATGTGTATAGACACTTATGTGACGTGCGCAACCTGTAGATACACTCGTATGTTTTCTTTTGTTTTCTTTCTTTTCTCTTTCAATGTTGTTATGCTTACCACATTTAAGTTATAAACGATATGTTGTCTCGTTGTTCTATACCACGTATTCTATGTCTATATCATATATTTTTTCTCCGTTATATCTTTTTCTTTTTTTATCTGCTATTTCTCTTTTTTATGTAGTTGTCAATGACAATGGAAACCGTCAATTACATGTTTGTTAATGAACATTTCTGTAATTACGTGTCTGTAAATGTCCCCAATGCTAGCCTTCGGCTAAGGGGTCTTACAGTGTTTGCAATCGATATGTATTTATTTCATGTGAATAAACTTCAAACAAGCTTCAAACGTACTTCTATGCCAGGAGCCTCAAACACGCAGCCCGTGACCTTTCGCTAGCGGCCCGGCCCACACATGACTGTCGTCATTCCATATATTTCATTTTTTCTTAACCAGCTGGCCGACCAGCTACGGGCCATCCGGTAAGCCGAAGATGCCACCCGGGTCCAAGAACATCAAGCCGTCACCTGAGGCACCACCATCATCCACGACGGAGGGTTGGACGGGACAGCGGTTCATCCCCTCTTCCCCTCGCCCCGCCCGAAGGAAACTGCCGGAATAATCTTAAATAACGTTTATTCATTTTTTCAATAAGTATGTTGAAGAGCCTTCTTCTTGCAATGAACAGTTGTCCACGCCAGAAAGCAACATGGCGGGCAAGCCTGACGGACGCGTTTTTCTTCGAATGTTTTAGGCTGAAGAGGTGCTTTCCTAGGGGCCCAGACCCTCTTGCGTCGAAATACCAGATTTCCCCTGCCTCCCGCTTCGGGAGAAAGAGAAGATAGAAGGCGGCGAGAAGAGAGAGAGGAGAACAATTGGTATCGAGATGTTTCTGGAATCCTGACGTCAGATATCCTCCAGAAATGGTCCATATATGATATATGGAAAACACCGCCATTCAAATGGCAACGTTAGCTGCCATTTAGAGGCCCATGTGCTTAGACTTACGTGACTGTAAGGAACACCATATGGTCGACATTTCCGGAGCCACTACGGTGTCTCTCGTAATCACATTGTCGTTTTGCTACGTAAAACTCCAATTATTAATAGTTAATTTATAAATTGTTCAATAAAAGTCCCTCGTGTGAAGTTCAAACCTCGAGCTGCTGTCCTGACATTTTCATGCTTTTGTTGCTTTTAAAGACTTATAATCTTCATATTTTCTCTTGTCTTCGTAATTCGTATAATTTCTTTGCTAGCGCGTCGTTATGCATTACAAGCTACTGGTTGTGTTTGGTACTTATAATAATTTTTACATTGTTTTCAGCAAATATGTTAAGATGCGCGGCCTCTTCGCATATTCCACCTTTAGTAAACCAAAAGCCTGAGCTTTTTGGGCATTATTCTTTTGCCTAAGGCAACATTACCGTTATCGACGAGTTGCCTGGGACAACAGTTTTTCACTGGTGGTTCGCCTCTCACAGATGTATGTGAGGAGCCAGAGAATTGCACTACTCCAGGCTACGCCAGCACTGAAGTAAAACAGTCCATCATAGCTTCCAAGCTTGTCCCTGCAGTATCCTGAAAATTGCCGAAAAGAAAATATATAGATACATAAGATACATATAGTAAGAGGGTTGTGCCTGTAAAAAATAGGTTGTTATTTAATGAACCCAAAATGTCTCGAATGAGATTCGAAAAAAAAATACGGCAGATCCCACGCACTGTGGGAATCGATGTAATGCGAAGCAGCCAGCAGAGAGCTGCTACATCGCCTTGTTTGTCTTTGAGACAAGTGAAGTCATTCATGCCATGGCATCTAGTACACTATATACCGCATGTTTGACTTGCATGCATGCATGTACAATCCGGTGTATACTATGCTAATGAAACGTATATTCTGGAATATACAATGCATGACCTGTCATTTAGGTTCATCACGCACTAGTGTCATGCCATAACAATTTTTGGTATATATCCAATTACCAAAACGGCCAGAAGCGCACTATAACAGTGTCATGTAAATTATGTGGTACATGCCATGCATGTCATGATATTCATGTTACCACCTCTCATTTATGTTCGCGATACAGTCGCGTGGCGCAATACTGATATTACTGTACATCAACTTAGCCAAACGGCCGCGAGTGCACCATGAGCGTGCCATGTAAATCATGTCGTACATGACATGCATGTCATGATTTACATGTTACTACCTCTAATTTACGGTCGTCATACAGTCGCGTCTCGCAATACCAATTTTGGTGTATATCAAGTGAGCGAAACGGCAGCGATCGGACAATGAGCGTGCAATTTAAATCATGCCGTAAATTATATCCACATCGTGATAGTCAAGTTACCATCTGTCATTTATGTTTGCCATACAGTCACGTCGCGCAATACCAATTTCGGTGTATATCTAGTGAGTGAACCGGCCGCGAGTGCACCGTGAGCGTAGCATGTAAATCATGTCATACATGACTTGCATGTCACGATTTTCATGTTACCATGTTTCAGTTATGTTCGTCATGCAGGAATGTCTCATCATACCAGTTTTGGTATGTATCCATTCATTTACACAGCCACGAGCGCCCCGAGACCATGTAAGGTAAATCATGCTGTGCATGATACGCATATCATGATTTGCACACTAGGACCTGTCACTTGTGTTCGTCATATACTATCGTCATGCCATACCAATTTTGGTATATATATAATTAACAAAACAGCCGCAAGAGCACCAACACCATGGCATGTAAATCATGCTGGTCATGACATGCATGTCATGTTTTTCATGTGATGACCTGTCATTTATGTTCGTAATACGGTCATGTTATGTCATACCGATATTGGTATACGTCCCATTAACGAAACGGTCAGGAGAGCTCATAGTCGTAGGCGGCTAGATTAGATAGATAGATAGATAGATAGATAGATAGATAGATAGATAGATAGATAGATAGATAGATAGATAGATAGATAGATAGATAGATAGATAGATAGATAGATAGATAGATAGATAGATAGATAGATACGCTCAAGGTCGCAGAAGTTCACTAAGAAATGCTCCGCATTAAAAAAAAAAACGCGTGAGGCTGTTAGGGGTACAACATGCTCACAGTCAGAACGAAAGCAAGTGCAAATTGCGCGAAAGGAACTGGATTCTGCCTATTTCACGAAAGACTTCGAAAATATTTGCAACATTGCGAGAGGTAAGCGGAATGTCTCCATATTGTTCTTGGAGCATATGCAAGCGAAACACTTGTGGGGGTGTTCCCGCTGTAAATACGGTAAGAAAATCCAAAATATCGAGATTTTCTTTTGGAAGTCTACGGAACTCCGTTTCGGCCCGATTTAAACACACCCGAATAAATGGCCAGTAAACGTTGCTCTGCTACGATCCTGTTTCCAAAAATGATGGGTTAACGTTTGTTCCAAAGTCTGGGCACGTCACAGGAAGGTCATGCGCTAAAAATTTTCGTAATAGATTATTTAGGCAGGTCACGATGGGGAACATATCATTAGTGAAGGCGGCTGATCGGTGAGAAGAGGCACTTACGAAAGATAATTTATATAAATTTGGCCCTCCAGCGTAGATTTCAGAGTGCTCGTTGGGTCGATAGGAGAGAGAGTGCTTAGGTCGTGAAACGAATGGCTGTAACGCTGCGCGTACTTGACAAATTGCAAAAAAGAAATTTGCGGCAATCGGTTCGTAATGTCATCAACTGCAATAGTGAGGTCATTGAATGATTATTTGGAGAAGTGCTGCAGGACCACTTTACGCTATGCACTGTTTCCCAGGATCCCGAGTTCTGTGGTATAGGTAGGTGTGAGTCCCATCAAAACACTCATTGTATGATATTTCTATGTGTCGTCTTTCTTATGTCCTGTCTTTCATACAGACAGGCACTCTTTTCTTTCAGTGATATCTCCCGTCTCTTCTCGCCAGCAAGGCACTATCCCTCCTGAAGCACTAACGTAGGTCTGCATTTTTCTTGTATTAAATGAATCGCACATTAACAATTCCGTGAATTCCTCCCCATATTTTTGTGCTTGGGCGTGTGCGGCTACAATCTAAAACGTGTGTTGAATATGTCGTGGTCGAAACCAGATACGATGGCGTTACCTGAAAACAGTGGGCCTCCATCCCTGCAGACTGTGATTTTAACACGAAAGTGTTTTATGCCGGGGTCCACCAAGTACATCCGTCACGGATATGACGTTGATAAAATGGACGCCAACGGGTGAGAAAGAAAAAAACCAAGAAAAAGATACCCCGCTGGGAATCGAACCCACGACGTTGCGGCCGCGACGGCAAGCGCCCGACGCTCTACCGACTAAACCAACTCGGGAGATGCGAGGCACGGCGCGAACGCGCCTTATATCTTTCACACATTCTCTTTCGCGGCGGGCGGAGCGGGGCGGTGCCGCCGTCTGTGAGAGGTGGAAAGAAGTAATGCTTCACGATCGACACTTACTAGCGCTTACTCCGAGATTGCACGTGATATCGGAGGTCATGGTTAAAGCGTCTCGATACCAGAGAGGTAGACTGGCCGCGCTGGCGTCGCCGAGGCACCCTTGACGCAGTTACGTTCTTTGCCTTTGGATTCGTGTTAGCGTGCGTCGGCTCATCGGAGTAGTGCACCTTCCACGTGCACGAACGGGATTTCTCTGCCGCCGACTGCTTCAAATGCGAGAGCACCGACTAACAAAACTGCTGCAATATGCGTTGCAGAAAGGACGCGATTTCGACGGGCGAATGTCGTGCCTTGGTGGAGCGAGAGCAGCGCCTGCGAGACAGAGGCCAGCGGGACGCACGCGTTTGCGGCTCAGGCTACGAACCTCTATCTCCCGCGTTGCTGAAGTGCAGTGTGTGTTATGTATGCATGAGCACAGGCGTCGGCTACCCATTACTAGAAAGCGCACACCGTGCCGTTTCTCTCCTTAATTGACGACGCTTTGAAGAAGTGCATACCGGGTACCAGTGTTGATTATGAGCTCGTTGATATCATCCTTACGCGCGATTCACGATTCGCTGTGTCCAAATATATGTTCACACCGTCAGCTACCTCAACGGTTTTATCATGATCATGGGCGTTAGTCGTCGCGATAGAGACATGCTCTCAACATGGGTGCATCCACGTCAAACGGTGCTATAGCTGCCAAACACGAATAGACATTGTACAAGCTCTCATATATCATAAGCACTACTTCTGTGAAGACACGTTTCACTTTCGTGTTATACCGATTCCTATGACGGAGGGATCAGCCATGTTTTTTTGGCTCTATGGGAACGACCACTGAGCACTTTTTATGTAAATCGCGGAAACCGACCTCCACCTATATAAATGTAATACTGAGTATTTTATGTCGCTGGGCAAGCTTTCAAAATAAAGGACATGATTTGTGCGTTGCAGAAGTCACAACTATAGAACACTATAGTTTAAATTGGTATAAAATGACTATAAAATAGTTATGACTTCTGCGTTGCAAACATGGATATGCAGAGTGGGTCGGGATAGGCGCCACATTCTTACCTATCATAAGTGGCCTTTCCAGAAGCGCGAACGCGGCCACAAAATTAGCGGCTCCCAAACACAGACTGAACACCGCCGGATCGACCAGCTCACCGCACAGCACGAAAATATGCGTCACGGCTATGCCATTGCAAGAACCGGCAACAGCCGAGAGCGCCGCCAGCGCCGGGTACGAAGTGAAGAACGGCAGCAGCGAGTGCGCGACTCCGTTGGCCGTTAGGCACAGGACCATCATAGCGCTCTTTCGTAGGAGTCCTTTGTCCGTTATGGGCCCGGAAACGAACCTCGACACGAGATCGGGCACCGTTATAAACGTGACGAGAGAGACGGCATCCCACTTGGGAACGCCGCATTCCACAGCGTAGTCCACCACCACAGTGAGAAGCGTCGTGTTTAGGTACCAGATCTGACCCAAAGTGTAGGCGACTACGTAGAACTTCGGTTTCTTCAAGAACAAGAGGAACTTTGCCAAAGTGTTCCTTGGAAAAACTTTGTCGCTCGGAGGACTATCAATGGCATCTAAAGCTGCGTCGCACGTAGATATCCTTTTACATTCAGAGCAATTCAGAGGCGCCTCGATCCCCGTTGTCCCGTTACAGAAGCTCAACGAGTCGCTGTCGCAGTGGTTACGGTGGTTATCTCCCAGTCCTTGGGCATCGCCGTTGGCCTCGTACAAGTGCGTGTTTACGACGTTGGAAATGTCCACTGTTGTTGAGGAACTTGGTACGCTTTTCTCCATGTTCCGCGAAGCAACTGTTTCTCGCCAAGGCGTCCTCGTGAACAGCGCTGCCGCTGTGGAGTTGAGCATGATGGCGCCGAAAACGAGAAAGCCTCCTTTCGTGCCGTACTCGTCAAAGAGGTACTGCATCACGGGCGGGAAGATGATTCCCCCGACCACGCTGCCACCGATGGTGATGCCCGATGCGAGTGCCTTGTTTGTAGTGACGCTCTGGTTGACGGCAGCATAGCCCAACGTCAGCAGAGACAAACCGCACCCTGGGCGAAAGAACAGGATCAGATAAATGTAACACATTGACAAAAGCATAAGCGTCATACATTTCCTCTATAATGAAAGTGGAGAGCGAAAATTAGCGCTCTTGCCTATTAAACCCTTGAACTTCTACGTTGGAGATGAACAGTTTGCATTCACTATGCTCTACTAGTTTGCAGTGTAGCCACGAATCCATGCTTAAGGACAGCTACTGCGGGAAGTTTGTTGTTCCGGTTGCGGAGATGATGACTGGAGAAGGATAATCTGTGAGGCAACAGTTAATACTGACAAATTGGCGACGTGTCGAGCATTGCAGTACTCACGTACTAGCGTGCTTCGCACTCGTGAGAAATAATGGCACATTATGTGACTGCCGAGACAATAAGATATTAGGAATACAACGCTAATTAGAAAGCGCGTGCTCTTAAGCGAGTATGTTAAGTTTCCACTATTATGCTGTAGAACGACAAGAAAAATGGATCTCAACAACCCTGAGTTTTAGGCGAGCTCATTTGGTTGCATTCGAGTGTATTCCTCGTCGTGATCAGGCCCACGGGGAGCCGTTGGCTTAGGAATAAAAAGCTATTGCTTATTACAAACATTGAAAGAACGCAAACTGTGCAATATGAGAAGTTGTTTCAAAAAACATGGCTGATCCCTCCGTCATAGGAATCGGTATAACACGAAAGTGAAACGTGTCTTCACAGAAGTAGTGCTTATGATATATGAGAGCTTGTACAATGTCTATTCGTGTTTGGCAGCTATAGCACCGTTTGACGTGGATGCACCCATGTTGAGAGCATGTCTCTATCGCGACGACTAACGCCCATGATCATGATAAAACCGTTGAGGTAGCTGACGGTGTGAACATATATTTGGACACAGCGAATCGTGAATCGCGCGTAAGGATGATATCAACGAGCTCATAATCAACACTGGTACCCGGTATGCACTTCTTCAAAGCGTCGTCAATTAAGGAGAGAAACGGCACGGTGTGCGCTTTCTAGTAATGGGTAGCCGACGCCTGTGCTCATGCATACATAACACACACTGCACTTCAGCAACGCGGGAGATAGAGGTTCGTAGCCTGAGCCGCAAACGCGTGCGTCCCGCTGGCCTCTGTCTCGCAGGCGCTGCTCTCGCTCCACCAAGGCACGACATTCGCCCGTCGAAATCGCGTCCTTTCTGCAACGCATATTGCAGCAGTTTTGTTAGTCGGTGCTCTCGCATTTGAAGCAGTCGGCGGCAGAGAAATCCCGTTCGTGCACGTGGAAGGTGCACTACTCCGATGAGCCGACGCACGCTAACACGAATCCAAAGGCAAAGAACGTAACTGCGTCAAGGGTGCCTCGGCGACGCCAGCGCGGCCAGTCTACCTCTCTGGTATCGAGACGCTTTAACCATGACCTCCGATATCACGTGCAATCTCGGAGTAAGCGCTAGTAAGTGTCGATCGTGAAGCATTACTTCTTTCCACCTCTCACAGACGGCGGCACCGCCCCGCTCCGCCCGCCGCGAAAGAGAATGTGTGAAAGATATAAGGCGCGTTCGCGCCGTGCCTAGCATCTCCCGAGTTGGTTTAGTCGGTAGAGCGTCGGGCGCTTGCCGTCGCGGCCGCAACGTCGTGGGTTCGATTCCCAGCGGGGTATCTTTTTCTTGGTTTTTTTCTTTCTCACCCGTTGGCGTCCATTTTATCAACGTCATATCCGTGACGGATGTACTTGGTGGACCCCGGCATAAAACACTTTCGTGTTAAAATTGATAATCACATACTTGGAAACAGCGTCAATAATCCAGCTTGAGAGATCCTCAAGCAAAGCATTTACTTACTCATATGCACCAGCCCTTTTGTACACTCTTAATCAGGTCCTGAAAACGCTGGATATTTCCAGGAAACTAGACGAAAAACGTTCGGTTTCCTGTCTATATCTAGCACTTCAAGCGGTGCCTGATTAAGAGTGATGTATCACTACGTGGTAGTGTACTCGTACGAAATCAAGCCTTGGCCTCGCTAGGTGCTATGTGCGCAGGGCGTCGCTTGACAACTTCGCCTCTCTCACAAGTGCAACCTCATATGGAAGCGATAACCGCGGACGAATATCTTTGGTAAGGAATCTCTGGCCATCTGCAAATTCGTACGGGCTTGCCAGCGACAGCACCTGGAAATATCTGAATGTATATAATTGCTCCCTTCTTTAGATAACTCTGCACTTCTGGGACACTTGTTTATCGCGATTATCTTAGGTTCTTAGGGCTATTGTTTTATTGAGACAATGAAAAGACAGGGCAAGCAATCGCGAACCAAATTATGCATCCTTGTTTTTGGACAATTTAGGAAGTGCACGTTTTCTGCTCTGGAGGTACTTAAGTAGTGACAATGAGGAAGCTTAACAAATTTTCCACCAGGCGGTCTAGATTAACACAACTTCGAAGTTATTTTGATTTTCCCTATTTTGTTTAAAATCGGCACATAACATGACGTTACTAATTTTAATCCAGCGTGTTTTCTACATTCATTATTGATTAGTAGATGCGATGGAAGCCGTTGTGAAACTGTCGCGTTCAGAATTGTTTTGCATAACTCGCTTCTAACAGGAAACAAAGCAATCAAATAGCATTCCAGCAATTCCAGATTAGGTGAACTTTAAAACAACTACAAATGCATTTTTACTTTTTCCTGTCATTTCTTTTGGATAAATAAATTAATGCTGCTTACTTACCGTGTACGACGCCCAGACTAATGATGAGGAATGGCACACCATTGGCGAAGTAGCTGGCGCACACAGGAAGGGACGCTAAGAAGCAGCCTACCACTAGTAGGTTTGAGATCTGGAAGTATTGTGCTAGGATTCCGGAAATGGGACCTGCGAAGATGGATGGTAATTACACGCTCCAAATCAGACACGTGTAGCTTTTAATGGTCGACGCTTATGGATGATGCTATTGCCAAAACACTTGCCTAATGTCCGTAGATCAGAATACAGCTCAAATATATAATCTTTTCGACACTTTTTTTTGAAACGTCAGAGACTTCTACTACGGACTCTTATGTCGTGGACATGAGATGCTAGTACTCGGGAGTAAAAGCTATGAATACTAAAAATGCCTTTTTTTATTTTCACAGTACGGCTGAATACAATGAAAAAGAGCCCTTAAGTTCGTTTGTGTAAAGTAGCCAGTTCCGCATGTGCTTCATAGCAAAACCATTTTTATCTGACCACAAACAGGCATATAATTCGAACACTTGGGTTATCATCCTTGTGCTGAACAACAAAATTTTATGCTCTGGCGTAGTCCTCAAAACGCACTTGGCAGCTCATTTCCATGACCACCGAAAACAGTGTCGTTAATATTTGTGTCAATATGCAAGAAACAGAAGAAGTACAGAGGATGTAAGGGACGGTTAACCAGACGCACATATTGTTTCATGCCTTTAGCAAGAACATTCGAGATAAGGACGAAGAAATAAAAAGGAAGAGAGAGATAAAGAACACTGGTTATGCACACATTTAAAAGTACACGGCAAATATCTACAGCGTGAAAGATACTTCTCGACTTAGGCACTTATCGCTTTATCTTCCTGCCACGCGCAGGGTGGTGGTTTCTACGATCGAGACTTGAAAAGTATTGACAAGAGGAACGTAATGCGATGACAAAAAATACTTTTTTTCTCGCAACATAGAGGTGGAAGCCAACGTTTGAAAGCACAGTGAGTTAAGAGGTTGTACACACGAGCAGAGAGTGCCTCAGATGGGGCACCAGACGCTCTGGCGGGTGAAGCTATCTTTGTCAAAGGCGCCTTGTTCTCCTTGGTGCGTTAAGAAACCAAACGTCACCACGTTGGTCAAGCGAGCGCACACGGCTATCGAACACGACACCCATGTCAGGGACATTGAAAACGTCCTCGTAGAATTAATTCCACCACGCAAGACGCCCGACAGCATCTTCGTACTGAACGTCTACAGCAGTCCCAGATGCCGCAAACACCGCTTCCACGTCCTCTTCAAACGAGCACTCGACATCGCCAAGGGGCAACAGCTCTTCATTGGGGGCGACTTCAACGCGATGCACACGGCGTGGGGTTACAAGCACGATCACCCGAAAGGCAGGCATTTGTGGGCAACGGCGCAACACGCCGGCCTCGAGCTGGTCACTGACCCCGCAGTACCAACAAGGCAGGGCAATAGCGTCAGCACCGACACGACGCCGGACCTTACCTTTACGTGCAACACACGCAAAGTCATTTGGACGAACACCATGCAAGACTTGGGTAGTGATCACTACATTATTTCCATAGAAGCAGAAGGCGGCCCACAGGAACACAATGCCGGTCGCCAAATAAAGATCACTAATTGGAACCAGCTACGGAAAAATCGTGACAAGCAACAATCCGAAGACATCACAGACATAGAACACTGGACCGACCAACTTCGGCGGGACATCAAGCGCGTGACGCAAACGATACCGTCGACAGCTGGGCTCGAGAGTATAGACACCCGGTTATTGCACATGTGGGAAGCCAAAACCCAGCTGCAGCACCGTTGGAAACAACAGAGACACAATCGAAGACTGCGAAAACGGATAGCGCAGCTCAACAAAGAAATAGAAAAGCACGCGCTTAGCCTACAAAAACAACAATGGGAAGAGAATGCGCGGAGATGGACGGTCAGCTCACTACGAGTCGCACGTGGCAAATGCTGCGGTACCTGATAGATCCTGCCAATACCAAGACCACACATAGGCAAGGCATATACAAAATTATACACGCTTACGGGGGAACGGAGCAAGATTTCCTACGAGAGGCGGAACTCCGTTACATATCCCAAACGCCACCGCAAGTACATCCGGACTACACGGGAGAAACCAACACCACCCTGGACGCGGAATTCTCCGTTGCCGAAATCGAGGCAGCCCTCATCAAACTCAACACCAAGTCGGCCCCGGTCCAGATCGAATACCGAACAGGGCACTGCGCAATCTCGATTACGGATCGATAGAAAAACTGACAAATACATCAACGAGTGTTGGGCGCGTGGCAAGCTACCCCAGCAATGGAAAGAAGCACAGGTCATACTTATACCGAAGCCCGGCAAAAAATTACAGCTGGAGAACCTGCGCCCTATCTCCCTCACGTCCTGTGTAGGCAAATTGATGGAGCATGCGTTTCTCATTAGACTTACGGATTACCTCGAAAACAACGAACTATTACCACACACCATGATTGGGTTCCGAAGACATCTCTCCACGCAGGACGCCCTTCTACAACTGAAACATCAAATCATAGAGAATCCTGGGCGCTCGACGAGAGCTATCCTCGGGCTGGACCTGAAGAAGGCCTTCGATAACGTTCGACACGACGCCATATTGCGACAAGTAGACAAGCTGAATCTCGGACTGCGAACGTACAACTACGTCCGAGACTTCCTCACGGGAAGAAACCGCACGCATGCGAGTGGGACAACTAGAGTCAGATCCAATCAACATCGGGAGCTCGGGCACCCCGCAGGGCTCGGTGATCTCGCCGATGCTCTTCAACCTAGTCCTGCTAGGGTTACCCGAACGATTACATCAAATCGAAGGACTGCACCACACGTTATACGCGGATGATATTACGATCTGGACGACAACGGCAGTGACGGAGCGATCGAGCAACGCTTACAGGAGGCAATAGAATGCGTGGAAGACTACCTCATAGGCACGGGACTCACCTGCTCGGCTGAAAAATCCGAATTGCTGCTATATAGACCGGTCAGAAAGGGGCGCCTACCCAAGGGCTACGTCCCCTCGGAAAAAGAAGAGATCAAATTAACAGCATCAAACGGCTCACCCATCCCGACGGTAAATAAGATCCGGGTACTGGGGATGATGATAGAGCAGAACGGCGGCAATGGCGAAGCACTGCGCAGGATAACGGCAAAAGTCACCAGCACGATGCAACTCATCCGACGCATCGCGAATAAACACGCGGGCATGCGCGAAGGCAGCGTCATACGACTCATACAAGCCTTCGCCATTTCTCAAATAACGTACACGGCACCGTTTCACAAATGGAAGGTTGCGGAAAAGGACAAGCTTAACGCCCTCATACGCAAGACGTACAAATTTGCGTTGGGACTTGCGCCTGGAGTTAGCACCAGCAAACTCCTAGAACTAGGCTTGCATAACACGCTCGAGGAACTCGTGGAGGCGCAACAAATGTCCCAGCTCGAGCGCCTATCCAAGACCCGCCCGGGCCGACACGTGCTCGAAAAACTCGGCATAACATACCACACGCAGCATGGCATCAAGGTCGAAATTCCAAGAGCAGTACGCGAGCAAATATACGTTCCGCCATTGCCTCGCAACATGCACCCCCAGCACCACACGGGACGGCGTAAAGCCAGGGCACAAAGCATGAACCAAAGCTACTCCAACGACAAGGAAGCGGTTTTCACAGATGCAGCCCGTTATCCAGACAGGAAGAGTTTCGTGGCGGCAGTTACCAGCCATCGAGGCAAGTACCTCACGAGCGTGACCGTGAACACTGCACACGCCGAAGCGGCAGAGAAGCGGCTATAGCACTGGCCCTCACACAGACCAAGGCCACGTACGTGATCAGCGACTCACAAACAGCGATTCGCAATTTTGCGAACGGACGCATCTCGCAAGAGGCGTGCCACATACTACAGCGACATCCCGTACATCCAGGAGAGGTCGACTTCGATAACCGAAGGCACTTGCTGTGGATACCGGCACACACCGGACTGAGCACCCCAAACGAAGCGGCTCACCGTGTTGCTCGAGGCCTCACTCACCGAGCATCACCGGAGGAACAAGAGCCCCCGCGGGGTACGGCAAACATCTGGGCGTGGGAGGATCGTATGACCAGGTTTCACGATATCACGACACACTACCAGTTACAGAGACGCGTATACCCATCCCTCACGATAGGCTAAACAGGACGCAAGCGGTACACTACAGACAATTACAAACAGATTCGTACAGGAACCCCAGACTCATGCACGCCATGTATCCAGATATTTACACTACAAACAGATGCAGCTCGTGTGGCGAGGTTGCCACGCTTAGCCACATGTTGTGGGAGTGTCAGGGCTTAATAGACAAATCGAACAGTGCCGATTCATCCGTCTCTTCCACCGCCAGCCTCCGCTCGCGCTGGAAGACCGCACTGCTCAGCTCGAACCTGACAGCACAACTCTGGGCCGTCCAGCGTGCCGAGGAAGCCGCTTCGAGACAAGGTCTCGGAACCGCGTCCGCGGTGGGTGCCCAGGCCCACTAAAAAGACGCCGGACTCAAATCTCATTGATTTGACAATAAAGTTTCCGTTCTTCTTCCTTGGTGCGTTAGCTTAGTAAAAGGGGTTAGTCATGGACTTCACTTGAATCACGCGGTGCCTCTTTGGTACCTGTCCTCTACATAAGAAATAACTGAAAGGAAATAAGGAACGTGAAATCAGCGAGCTTATTTTCATATAATTTCATATTTCACAGACAACACGTACCGACAGAAACATCGTCACGTGACGTAAACGACCAATCCGCTTTAAAGTAAACTAACACGCCAACTATGAAAAGGTACCTTTGTCAAAGGTATATCCACCTATCCGAACGTCGGCCAGCTTTTCTGGGGCACCTAATAGATTATACAACTCACACAGCGTTTTTTACGGCAGTTTCTCGTGCTCATTCCTTGACATAATAACGGGATCATAACGTAAAGCAGGCTGTATAGTTGTAGTGCTTTACTCTCGACTCGTGTATTCAAGCCATACAGTCCGTGTCCTTTGGGTTCCGCTGGGCTTTTTTGAGCGTAATATGCGCGGCACTTAGTTATCCTAACAACCTACGCACTTCCGGGTGGGATCCGAGATAACGTGTTTTATTGCGCCAGCAACTTCAGGGGCACTCGTCGCGAAAATTCACCGGAGGCGTTATCGTGCAGTTAAGTATAAAGGCTAAACGCGATAACATGCAATCGCCTTGCGCGCGCGGTGCACAGTGTCTGAGGGAAAGGGTGAGAGGGTGAACCTAAAAACATGGTGGCACGATGTGCAGTCTTTCCCACTGGTGCTGCAGAAGGGGATGCTGCTTAGGTGAAGGTGCCAGGAGACCCGCATGATGTTCTCTGTGTGCAAAGGAGATATTCTGGAAATGTACATTAGTGGACATGTCCACTTCGGCCTGGCGGCATCAGAACGCGCTCAGTTGCTGCGAAAAGCGGCAAGCCGAGAAGTGATCGTGAAGGCGCGTTAAACGGGAGACCGCGTTAAGCCTAATTCGAGGGCTGACGCGATCGCGGTATCAGCGTTAATGCACGGCCTCTGATATTTACGATGCAAAGAGCGGATCTCAGGAGGCTGCGCTCGCGAGATAGAAGCGCATTCCGTTCCTTTCATTGCTGTTGAGAGTTGTGGAAGCCTCGTCATGTCAGAAGGACGTTACGGAAAAAGCACCGGAAAGAGTGATGCGCTGCTTGTGAAGCTCCGGCCAATCAAAGGTGGCCTAAATGGACAGTATACTCAATTGGCGGTTCGAGTATATATCCCCAAATAAACATAGCATGACGGAGCAGTTGCAGGAAGGCTGGCCGGATGTTCATGGGACAGGGTTGGGTCAGAAAAGAGAGGTATAGGGGGGAGGGGAGGGAGGTTCCGGTTGGCAAAGGTCTGACTTTCAGGTACCAGGAGATCTGCACATGCAACAGAGATGCAATATTGTCTGGTCCAGGCAAGATGTGATTTATAACAAGAACGAGGCTGTGGTTAAGTGGCTAACACAGCACCTGTATCAATAAAGATATTGGTTCACGTAAATGGTTTGGGTTTACAACGAAACGAGAGCCACGGCAGAAATCGAGCACCATGACTGACAATGCAACAGAAAGCAAATTAAACAAGGATGTTGCCTGACTGTCTGTCGACGTTTTTTTGTTTGAGCATCTGTGTGCTCATCCGTCGTCACTGATAGAACGAGCACAACGAAAGAAGAAAGTGGCCGCCGAAAGCGGAGAGAATGGCGGAAGAATTCGGGGGCCCTGC
The DNA here is from genome assembly GCF_013339695.2 of Rhipicephalus sanguineus. Taxonomy (NCBI): domain Eukaryota; kingdom Metazoa; phylum Arthropoda; class Arachnida; order Ixodida; family Ixodidae; genus Rhipicephalus; species Rhipicephalus sanguineus. The sequence continues at coordinate 71,871,445 of NC_051183.1, read as the reverse complement.
AGTTTTCACCGCCCAAAAAGAAGCCCATCGCCACCGCTGCCTGCGAGATGGCGCCATCGTATTTATAATCTGATTGTAAGGGTGAACCATATTGTGCACTTTTTCTGGAAGCCACGGGATTACCCACGGACCTTCGACGAGTCTTGCATAAAAGCCCACGTGCTCGACCCGTAGCTAAAATTTTCGCCAGCTCTTTCTGAACAATGAGTTACGCAACCCCGCAATTCGTGCCACCGAAGGAGAAGCTGATCGCCGCCACTGACAAGGGACCCGCGAAATAAGAACACACGTGGTTTAGCCTCAGGAAATATCGTAATCGTCAGTATTTTCTGTGCTGTTATCCAAATACCGTGAACGAAGTTAAACGAATATATCGCCGGATAACGTATTGAGTAAGAAGTGTGCGGTAATCCTGGCAATTACAGATCAAACTGATGCTTTCAGCACTTAGTTTCAGCTTGTAAACGCTGCTGTGGTTGTTCTGTAGAGGAGTGCTTGAAAAAGTTAGTAGCAAGGTGGAAAATGAGAGGATCTCAAACAACGACTGCAATATAAGTGTCCTGGCTATTAAAATAGCGAAAATTTCCTAATTTGTTGTACGTGGACAGCTTCGTGTCGAGAATGCTCAGTCATCAGAGAACAAAGGACACCCATGTAAACGCTGCCACGAACAAAGTGCTGAGAGAGAGAAATAGATGAAAAGGAAGAGGCAGGGAGGTTAACCTGGTGCGAGTGACCGGTTTGCTACCCTGCACAGGGGTGGGGATATAGGGGTCGGAAAGAGGACAGAGAGAGAGAGAGTGAGATAAAATAAAAACAAAACAAAAAATGCACACACATGCAGGACGTCTTATCAGAGCCGTTCTAATAGACCGGTTGAACGCAGAAAGCTCATTAGCGCCTGCACAGCCTTCTTCTGTGACGTTAAGTCCTGTCGGTGGCGCAGGATTCTCTCTTCCGAAAGAGTTCGGTCGTCCAGTTTATCAAGCGCGTTGCAAAGCGACTGTCTCTGCGAACAGTACTGCGGATAGTCGCACAGAATATGCTGAATAGTTTCATCACTTCCGCAGTGGTCACAAGCTGCGGTGTCGGCCATTCCTATGCGTAACGCGTACGCATAGGTAAATGCGACACTCAACCATAACCTGCACAGAAGGGTAGCGACACCTTGGCGAAGTCCTGGGGGAATGCGAAGGCTGAAAGTTGGGTCTAGGGCATATAGTCTTGCGTGCTGGAAGTGTGGCTCGTTCCGCTGCGACGTGGTGCGTTGGCGAGCAAGCACGCAGAGCTTCCGTGCAGCGTCAGTTCTAGAGGGCGGTATTGAGAGTTGATTGTTTTCAGTATGGGCGGAACGGGCAGCTTGATCGGCCCGTTCATTGCCGATAATCCCACAGTGACTTGGAAGCCACTGAAAAGTTATTTAATGCCCTTTCTCAGTTAAATGGTGCGTCTCTTCTGCAATCTCAAATATAAGTTGTTTGTGCGGGCCGCGTCGTAGAAGTGACAGAAGAGACTGCAGTGCCGCCTTCGAGTCACTGAACATAATCCATTTTTGTGCCCTTTCATCACTAATGAAATGTAATGCGACATGAAGCGCTGCGAGCTCTGCTGCCGTCGATGTCGTAAGGTGGGAGGTCTTCAATTTGATTGTTGTGGCTTTGATCGGTATCCCAACTGCTGCAGTTGAGCTGTTTGGCAAAACGGAGCCGTCAGTGTATACGTTTCGTAGTCTTGGTACTACTCATATAGCAGGAGTAAAGCAGGCTGTTTAAGGGCAGGTGACGACATATCCACTTTTCTTCGGATGCCAGGTATTGTTATGCTGATGTTGGGCTGAGCCAGGCACCACGGAGGAATCGAAGGTCTCGCGGCGGGCATGAAGCATGTTGGTAAAGACTCGCGATACGCGGTTACTGTTTGGCAAAAAGAGGTGCGTAGAGCCTGCTAAACACGGACATACGGACATACTTCAAAAACTTTGTGCGTCATGTCCTTAATTCTGAAAAGAATTACTCTTGGGAGGGACTGAAAACAGAGATTTAACACTCGATTCATATGTGGCAATATATATCTCTCGTGTACAGTGCTACAGCACTAGGTATCAATCGAGAAACGCCTGCCACGTCGAATCCACAGGTGCATTCCGCGAGATCTCCAAGAGGCCACCTCTAACGACGTCACGTTTTCTTACTTGACTTCCTCCGGAGAACGTGACACATTTGAGAGTAATATTATTACGCTCGTTTTAGATGTTGAATTTCACGGTAGGACACTGGTCAGCCAAGCCCACGTGGTCAGAAGATTCTAAAGGTCTTGAACAATCGGAACCGCAATGCAGACGAAGCATTACCATGTGAACAACTCGATAACATAGTCACTGATTTCTCAAGCGGCATTGTTCTCATTGTATTTAAATCCATTTCTCAATATTTCATCGTGGTTCAACGACATTTGAATGACTAGACTAGAACAGTAACCTAAGCGGCAGGTATTGTTAAAGACCAGGCCGTTAGTAAGTTAGTTGAGGTTTTTCAGAAGAAGGGCTATTCTTTGTGGCATGAATGGTAAGTGGTATGCCATTTTTTATTGTTGTCCTAACCTCCAGGTACCATTTGCCTTGCTGTCAAAGTTGTGCCATTCAATTTTTTTTGTATGATGTTAACATCATGCGTGTGCCGATAAATGTAGATTTCTGTAAAATAATATAGATGCAAGCGCTCGCCTCGGTTCTTGTTAACCTTGGTTGTTCAGTTCCGTACTGACATCTGTAATGAATATGGACACAAACGAGGTCGTTTCTTTAGTATGTTAGGTTAGTAAGATGGACTGCAGAGGAAGAATGTTGTCCTTCCTGTATCGACGTGGCCGCGGGCGTGTTAACAATATGTATAATGGTTAAGGTATCGTCGCATAAGGTAATCAGAACACAGCTGGTTTTGTGTCAATGTTATGCTGCTATTGCCTCATGAAGGGCTTCAGGGCATAAAGCACAGCCGCTTCATATTCTAAAAGGAAATGCTTGTGCGTAGGTATAAGGACCTGCTCGTGTCAACAGTGACGCATTAGGAACTGAAAAGCACAGGATAACGTTTTCGTGGAATGGGAGCTTTATTTTAGCGCACAGAAGTGTTGATTTGGAAGCTGTACACATACACGGCTGAACAATTTTGTGAAGAGACATGTGGAGGCTGGGGACAGTGTGCAAGATGAGAACATTCTTGAGAAGTGTGGCTTATGACCACAAAATAGTAAAAAAAAAGCAAATTGATGAAATGAATTGATGGACATTACTTATGATGCCAAGAAAATGTAATAATATAAGGTACAACGCATACTTTTCTACGTCAAGAGGCGAATTTGAGGTAAAGACTTTCGATTTATCAACTCCAGGAATGCAATAAACAACTTCGAAAGCATGCCACTATTTGAAATCGTAGAAGGCCGGCCATATGGTGTCACGTGGTATCAGGCCATGTGGGAGCGATTCGCCCGCAAGACTTCTGCGGCAATACGCAGTCGTTATAATAATTCTTAATTATGCGCACTAGTGTCTTATGTAGAGTACTAGGGGTCATTTGTACTGTACCTGTCTATACACCATTGTGCAAAGCTTCTACCAGCACATTAGACATCTTAACACCAGCAATGTGACGCTAACACGAGGAGGAGACACAAAGACAGGACGGGCACCCATCCGGTCTACGATGTTCTGTAAGTTATCACAAGCTAGCGTAAATTTCTGCATTAAATATATTCTCAGCTCCTCTTGCTCGAAGAAAGAAGATTGCTAATTCTTTCGATTATTAATCGTCTTCGTTTTGTTTTTTTCTGCGCTGTGCTGTCTACACATTGGACGACAAAGTGAAAAAGGGCACACAGCTGTTCCACTCAATTTGGTCGCACACGCCAGTGCAGTTTGTACCCGCTTATTACTCAAAGGAGGACAGTATGAATCCGGAGAAGCATGTGCAACAAAGTGAAACGGGACAGGAATGCGTCCCGTTTCACATTGCCGTCCATTGTATCAGGACAACGCAGAAAAGAACAAAATGATGCCATATAAACTAGCCTCACTAGAACCGCTAGTCCATGTCCTACTGGCTTATACTTGTGGGGAACTTGGAAGCAATTCGAGCAATTAAATTAGGAATATCTCATCGAAACCTCCAAAATTTTAAAATACCAGAGGAATTGTGTCGACGAGGTTGTCTACTATAAGACCATCCAGATTTTAAACGAAACTTAAGCTAAACTACTGGACCGAGCATTTCGCTATCAGCGATATCGTGCAATGAACCCTCAAATCGAAAAAAAAAAGAACGCACTGTCGGCCATTTATCGAGTACTTAAGGTACCAGAGGGTGGAAATGGTGACAAGGCCAAGGTGTGGGAATTAGTTCAGGAGCCGAGGGAAATGAATCGTATGTAACTACAAACGTACGACACAATTTGAACACGGATGCTAGTGTTAGGTAAGAAGTCTGCCGCGGTGGTAAAGTGCTTATGGTGCTCGGCCGCTGACCCGAAGTTCGATCCCGGTCGCTGCGGTCCCATTTCGATGGAAGCAGAGAGTAACGACTATATAGTACGTACCTACAAGCACACGTCAAAATGTGAACGCGGATGCCAGCGTTAGGTCAAGAGGGGGAATTCGCCAACTCACCTGCTAGCAGATTGAAAACGGTAGCCAGGCACATTGGCCAGGAAGCATCTTCTCGGGTCACCCCGAACGTGCTGGCGATTGCGACGTAAACGATGGCACCCGACCGCATCATGGCAAGCGTGAATATATTGATAGTGGAGGCCGCCGCGACGACGACCCATCCGCGTGAACAGCCCATCGCGAGCTGGAGTTCTCACTGTGTTTTCCAGTACGCGCTTTGCCCGCGCGCAAACATGCAAAGAACATTCAGATTCGTGACTCCTTACTTTCGACGTCGCAGGAAGAGCACCGCCGTCTTGCTCATACCCCTCTATCGTTCAAGCAAACGACCCTCCTTATCGCCTCGTTCGCATCTTTACCCGAAAGTTCTTGCTGCGGCGTGTGGTGGCCGCCAAAAGATAGCGCCGCCTTTGAAGGACTCCTTTGTGCGCCTGTATGACGTATGCCCTTAGCTAGGTTGTACTTGAGAATATGTTTATAGGCTTGTAACGCGTAAACGTCCGCGATAGGCGCGAATACGAGGGTCGTCAATCAAGTGCCACAGTATCTGAAGCCGGGGCTGTTATATGAGGGTGGTTATGCATATTAACTATAGTTATCCGCATTAACGGACACGGGTACAAGGGAACATACAGGGGTAGCTGCTATTCTAATTGGCATAACGAGCAAGTAATGGTCCTGGACCGGCCACGTAAGTCGTCGAGCAGGAAACCGGTGGTCATTTACCAAAAGATGGGAAACGCAGTCAGGAAGGCAGCGAGTTTAATGAAGTGACGGAATAAAGAAGTTCGCGGGGATAAACTGGAGTCAGCTCGCACAAGATAGAGTGAATTGGACATTACTAGGCAGGCCTGTAGCCAGAAATTTTTTACGGGGGGAAGTGGGGGGGGGGGAGAATGAGGCACTTGCTGAATGCCTTGACTATTTTAGAAAAACACCTATTTTCATTATTTATTTCCGGTAAAACATCCCCCTCCATCAAAATCAAGGGGGGGGGGGTGCTAAGCTCTTTCCCCTCTTGCTACGCGCCTGTTATTAAGCATTCGTGCTGCAGGGGACCTAAATAAACTGAAAATGTGATGATAATGATCAGTAACCGAAAATGGACTTTGTAGGTGGAAGTAGGAAATAAACTTCTGTCACAAAGCACATAAATCGGTGTGTGAAGATAAATTATAGCGCTTAACGTTCGCTCACGCCTGTGTGCGGTTCAACACGCCAACTCTGTGACAACGAAAGTGTGGAGTCATCCAGTGTGATCTGGTAGTGTTGTCCTCTGCGCCTTTGACACCACGTGTTGTGCAAGCAAATTCGCCAGGCATGTATTCGTCAAGGTAATAGCTGTGAATATTAACGTTCTTTTCTCGGGCACATACGCGACTTCTCTGGCAGCTGAACTTTTTGAACGCCCAACTGTATAAGCACGGTTCATGACATTTTTTGCCTTACCTTTTCATTGATGCGCGACCGCTACCATCGGCAATGAAACATATGATCTTGAATCATCAGTTGATAGTAATAATAATTGTTGGGCCTTAACGTCCCAAAACCACGATATTATTATGAGGGACACCGGGGTGGAGGGCTCCGGAAATTTAGACCACTTCTGGTTCTTTAACACGCATCTAAATCTATGTACATGGGTACCAGGCATTTCCGTTTACATCGAAAATGCGACCGCCGCGGTCGGGATTCAATCCCGCGACCTTTGCCTCAGCTGTAGAGCAGCATAACCACTATACCATCATGGTGGGTGCGCTCATCAGTTGAACGACACAATCACTGAGCCATTGGGGCAGGATCTAAAATTTACAATTTATTATTTTAGCGCCCACCCGTCGTCTGAAGAACCTAGAAGTTTGAATTTTATGTCCTTTCCAGGATGGATTTAGATCTTTTTCAAGATAGAGATATCTTCGCGTGCTCCCTTCGGGTCCCGTGCTCTTGTGAAGAAAACTATCGCATAGGAGAGACCGGGGCTTCAAGCCGGGCTCCAGTAGCAATCTGCAAGTTAGTGGATTACAAAAGGCAGGCAAAACAGAGAAATCTAATTCGCCTCAACCACTTTTTCCGCGTGTTGGTAGACTCGTACACCGTTCAGTCATTCATTTCGAGGGTTTGCTTTTAAATTTATACTTTTCATTCGGAGTGACTTGACGTGGCTGTGCTGCAAACTCACCCCTTCAGTAGTACCCTCTTGTGGGGTGTTTAAGGAAATAAAGTGATGTGATGAGAGAGGTACTCCTATGGCATGAGTATTGATTATTAACTGCACCAAGCAGCTCGGCTGCACTGGTGACGTCGCGGAAGTTGGGGGTCACCTGCCGGTCATTTAGGCCATGGCAATGCCTCGAGTTGCATCCGAAATTCGTTATTCATATGAATAACATTTCAAGCTATAATCGCTATTGAGATTTACTATGCGTGTTCAAGGAAATCGACCCGCAGGCTATCCTTCCGTGAAATTTTGTGTCAGTGCCCCATTCAGGTACAGGGCAAATTTCTTCGCAAGGAGGCGCACATTCATCGACATTCCGAAAGACAGCAGTCAAAATGGTTGTTTTATCTTCATCGCCCATATCCTGTCTGCGGTCGCTGAAACGCACGGGCAGTGAATAAGGCGGACATGAGTGGTGACTATAATTTAAAAATGCCGTTGCTCCTGCACTTGTTTCAGTTTACCATGCACCAAGTATAAATGATATTTCATTAATACTTGTACTTATAACGTAAGAGATGGTGCATCATTAGTATGCATCATTAAAATTTTGCTAAAGCATATCGCGAATAATTCATTGCCGCGACGCAAGCTTCGCAACAGCAGCCATTCGTTTACAAATATTAGGTTTACAAAAATTACTGCTGAGAAAGAAAGAACAGCCAATACTTTTATGCTGAAAGCGTGGCTTCACGCTTGGGCTTTCTCCTCAGTGGCTTAGACATCACCCACCAGAAATAAGCCGACAAATGTGACGGTTGTTTTCTAGCCGCGCACCAGTTCCGGAATGACGCCGCATTCTTGATTATTATGTTGAACTACGTCTTGGCGGAATAGCAGTATCTGCAGAAGCAGAACACGAGCAATACGAAGTCTCATTTCAGTGAGAGAGTTGCGAGTCTGTAACAGCGTATTTTTGGCAGATAAGCCGTACGCTCACACATCGTTATCTTTACTGGACTGTGGCATAAAACTGCGGACTCTATGGTGACCTTATCACGTCTCCGCCATCACTCGGTCAGGGCCGTGCTCTTACTCTTTTGGCGTCTCGCCACGGTGGTCTAGTGGTTATGGCGCTCGACTGCTGACCCGCAGGTCGCGGGATCGAATCCCGGCCGCGGCGGCTCCCTTTTCGATGGAGACGAAAATGTTTGAGGCCCGTCTACTTAGATTTAGGTGCATGGTAAAGAACCCCAGGTGGTCGAAATTTCCGGAGCCCTCCACTACGGCGTCTCTCATAATCATATTGTGGTTTTGGGACGTTAAACCCCATAATAATATTATTATGCTCTTTTGGCCTTACACGTGCTCATTTTGAAGTTTCACACCTAATGAAGCCGAGGTAAGCCATCAACACTGTCCCCGCTTACAGGCCAGGCCACCGCATCAACATGCGTTGGCACGGCCAGTAACCGCTCAAATGGAAAACCTTAAAGGAGCATACGCCTAATTCAAAGGAACCTTTCTGTAGCTTTCATGAAACTTGTTCGCCTGTCTGTACCTATTAATAAAAATTCTGTGTCCTCTAAGTGTCGTGTGCTGCACAGCTTCGCTGGTCACCCACCTTCAAAATGTGGAATGGCCTTAATCTTCAATAAAAATTGTATAACAATGGGGAAGTGGCCGTCTAACGCGAACTGTACGTTGAGGCGGAAATACATTGCCGTTGTCAAAGTTACATTTAAATGACCCATTATATGTAAAGGTTTAGGGCAGCATAATATATGGCATACTCATATTTCAGAAATCCAAAAAAAAAAGAAACAACGCACGTTATTCGAGACATTCGTCATTGATTGAAGGCCCCTGATCGAAATCAAGCACGTATACTCCATTTCACAAGCTGGTTGCAGCAGGGTGGAAGCTACGAGGTGTACACAAACCACACGCTAGCGCAGCAAAACATAGTTCTGTTTGTAATTGCATTATAATTGGGTAAGGTTAAGAAAACTGCGTTTGTTTAGCACGTTCTACGCCACAGCAATCCATGATACGCTACTCACGATTCGCATACGTGATAAACATTGAGTTATTGTACCGGAAACTGCCAATAACTACGATGACGAACAAACATGGCAGCGCCCATGCAAACGCGATCGCCCGCTTCAATCCGAACTCGCGCTTGGCACTTGCCACTGTCCTCACAGTAATTATTAAACAGCGCAATCGGTTATAGGTTTGTGTTTTCTCACGCTGAGGAAAAAGTATCAGGTTCATTTTGTCCTTGTATTGAGACTAGCTGTTTGCTCAGCGACGCCTGCTAAGCCTTTCATCTGAGAATTTGAAGAATGATCTTGGAAACAGTGCAAAATAGACACGAATGCATTGTTGTCGAAGCGTCAGGACGCAAATACAACGCGGACACAAGCGTTGGTTTAGAACTTACGGGCCACGCAGCTCACGACGGCGACTTCATAATTTAGAGTCGCAAGGAACAAGCGTCGACGTGTGCTGCCATGTTTTCTTTTTGTCAGGCGCTAAAGTTGCTCCCCAACGCTAAGAGCGCTGGTTTCTGTCGTGCGATCGCTTTGCTTACCAAACGCGTGTTGTTTTTTAAACACGATAGTCTTTCTTGGGGAATTTAAACGCAGAAATTTTGGTCTGTCTGTCTGTTTGTCTGTCTGTCTGTCACCCGTTTCAGCCACCCGGCAAAAGTTGAACCACTTGCCCAAGCGCCAGCCATATTGAACGGATTTGTAGGTTCATACTTGTGTACATTGTCGATCAAAAGGAAAACATGACGCATAACTGAGGCGCAACATCACTACGTAAGTATTAGGTAGTGTGTTCCTTTACCAGAAAATACATAGATACATAATTCTAAAGACCCTAGTTTCTTAGGCTGCGCTTAAAACGGCGGCTGCGCTGAAGGTGCGGCTGCGTTGAAAATGCAAGACGGCGACGAACGCCCTCTGCCACGGAAGAAGGAAACCCTCTGTACAAGCTCATGTTTCCCGACGATGTCAGATGGCGCTGATATCTCACGCAGCGCTCGTCTATCGTCTTTTGGCGGGATTTGCAGCGTAGCAAGCAGATACGCGGCCAATTTTTTTTCTTCGGCTCTGCTGTTGCTTCCCATCGCAAAGAACGTTAGTTGCTGCCGTGGGCTCTCTCCACTCGTCCAATGCGTGAACGTAGACGCTATGGGGACGCCAAGACGACGCTGCGCGGATGAATACATCATGAGTGGCGTTCGCTCTTCCTATTGGCTAAGAAGCCCCGTAGCTTCCACAGTGCTGCAACCAGCTCTTGAGATGGAGTATAGGGCGCGCAGGAACGCGGCAGCTGTTATACGTTTGTTTAGTAGCCTATTTAACTAGGAAGCTTTCTTTCTTAGAAATACGCCTGAATTTCCTTGTATATAGCTGCGAGCTACAACCGGGTGAATGGTAATTTTGTTTCTAATCACCCTTGCTACACCTTGCGAGATTCCGCAGAACAGATTTGCCAGTATCACGACTCTGTTTCAAAATTCCAGCGACTGATGCGGCTGGTTTACATGAGCAAAATTTATGCTGAAGCGAAAGATGGGAGCCCGTTGCTCTTCTGTAGTCTTTGGGTTTTTTGGTGCGCCGCAATCATGCAAATTAATCGTGAACCAATCACCTCAACAACGCGTTGTATCCGAAAATGGTTCATTGTCAGACTGACATAAGAAATCACCGAAGTGCTTCTCTAACCCTGGTTTTCTTATGAGGCACTCCACATCGAAACAAATTAATGAGGTGGAATCGAGGAAAACAGCTGCTTTCGTCGTGTGTCCAATGAAATGTAATTTCGTTTATTAGAGTGACTAAAGCGCCACCTTTACGGCTGTTTCCAAATCTATCGAGGAAGTAAGGTTCCTTCGCTGCACGGGAGTTCCTTCAGGCCTGACGTTCGGCCCTGTGCGGTACAGTGGGCGAACACTACCGTTTTCCGTGCATCAGTATCTCGTGCCTGGACCAGTGGCACTTGCGGGCGAACGCACGTCCGCAAACTCGGCACGAATACGGCTTCAGTCCCGCGTGGGATTGGACGTGGCTCTTGAAGTGCGTCACCATGCCAAACTCCCTCCCACACTCCGGGCACTTGTACATCAGGGCGCCCGTGTGACGCTTCTTGTGGCGCTTGAGCAACACCGCCTTAGTGAAGCTCTCCGCGCACTCTTCGCACTTGAATGGCTTCACCGAGGCGTGGATTGCGAGGTGACGGTCGAGGCCCACTTTCGTAAAGAACGCGTTGCAACAGACATGGCATACGAAGGACTTCGCGGCTTCGCGGCTTTTTTCGTTCGTACTGTCGCACCTGCGAAGGCCATAAATAAAGAGAATGGACTGTAATGAACGCTTTGAAGATGGTTGGTCAGATAAGTTGCCATCTCATCTGTTCCAGTAGACTAATGTGACGTAGATTTGAACTACAGAGCAATGTACTACAGGAAATGATTGACAGCGAGACAATCATGAGCACAGCAACTATATTGTTCACGCTACTGTTCGGATATTCGGAAGTCCTACTACGCCTGGCCTGGCCATAGCGTCATAAGCGTGCGCGGTGTTCTCAATCGGGGAGGGGCGGGGGAGGGGCAAATTTTACAGCAGCGCCCCCACCCTTCCGTTGGTTGAGTCCGAAAGAAACTGAGCTCAGCAGTGTATGCAAAGATTGAAATGAAGCCAGTGTAAACACTTCCTTGAATCAGGGGTCCTTGTTCATCATTACTGTAAAGAGAAAACAAAAATCACTCCATCTCCCGCTAAAGGGGACCATGAGGCGATGCGAAGTAGCGTTTCGGCATGTCGATCCCGCGTTTCTGAGGGGGAGTGGGAGGGGAGAGGGGTAGTGGATAGGAGGAAAATGGAGAGGGGTAAGTGGGAACGGAGAGGGGAATTGGAGAGGGAGGAAAGCGGGAGAGGGGAGTGGTGAGGGGTGTGTGGAGAGCGCTTGCGCATGCGCAGTAAGGGTGGTCACGCCCAGGGCTGGGCAGTATCGCGATACAAGAGTATCGCGATAGTATTTCAGAGATACTTTTGAGTATCTGTATTTCTGTATCGAGATACATTTGAAAAATGTATTTGTATCTCGGTAGTGAAATACATTTACGATGTATCGCCTGTATCGCGATACTATGCAGGAAACGAGTATCTCGTTACATTGTTTTTTTGTGTCGGAAATGAGTTGAGGCGTGTTTCCAATGGGGGAAGGACGTTTTTTTGTGCCAAGACAAGCAAAGGTGCGCCGCCGGTCGCCGACAGATAGGGCGGCGATGGCTTCCCCTCAAGCACAGAATGGTCCATGTGGTAAAGCGCGCAAAGCTGCAGACGGCAGAATCGCGGGGGCAGTGTTGTCGGCCTCTGCCAACGAAAGTCGCTGTCTCTCAAGGTCAGTGCAGCACGCCTATTTTTTTTCGGTTGGGAAGCCATTACTTCGCGACCTCCCGCGCGGACACCGCCTTGGAAAAGGCTTTGCAATGCTTCGCGTGCGTTCAGTTCTCAAAGCGGCGGCACTTCCGAAAGCAGTTCGCGTAGACGCGGCGGAAGTGAGTAGTAGATGGCTATCTTTGAAGCGCTTTCAGCCACCTCTCCAATGTCAGGGTGCGTTCCTAATTGATTACATGCGTGAAATGGTCTTTTGTGGTAGCAGGCTGCCCCACCGCCGGAGCCGACTTCGTCTGTTGCGGCTTTCTGAATTGGGTGCTGGTAGCGTCGGTGGTGGTGACAGCTTCATTGAAGCCGACAGGGTCAGACGGCTGTGGATTCCGAAGATGGGGACCGACTTGGGATTCTGAACAGTCAGAACAACCCAAGTGAGGGCGGAAGTGTTTCCGTATCTAGATGACCCGAGAAGACATATCGCCACGGTGCAGGGCAATCCGGCTATGAAGGCGTTATTTATTCACTATAACACCAATTTGTGCTCGCCTTCAGCGGTAGACAGACTTTTTTCTTTCGTGTGTCTTGTGCTGAGGCTGAACCGACGCTGTTAGAAGACAGCCTATTTGAGAAGCCTACGCAGCAAGCTTCACAGCAAAGCAGATCTTCAAAATAAATGTGTGCTTTATCTCAATTCACTGGCGTTAATTAGTGATTCGAGTGATTTGCTAAAAGTGTGCTATTTTTAGCATAGGTTAGTTCGTTCGCCAAGTATGTCGATTTCGGTGCCCAATCCTTGTTACTGTTGCTGTGAAATAGTGTATTTTTATTGCAATTGATAATTTTAATTATGCAATTATTACTAATTATGTACTTTGCCCGCCCCCCTCCCCTGCAACGTCTTAATGGCGCTGAGGGTACTGTAATAAATAAATAAATGAACTGAACGTTTCGATGCGCTGTAACTTTAATTACAACATTATGATGCACTAATGAGTGTCTTTGCTTAGTATGAGCATCCTTGAAATAAAAAAAGTATTCCAGTATCTGTATCGCTGTAACTGTATTCCGGAATACTTTTTTCGTCTTATTGCAAAAGTATCTCCGAAATATCCCGTTACGTTAAAGACAAATGTATCTCAGTATCTGTATTTTAGGCTTCCAGTTCATGTATTTCGATATCTGTATTCCGGAATACTTTTCCGAGTATCTCTGCCCAGCCCTGGTCACGTCACACACCACCACCCCCGCCACCGGTTTGAACTTCGCCATAAGATGCTTCGCATCTAAAAAATGCGTAGTCATAGCCCCATGCATTAAAAATGACGTGGAAGGGCAGAATGAGGCAGGCCCGTAGCCAGGAATTTTTTTCGGGGGGGGGGGGGGGGAGAGGCTCCTGCAGAAAACCTTGACTGTTTGAGAAAAACACCTATTGCCGTCATTTATTTTTGGTAAAAACACCTACTTTACCAAAATTTCGGGAGGGGGTGGTCCCCTAACCCCCCCCCCCCCCTCCAGGCTACGGGCCTGGACCAAGGAATAGGGGCATAATTGGCGTGCCCTTGAGATGACTCGCGAGAAGGCTCCCCCCCTCCCTGCTCCCCCCGCCCTCCTCCCCTCCATGCGCACGCCTATGCATAGCCTTATCACAACAGACATAAAACCACCAGTAGCTCGGCGCGTTCTTCACCGCAGAAGAATCGCCACTTGCGTTTGGGACACTAATTACAAAGGTATGGCTGGACGCGCATCTCTGTGAATTTGCTTTTTCGGATGAAGCCTTGAATGTAATGGTTCATTTCTGATTTCTGTGGAGATAACGCGAACAATACTTTTGCAGTATTCGTTTCATGATGATTGTATGTGGTAATGCTCGAACATTCTCAAACACGTCGTTGAAATCAGACGAGCGTTTATTGTTGCTATTTTGCTTAAACGTCCATAGTACATGATGTGGTACCATTGTACAAGTGTGAGGCTGTAGTGTAGGTGCGAGCGTGTTTCAAGCAGTTAATGCAGGCGCTTTCGAGTGAGCATATGGGTGACACAGACTCCAGGCAACCCCATGGGAACGCGGATATTTATTTATTTATTTATTTACAAATAATGAAGACCCTGTTCGGGCCCAAGCAGGAGTGGGTAACAAATGTCAGTGACAAAATCAGAATAAAAAACATAAGAAAATACAATACAAGATACGAAATTAAGAAAATTCTCAACATCAGGCAAAAATATAATTAATACATAGCAATAAAGGCATTCATACAGAAATAGAAAAAGATCTCAGCACTTATGAGGAACATAATATATTGCAATGTTAAAAATCAAGTGCCAGGTCATTGACGAGATGGGCGAACGATTGTGTTGTGTCCGCATTAACGACCTCCTGAGGTAACTTGTTCCATAATTAAAAAGCATGAGGGAATAATGAGTACTGATGAACGTTCAGATGACTGAATGGTTGTATAACTGTTTTATTATGATGAATACGATCAAAGCGCACGGGCGGGTTGGTTATATAATGATTGGGTGGAATTTTAAAGTGACCACGGTACAATTGATAGATGAATTTTAATCGAGAGACTGTTCTACGATGAGCGAGTGTCTTCAGATTTGCCTTCTCGCGAAGGGCAGAAACGCTTGCAACACGAGAGTAGCTGGAATAAATGAACCTCAGAGCCAGGTTTTGGACCCTCTCTATTTTTTTAATTAAGTATTTTTGATACGGGGCCCCGATCAGGCCTGCATATTCCAACTTAGGCCTGATAAGCGCTTTGTAAGCTGTTAGTTTTACAGAAGGTGAATTGTGACGCAGTTTACGTTTTAAAAACGCTAACTTTTTTAACACATTGCTACAAATGTTGTCTATATGGGTTTCCCAATTTAAATTGCTTGTAAGCGTGACACCCAGATATTTTACTTGTGTAGCCTTTTTAACATAAGCGCTTTTAATGGTATATTGGGATGCTAATGGGTTTTGTTTGTTCGTAACTGTGATGGATGCCGTTTTTGATTCGTTGAGCTTCAAGCCCCACTTATCACACCAGGCGCAGATGGATTGCAATGCATCGTTAAATCTGGCTTGATCAGAATGCTGATCAATGTCGGCATAAATAACACAATCGTTCGCAAAAAGTCGGATTTTCACAGGTGATTGAACTGAGAAATAAATATCTTTTATGTACACTAAAAACAATAATGGTGCAACACGGATCCTTGCGGCACTCCTGAGTGTACGTCTAATGAGTCAGAAACGCCGTCATTGACCATCACATATTGTTTCCGTGATGACAAATAGCATGCAACCCAACGGACAATGTTCTGATCAACACCAATAGCTGACAGTTTCGTAGCTAAATTATCGTGTGGCATTATCGTGTGGCATTTCATGCTTTTCTAAAGCATGAAATGCTTTAGAAAAATCTAAAAACACTGCATCAATCTGGCCTTACAGTTTAATGAATTTGCAAAATCATGAGTGATCTCGGCTGATTGAGTTGAAGTGGATAGGCCAGACCTGAATCCGTGTTGGTTGTCGTGAAGCAGTTTATTGTCTTCCAGGTGTATCATAATCGCCTTAAATATTATGTGTTCTAGTAGCTTACCAGCTGTGGATGTAAGAGAAACTGGCCTGTAGTTGTTTATATCTAACGGTGAGCCAGATTTATGAATTGGGACTATTCTTGCAGAGCGCCAGTCATCGGGTACCACACAAGTTTCTAGGGAAGTTACATATATCTTATACAAATATTCGGAAACCCAGGATGCATATCTACTAAAAAAAAACGTTCGATATATCATGAGGACGCGGGGATTTCTTTGTGTCTAATTTACACAAGAGGCTAAAAATACCATCTTTACTTAAATATAATTTGGGCATATGTTCGACGAGCGTATGAGATGGCAAGTGCGCATGTGAGGCCGTCAGCGTAAATACGGACTGAAAAAAGGCGTTGAAACTTTGAGCAATGACAGCAGCATTATCAGTAGTTCTGTCACATGTTTTTATCTCTGTGATGCTGTTTTTATCTTTAGATAAGTAACGCCAGAATTTTTTGGGTTGGTCTGTCATGAAGGAAGACAGAGCAGACGAAAAAAACTGGTCTCTTGCTGCATGCATTTTTTTCGTGGGAAATGTGTACTAGGCTTTGTAGCCGTTTCTTGTCACCATGTTTACGACAGCGTTTGATCTTGCGCTTCATATGGATCAAATCACGGTTTTTCCATGGGTATTCTCGGTTAATACGCTTCTTTCTTAATGGCACATAGCTGCGTTCACAGTGTAATATTATAGCTTTAAAACGTGACCACAACTCATTGACCTCATTCAATTCGCTGAAAGAAGGAAATGAGGATTCCATGTAATGAAGCACTGCATCATCAAGCGCATGCTTGTAGTCTCTGACAAATGAGTCGGAAGGTCTGGTAGTGGGTAGGAAGCTTGAAATTGGACATTCTAAAACAAGTAATTTGTGATCAGAGATGCCTTCTTTGACAGCGACCGAACACTCTTCGAGCGAGCTGCTTGCAAACGCTAGGTCTAGTACAGAACGGTTAGTCATGGTAGCATCAGAAACTAATTCTTTTAAAGAAAAAGTAAATGCAGTTAATAACAGTGATTCAGCATTTCTAGAGTTCTTGCCGTCATGAGAAAGATTGGGCCAAATAATGCTGGGCAAGTTGAAATCCCCAGTTATAGGAATGTTTGAACGCGAATTTGCATTTTGTAGCAGGTAATCGTAGAGTGCTTCTAAGTATTCTGGAGGTGCATTTGGAGGCCGATAGACAACTCCCAAAATTATATTCTTACGAAAAAAATTCAGTTTGCACCACATGCTTTCGTGATTATCTATACCATCCAAGCGAGTAAATTTAACATTGTTATTAATCGCAACTGCAACTGCAAATGCCATGCTTAATACTGTAGTGCTAAATACTTTAATGCACCTCTGGTTACCACCCAATATTGAGCCACGCAGTCTTTCCAATGAAAACAAAGTTTCTCCTTTGGTTTGGGGACAAAGAAGGAACAAACATGACGCGAGTGGGAATAAGCTTACCGCGTCGCTCTATTCATCCTGGTTTGTTGTGGCAGTGTCAGAAAGAACCAAAACGAACAAGGAAAGCAAGCGTCACAACGTTCAACACCTGTTTTCGTAATTGTAAGGATAGCCAAATAAATGGTACTTTGCCTACTGTGCCGAAGGGTGCGTGGTTTCACGGTGCTTGTCCAACTGCCATTTCGACGAACAGGTGCATCCGCAGATGTCGCAGTCAAAGGCTGTCCTCCAACTTGGCATTGCAATGGGCGGGGCTGAAAGATTAAATATAATAAAAGATAAATTACTAATACTAATAAATTAAGAACGCAATAAGCAGAAACGAAAACCTACACAGGGATATCATGTTCGGACAGAGACAGGTCAATAACTAAAGCGGTAATTATAGTAAGAACATCCAAAAATGCCCAAAGTGTTCTTTCAGATGTTCTCCCAAACAGCAAGATGTGAAGAGATAAGCACAAATTTGGCGATTAGCGCCCGCAAGAAAGGAATAAGAAGGTTTCGTTAAAGTACACGTAAATAAAATGTCCTATATATATTTTCCCGGTGAAACTCAATTCCCAGAGTGCGCGTTCAATATCCACGGTAATGGCTATCTGGAAATCCAATCGCTGAAATGGGGTAGGCAGGGCTTACGTCGATTTTGTAAGGGCAGACAAAATGTTGAAAATAATTACATCTTATATTATTCTGGAAGGCTTGGGAGATTCACGGCTTTGATGTCATAAAGAGGGCACAATTCTTGTGAAGCTGACTAGGGTGTGACTAGGGGCTTGTTGGTCTGCCATCATGGGATGACTTGGAGCACAGGAAAGCGCATTACAAGGAAGCGCATTGCAATAGACACAAGTGGTAACTCTGAACAAGAAAATAATAAAATTGTGTTTATACGCCGACAAAACATCTGCAAAGCGATATCAAATGTTTACACTACGAGACCGAAAGACACAACTTTAAGCGAACAGCTGATAATGTCAAGGAAAGCAACGGGAGCGTTATCTGCAGTTTTTACATTGAAGTGTTATTTATGACATAAAGGGAACATGAATTTAACGAGGCAAGAAAAGAATTCCCATTCTGCGGAGAATCCACAACCTTCGCAGGCGAAGCTTGTGGATTTGTATATCAAGACACGCTTAGGAATTAAAGCAATGCAGGTGTTATGTAGAAAGCTTTCTAGAGCGGACGTTTTTACCTGTCATCAACAATTATTAAATCTAACAATAGGCCTTAGCTGTAGAAAAACGGTGTTACAGGTGGTCGTGTCTGGCTTGGCTCCTGCTCTTAGCGACCTATATTTAGAAACACAACATGGGAAAATGAGTGAAAACCCCAAGGAAATATCATTTTTCAAAAAAGCTCTTGGATTTTTATTTATGTATTTATTTCAAGAAACCCCTAAAGCTCCTCACTGGGAGTGTATTACATAGAGGGGCAGGAAAAAAAGGTTAGAATGCAATAGAAGCAGAGTAAGCACAACAAATGGCAAAAATAACAGGTGCGTGTTATCAGTCAAAACGCGTCATAAGACTAGCTTAAGCCTTATGAAAAATAGCAACATAATAACAAAACACAAAAGAATAGAATAACATAAGAACAGAACACAAAATAAAAATCAAATTGGCTACCAGAACAGAACGGAACATCAATGAAAACTACACATTATCATTTTTAGAAGGTCATTAGGTTTCGAAGTATTGGTTTCCCTTACGATTGTACGAGGCAGCTGCTTATCGACTAATTCGTTCATTCCAAACACACGGCGCATTCACACACGCACACACCCACTCGCCCAGGCACCAAACACGCACAACACGTACAAGGCAGCGTTGTACGCATTTGGTGCCCGGGTGTGTGGATATGTGCGCCTGTCAATGTCCCGTGTGTATGCGCTAAAATAATTCTTGATATTGTAGCGTAAAGAGCGAACAAGACAAGTATCCGATGATTATATTATTATGTTGTGCAACAGCATAAAATACAACTACTGTGCAGTGACATAACACCCGTACACGTCTAATTATTCATACAATGGCTAATTTGCAAGCATGCATGCTTTTGTGCTCATAAAAATTGATATGGGTCTAGCACCAAATAGATACTATATTAACACCGATAGACATAGTATTGCATCTCCGCAACTATAGTCAAAACAAAACGAAGCCTATTTGTTTGATTCATTTCTAGTCGCATGGGCTGTGGCGATGAAATTGTGCGTTGCTTAAGGTTTACTAATCAATGTCCTTCAGATATTTCAGCTCAAATTGTGCGCCGATCAGTTTCCTAGATATTTAAGACAAGATTCGCACGTATCTGCGAACATCATCTCGTTTTGTCGAGGTGAGCTATGTGCCTAGTTCCCAGCGTAAAGTCACAGAGATAACGTAGGACCGGCGGTAATTTGACTTGCTGAACCTTTGTAGCTTTTAGGGGCGAAGCTCCTTAAGGCGGCACCCGTTCGTCCCTCGTCGTAGTCGTAGTAGTCGTAGTGCGTAACCAGTCTTACGCTTTGACCTCCAAGGTGGTGCCGGTGGGAGATTTTTCCTGTGCGTTGTTGAACAATAAAAGATTCGCAGCGTGCGCGTTAACTAAAAGCCGAATTCTTCTGTCTCTCATTCCCCATTAGCAGCCATTGGCATGTTCCAGTAGGAAACGTTAGTAGAAGTAGAAGTGTAAGTGTTAGCTAAAAGCCGACTTCTTCTGTCTCTCATTCCCATTAGCAGCCATTGTTTACCTCCAAGGTAGTGCCTGGTGAGATTTCTCCTGTGCGTGATTAAACAATAAAATTTTTGTTCAAAACGCCGTTGATTGATGAAATAAACCAACGAAAGACGCCTGATGTTTTGTAAAAGCAAAACGAAAGAACGCCAGATGTTTCTAAAGCAAAACGAAAAGACGCCAGCTGCTTAATGAAAGACGCCAGATGTTTTCTAAAGCAATGGTTTTCTAAACAATGAAAATTCACAGCGTACATGTAAAATTAAAGTGAGCTGCAAGTCGCCATAACTGATCGAACCTTTAGTATAAACGCGCCCGATCTCACGTCGGTGATGATGTACTGGGCAGAATTCACGGAAGATTCCCGGTTTACCGATGAACCTCCGCAGCTTCGCATCATCATTCACTCCGTGGATAAGCTGTGATTTTTTTGCAAGTAAACGACCACTTACGGGGAGCGACGCTATTGATGATACCACACCACACCATGAGTTCTGCGGATTGTTCCAAAGGCTGGCAGGTCTGGTAGTAGACCAACCCGGCCTGCTGTATGACCACGAGGTTGCACTGGTGCTCGCTGGGAGCACAGTTGACGTAGCAGATCCACCTCGCTATTTC
The DNA here is from genome assembly GCF_013339695.2 of Rhipicephalus sanguineus. Taxonomy (NCBI): domain Eukaryota; kingdom Metazoa; phylum Arthropoda; class Arachnida; order Ixodida; family Ixodidae; genus Rhipicephalus; species Rhipicephalus sanguineus. The sequence continues at coordinate 71,850,814 of NC_051183.1, read as the reverse complement.
TGGGCCAGCCTCACCAGTTTTTGGAGGTTCCCGCTCGCCCTCTTCCTGCGCAACAAAAGCCGCCATTACATCCTTAAAAATTCTGGAAGATGATACTCGTAATTTTTCAAAAAAAAAAGCTCATAAGTGAAGACCTAAACTGGTAAGTAGCCACTTGTCTCCATACTCTAATAAAACCTTGGGTAATATTTGATCTATTACATTCTGTATGTTTCGAATTATTGTGTGCTGTGAAGAGGTTGTGTTTTTATCTTTTATATGAAGCAAGGTGCATGCGGATCTGTAAATGGTTTATTGATATTCTTGTTTTATGGTTTTTAGCTAATTGGCTGACATTTAATTTAGAACCTGGTGTGGCAAGGAATAGAATCAAATATGAACTGCTTACAGAATACCACAAGATGTCGCGAAAATCGAGAATGCAACGTGGGTGCGATTATCAGTGGCGCAATATGCAATATTCGTGTTTGTGTTCTGGCAAAAGAAAAGTTCTCGTTTTATAGTGATAAAGAAATGGTTACCTAGGGCACGTTGAACTAGACGCCCCGTTGGCACATCACCGTGGTGTAATCTAAAACATTTATTATGGTATCTTAGGAGGCGGGAATACGCGATGAATTGGCAAACGAGTTTCATTACAGAAATGTCTTTCTGTTACAGCAGAGCGGAAGAACATTATCCTAACTTTTAAAAAGGTGTTCGAAAAGTTATGCGAAGGCTGGAATTAAAAAAACAAAAGTTATTCTTTAGCACTTCATATTTTCCAGGTCGATATATTTCAGGCGATATTCCAAGTCGATATTCCAGGCGAGATATTTTGAACCAAAATATATTCTCACACAAATACATGCCCAAAATTTTTATCTAGTTACTGCGCGCGGATGCATATATTGTTCTTTAACCAGATGTTTTTCAAGATATGCTGTTTTTCGAAAGAAATACTTTATTAGGTATGTTGTATCTCAGGTGTTCTTGTAGGTTAAAAAAATCACAGCATATCCACGGAGTGAATGATGATAAGTGGGCGAAGCTGCGGAGGTTCATCGGTAAACCGTGAATCTTCCGTGAATTCTGCCCAGTACATCATCACCGACGTGAGATCGGGCGCGTTTATACTAAAGGTTCGATGAGTTATGACGACTTGCAGCTCACTTTAATTTTACATGTACGCTGTGAATTTTCATTGTTTAGAAAACCATTGCTTTAGAAAACATCTGGCGTCTTTCGTTAAGCAGCTGGCGTCTTTTCATTTTGCTTTAGAAACATCTGGCGTTCTTTCGTTTTGCTTTTACAAAACATCGGGCGTCTTTCGTTGGTTTATTTCATCAATCAACGGCGTTTTGAACAAAATTTTTATTGTTTAATGACGCACAGGAGAAATCTCACCAGGCACTACCTTGGAGGTAAACAATGGCTGCTAATGGGAATGAGAGACAGAAGAAGTCGGCTTTTAGCTAACACTTACACTTCTACTTCTACAACGTTTCCTACTGGAACATGCCAATGGCTGCTAATGGGGAATGAGAGACAGAAGAATTCGGCTTTTAGTTAACGCGCACGCTGCGAATTTTTTATTGTTCAACAACGCACAGAAAAAATCTCCCACCGGCACCACCTTGGAGGTCAAAGCGTAAGAATGGTTACGCACTACGACTACTACTACGACTACGAGGGACGAACGGGTGCCGCCTTAAGGAGCTTCGCCCCTAAAAACGAGTTCTTGAGGGACTGATCATTTACGGCTGAGCAAGTTTGCTGCCTCTAGCGTCTACACACCTAAAAAAAAGAAAAAATAAGAAACGAAAGTCCACCGACTGGGTTTCATAACATTTATGTATCTCAATCAAGTAAGATTGATAGAAATTGCACTTATATAAACGTGCACAAATAGAGGTCCAAAGCACACCAGTAGCGCAGTTGTGAGAAAATAGCTTTAAGAATGCTAACGGAAGCAGGCGTGTGAACGTTCGAAACTTGCACAAGAATCAAACGCATCACAAATCGCCGTACTTAGACCATTCTCACGATATCTAGGGCCTTATTTAGACCGGCGGTTCCACCGATAACTAGCCCAATACATAGACTTGTCATCATTGTAATGTTTAGTCTATCTTTAATACGTTACAAGAGGAATATTGCTTGAATGACTTTGTTATCAGGGACTGGGGCATCTTGATCCTGCTATACGAGACATTTCTTAAGTTAATTGGTTTACGTAAATATCGATTACTCTTGGCTGGCGTTTTCATTTCCGTCATACGAATTTTTTTTCAGCTACCGCAGTACTAGATGCATAAATACTTAGTTTAATGTCTCAGAGCTTCACACGCACATGTGAGACAGACAGTTCAGCTGTGGTCTCTGGACTGAAATCGACCAGGTTTGATTCTGTATTGTTCACTGTGAGCGAGGGACGCGAGAGGTTATTTGTATTTCATTCCGTCTAGATCAGAATATATATGTCATGTTCATGAATCTAACTCTAACGTGATTCTCGCTAGCCGTACACACTTCTCCCAGAGCTATTGTACCATATAAAATCAATGAACCCTAAAAAAGTGAGCACAAACGTTCAAGGAAAATTTTCAAGTCAACATACGAGTGCATAAGGTTTTATTGAGGATAAAGGAGACAGCTTTTTTAAAAAAGGTGCCGTGATCCTTATTGATACAGTGTGGGCCAAATGTTCTTAGTAGTACTCAGATGAAGACTTATCCGCGTTATATCAGCGTATACGGATGCATGCAGATGTTGCTGTGTTCGCTAGCGCATGAGTCTTATATAAGCGCATTATGTGTTCTCGTTCTTGAAAGCCACCGTTTTATGAATCATAGGTCCCTAGTTTCGGGGGGAGGTACACCATGCTGCGAATAATTTTTCTTATGTGCGCAGGAAATTAGTAGGTATCTCCAGCCGAATTTCGCAGCCTAAACATAAAAGGCATAGTTTTGTCATACTTGGGACTTACCTCATCGGCAGCTTGACTGATATTGGGCTTCGCGGAGGAGTGGGCGTAAGGACCAAAGCAGTGACCCTCGGCAAGTGGCTCCACAGCGAAGATCCCGAGCTGCGCACCTTTAATCTTTGAACGGAGCACCGCCAGGCCTTTGGGCATTTTCTTCTTGGCTAGCTCGAAGTCTTCCAGGGGCACCTGAAATAGAAAAAAAATATGGAGTTTAGAATGAGCCAATGCGAAGCCCCTTCCCATTTATTAAGTTCACTGTAATAAGCCTAGTACAGCATGTAACAGAGAACAGAAATGGTACTTCCATGAATGTAAATTATCGAAGATAGCCAAGCTTTATGTTCATGTGGATTGCATGTGGGGCTGCTGCAGCTGTTTTGTCGTTGCGTTGTAGGAAAGTGGTGTTTCATCGCGTGGCTGTGAAGCCACACTCACCCACACATACAGATATATATATATATATATATATATATATATATATATATATATATATACTCAAGCACATTTTACTCTCTATTACATTCCCCTTCATACACGTAGGTTTCTCTTTCCCTCTCGGACGTGTGTTCTACTTCTTCCACCTCTTTTCTCTTATAAATAAGTGCTTGGTCCCAGTGTACTTACTGACACATACTGTACCAAGTATTCATGTGCCAGTCAGGCTTCGGTGCCTCTGTGCGATAAAATAATATCGTATCTGGGAATAAATCATGGAGTGCCAAGGGAGTGTTAAGGTGCTGCTGCGTATTTTTCGCGGATGTATTGTACGGAGATCTTTCTTTGTATATATGCGTGCCTCCCAATTGACAGCACACATGAAAGTCAGCGCATGTTCTAGTCCTGACCTTTCTGTGTGCCTGTGTCTCAATTTTTGCGATCTACTGACGACGCATTCATACCAACTGGCCCAGCTCAATACGCTTCTACAAATATGAGAATAGACTGTTGGGCGAGTTGGTATTTCATCATCAGAGAAACAGCGCGAAAAAACACGGACAAAAGGAGGAAAAAGTCAGCTCATGTGGGTGGTCGTTCTTTTCTCCTTTTCTCCACTTTCTTTTCGCGCATTTTGCTTGATAATACAAATATGAGTCTACGCAACGAGAGCAACCCAGGAAATTTAGGAGGAGGAACTCAAGCGAGACCTGATATATATGTATTAGATGTATTACTTCTGCGAATAATACTTATGGATAGAAGAAGTTACTTGACTCTGTTATTGAAACAACACACAAAATAGACCTTTAGCGATAGTTGAGTTAGACAAACAATGTTTAGGGCTGCTTACCCCACGGACGTAAAATGACGGTCCATGGACGGGACATTCACTGGGGTCTTCATGAGAGCAGCCGTAGCGACCTGGAATATAAATTTGAAGCTGCCTGAGAGAGGATCACCTAAAGCAATTAGGGTAACAAAAAAGCAAGAAGAAATATTTTAAATATTTAAGAGTTTGCTTGCGCGTTACGAAATATAAATGTTTCGAGCTTTCAAGAATCAGTCGCGACGAAGTCTTTGTATTGGCCACTTCTGCCCAATTTATTGCTGTCTATGGTCACTTTGAGAAACGATACTTTGATTCCGCGGTTTCTTGGGTTTACAGTCCTAGAACTAGAAATTTTAATTTGCCAGATTTCAGAGTTCTGTGAAATTACTAACGGCGGGAACACACGTCGCAGAAACAGAATGTGTTACATGCAGTATGAAGGCCTAGCGTTAGGTACGATAAATTTTTATACTCTGGATCGGTAATGTTGAGCAAAATATCGTTGATGTGTAAGTGAGAAAAAATATTGTGCTTCTTGTTTTCAAATCATGTCGCTTGACCCTGCTGAAACGTTTCGTCTTTCATTCCACTAATTCAGTATTTTCTTACCGAATCCATGTGAAGTCCGTTTATTTTCCATATATTATAGATCTATTCTTTATGTATCTTACAGAAACACATGGAAATATTTGGATGTCATACGAAACATTTCGCTAGGAGATAAGAAAGTACTAAAGAAGATTAAGTTTTCGAGCTAGAAATACTTGGTGCCGCGCCCGCTCAGATAGACGTTTTGAAGTTTTGCCAAGAACTCTGGAACCGAAACTACACCTGACACATTGCTGTCCTCGGACACGTAGCACGTTTACGTATTCGATGATTATCGTTGTGTTTTGGTTTTTCCAAGAGCGACAATTGTTGACCGCAGTCAACCTTCCCGGTAGTTATAGAACTCATCACCCACGTAGACTTACACTTGTGCCGATCCTTGCCAAGCGCTGTATTCTGGGTGCGCCTTGCGGGAACTTTTCGAGTCAGTCGTGGCACTTGGGCGATCGTTCGACCCTTACGTGCTGCGAAGAATGAGTCACAATATTGTTATAAATACAAGTGGACCCATCCTCAACAAAATGCAACAAGCGTGTTCTTCTGTTGGGCACCGGCACTGTACTTGGCGAGGGATACCTGAAGCAAGCTAAATAATCGATCGTGCGCGAACCATAAGAGCAACGTGACTTTTTCAAACACCAGCTGTCTTTAACACCGCCAATAAGCTTCCGTACAAAATACATGTGATTTTGATTAATGTTGTCATTCGCAGGGAATGCGTGCGAGTGTCCTCAATATGCGACATCCTCGAGTACCGCGCCCAATCCGCTGGCCACTGATACTGATTTCCGCACTCAGGCAAAAGCCTATAAGGCTGATGCGTAAAAAAATCACAGCATATCCACGGAGTGAATGATGATGAGTGGGCGAAGCTGCGGAGGTTCATCGGTAAACCGTGAATCTTCCGTGAATTCTGCCCAGTACATCATCACCGACGTGAGATAGGGCGCGTTTATACTAAAGGTTCGATGAGTTATGACGACTTGCAGCTGACTATAATTTTACATGTACGCTGCGAATTTTCATTGTTTAGAAAACCATTGCTTTAGAAAACATCTGGCGTCTTTCGTTAAGCAGCTGGCGTCTTTTCCTTTTGCTTTAGAAACATCTGGCGTTCTTCCGTTTTGCTTTTACAAAACATCTGGCGTCTTTCGTTGGTTTATTTCATCAATAAACGGCGTTTTGAACAAAATTTTTATTGTTTAATCACGCACAGGAGAAATCTCACCAGGCACTACCTTGGAGGTAAAGAATGGCTGCTAATGGGAATGAGAGACAGAAGAAGTCGGCTTTTAGCTACCGCTGCGAATTTTTTATTGTTCAACAACGCACAGGAAAAATCTCCCACCGGCACCACCTTGGAGGTCAAAGCGTAAGACTGGTTACGGACTACGACTACGACTACGAGGGACGAACGGGTGCCGCCTTAAGGAGCTTCGCCCCTAAAAAAAATACGGCGCCACACGGCAGCGTGAACGCAAATGGTAACCAAAGTCAGCTAGGTGGCCCGATCCAGGAGGTCTACAACAACACAGGGTGACGTGCGTAAATCTTCAATTGGATGGGCGGGGCTTGACGTTATAGGAGTTTGACAAGCAATTAGAACAGACAATTAGTGCGTAAGGTGAACGAATTGAGAATGAATGAATGAATTGAACCTTTATTTCGCAGGAGAGGAAGGCGCTCGGCCGCAGTTTGGGAATAGGTGGGGAAGGGATTGTTCGGTAAACAGCATATGCACAATAAATTAACATGACTTGGTGCGAATCCGTTTTCGGTATAAGTTCAATGGAGTCGCTCTCGCGCGAGATCGTCGACCTCTTCTACACCACTCGAAACAGGCCACTTATACTAGCATAGTTCGCAAGTGCTTTTTGTGCTTCATCATTCGACTGTAGCACGCTTCCTAAAGCGCTTATGTCGTCGCGTCGCAAGTGTTGGATGCGTGTTCTTCCTCGCGAGAAAGCTGAGCAAATCCAAATGAGGTGGTGTAAATCTGCTCTGCATAATTCTTGACAATGTGGGCATCGGGGAGAAGTGTTTGCAATTGCTTGTCTGGGCCTAATCCATTTGTCAAGTACATGTGGTGTGTATGCTGCATTGGCCATAACCTTATTCAGAAATATCTCTTGCTGGCGAGTAAGTCCGCCCTTGTCGCTTAATAGAGGTGCTGGTGTAGCTTCTAATAGCCTTCGTTTACTGTCGGTTTTCAATTTTACGCGAATATAATGCATAAATGCTCTGCTAGGAGAGCCTGCGCGCAGCATTTCTAGGTAGGGATTGAGGTCCGCCAGGTTTGGCGACGAACTGGAGTGTGGGGTGCTCAATGAATAGTCAAGCCCACCCGCTTGGGCGGCGACCGCATGAGCGGCTTCGTTTCCCCCGTCCGTGCCAGTGTGTCCCGGTGTCCACAAAATTTCCGCATCGATTCCGCAATCCTGTAATCTCTTTAACTTTTTTCCAATATCGTTGGCCACCGCATCTTCAGTCGTTGTTGCTGTAAGTTCAGCCACCGCTTCGTATGATTCGGTCAGTATACGAAAGCTATTTCGAAGACTCTCGCTTGCTGTGTTACCTGCGTCAATCGGAATAGTGTTGACCGCTCCCCATATGGCCAACAACTCTGCATGTAAGGGTGCACCACCGGGAAGGTGGCAACTGTGATAGCCATTGTAGCGTGATGCGGATGTGCTGACCCAGGCCATACTAGCTTGTTCGTGTATGATTGTTGCGTCAGTGTAGATGTCGATGGTTTTCTCAGGTTTTCTGAGGCGCTGCCTTTTCTCGAAGAGTTGCCTGGTTTTTGTGTTGCGCCTAGCGATCGGGCGTTGTTGTTTCCGTGAGCTCAGCGGTGCTTCCCATGGTGGTGCTGTGGTCGTGTCCTCGTGCCCCAACGGCGCATGAACTCTGTTGTCCCATGCCATGATTTGTTTGCCTTGTGGTGTGTTATCAAGCCGACATCGCATGCGAATTCGTGCTTCATTGATTATGTCCCTTATTGGTGGTATCGGCACAAGCTTGAGCACCTCCTCGTTCCTCGTGTGCTTCGGGAGTCCAGCTATCGTACGGAGGGTCGCCCTGTGTAACTTCTCGAGGTCACGGAGGTCTCGATCGGAGAACTCATACACAGGTGCCCCATAAAAAATCATTCCGACAGCGACTGCTTTGGCAAGTGTTTGGCACGTTTTCTGTCTTGCTCCACCGTGTTTATTGGAAATGCGTCGGACCATGTGCAACATCGGGCTCCACGTGCGTCTTAAGGCTCGGATCCATGGCTGGGGACTGTTGCAACTAGCAATCTGTGCTCCGAGGACCCTAATTTGTCCGTTGGTAGATGTAATGTCGCTTTCGCCGATGTGTAGTGTGATCTGCTTGCTTGCATTGGTCGCTTTCTTTCAGTCCACGCTAATCAATTCCGTCTTTTCTGGTGACAGCTCCAGTCCGAGGGTACCTAATGTATCGATGAGGGTGAGTATAGCTGCTTGGAGTTCAATTTGCATGCTCTGCTCGTCGGGATAATCCGCCGCTTCTGTCCATATTGTGATGTCATCCGCGTAGATAGTAAAACGGGCCGAAGTTTCTTGCTCAAGCCTTTCTGCCACACGGGTCATGGCCAGATTAAAGAGCAAAGGACCGAGGATGGAGCCCTGGGGTACACCCCTATCCAGATAATAGGTCCTCGGACTCCAACCCGGTGCTTTGCCGTGGAGCCTGATTGGTCTACATTGGAGAAAGCTGCGAATCCAATTATATGCTTTTTGGCTGGGATACCTTGCTGCCAATTCTTGTAGTATAGCCTCTTGTTTCACGTTGTCGAATGCTTTGCGCATATCTACTGCAAGGATATAGTCTGGCATCAGTTTACGAGATTTGCGGTTGATTACTCTGCGAAGTAACCACAGGCAGTCATGTGTGCCCATGTTCGGCCGAAAACCTGCCTGCGCAGGGTGTAGTCCGGGTTTCTCGTATTCGATGTAGTACTGTATCCGTGTGTTCAGCATTCGCTCTATGAGTTTGCAGACTGTAGAAGTCAGAGCTATTGGTCGCAGATTCGCTGGCTTTGTATGGTCTTTTCCTGGCTTCGGTATAGGATAGATGAGCGAAAGTTTAAGTGAATCGGGTACAAGGCCGGATTCCCAGGATTCGTTAATGATAGTTAAAAGTTTTTTTAGTGTTTCGTCGCTGAGATTGCGAAGTTCTTGCCATGTCACTCCATCGTGTCCAGGGGCGGACTTCTTTTTGCTCTGGGCCAAAGCTGCTACAAGCTCACCTAGCGTGAAGGGTGTGTCAAGCTCCGCTCTAGGGTCGGCTATCCTGATATATGGCAGTTGTAGTGGTGGTGTTTCAGCAGCATGTGGGAAAAAAGTATGAATGACGCGGTCCTCTAGTGATGTGGGTTCTTCCCGTAGGAAGAGTTCTGAGAGAGGAGGCGCGCCTTTCTTTTTTCCAAGTAGGCTCCTGAGAATCTGCCATAGCCTTTTTAGACCAGGTTCTCGACCCAACTTTGCGCACGTGTCGTGCCACGCGTCGGCTTCGAGCATTTCTTGGTATTCTTTTATCAGTCGGTATTGGCGCTTGAGACGCATGAGGTCCCGATGACGTTTTCCTTTATATCGGTACTGTTGTGTTAGGCGATTAGCCTTGCGCCAGAGATTTGCTAGATGCATATCCATGTGCGTCGCGGTGTCATTGCATGGGATATATTCCCTGGCGTATGGACGCGCCTCAGCGACTGCAGCGCTGAAACCTTCGAAATCTGTAAAACAATCTCAGGTGGCCATTCGAAATTTTTCCCAGTCAAAAACAAGTACCTCTCTTTTCTCTCTAACCTTTTTCCGATTGAGTGTAATGATAATGGGTAGATGGTCACTTCCCCATGTTGTCGATTTAACTTCCCACTGCCGCACGAGCCCGGCAGAGGCTAGCGTCAAATCGGGTGCCGTGTCCTGCTGCTTCGCGTGCAGCCCTATACGAGTTGGCGTGTCCAGTGAGTTGCATATATTCGAAGTCGCCATTTCTATTACATCGTGGAATACGCGCCCTCTCGGATCAGCCTTGGTGTAGCCCCAGGTTGGATGTTTGGCGTTGAAATCGCCGCCCACTAAGATAGGAAGGCTTCCCGCCTGTGCCTCTACTTCACGCAGCCATTCAAAAGAGTCGTTCCGATCTTTGCTCGTTAAAGGCCTGTAGTACGCGGAGACTGCAACCATTGGACGATGTCCTTGAGGACTTAGCTTAACTGCCACTACCTCTCTAAATTCGTTACTTAGGTGTGGAATTTGGAGTTCGGTAGCAGTGCAGTCTTGCCTAACTAAAACAGCGGCCTGGCCTTGCGCTTGCTGATTTCCTTTGCCCTGATGTAGTATGGTAGCTTTTTGAAAGGTTCGATAACCTTGAACTCTGCATGGTCCTCTTGTCTCCTGTAGCAATACGACAAGAGGTTTGAGTTGCCTAATTTGCTGTCTTAGTGTAGAACCATTCTGCGTGAAGCTGCGACAGTTCCACTGAATGATTATAGGTCGTGTAGCCATATTTAATCTGCCGGCTTACGCCGTTTAGGTTCGTCATCTCGAGTCTGCAGAACTTTGTGGATTTCCATGAAAAGTGTTTGCATCTGTGTTTGTATTGCATTAGTTACAGCCTGAAATTCTTCCCGTAGATTCTTTTCTAAACGCTGAGTCTCAGTGTACCTTTCTTGCCTTAGGATGCTCAACATCTCCTCAACTTCCTCTGAAGGGCAGTACTTGGCAATGTGTCCCAATCCGTGGCAGTTATAGCAGGCTATGATTTTCGGTTTGTACTCGTACACCCTTGTGATCTCATAGTCAAATACGAGCCTCGCTGGGGGTGATGGCGTATTGAACGTCAGCAGCAGCATGTTCGTCTTTCCAAGTCGCCGCGCGTCAAGGATAGTGGCCGTTTCGCATCTCAAGTGGTCCATGATGTAGTCGATAGTCTGGTCGGGACGCACCTTGATAACCCCTCGACTGCTACCTGCTCTCTGTGTCGGAACTCTTTCGATGCGCACTTCATGCATGCGAACTCGGCCGCACGTTTTTTCAGTCAATCGTGTCAGCGCTGTAAGCCGTTCAGCATGTTCTTCATCCCTCACTGTAACTTTTATGCAGTTCGCTGCAGACTCGTAACGGAAGATCGCTAATTCTGCTAGCTCCCAACTTTTAGCTGTCATCTCTAGTGCAGCCGTTATAGCCTGTTTAGGTATATCATGCACATGTACCTTATTAAGTGGCCTGATCGAGAGAGCAAAATGAGGTCGACTTACCCGTTCGAGGCGAAGCTGCTCGGGCTTGACTTTCCGGATCGGTTTCCGCTTGGTAAACAGAGACCACTCTGCGTTCCCTTCGTCGTCGCGCGCGTCTCTGCACCCACCCCATCGTCGCTTGTATCCTCGGTATCCATTTGGTCGTTTAGTGGTGGCCCTGTCTTCCTGGTCACCTCCCTCAAGGGGCGTAGTCCGGCATCTTCTGCTGCTACTCGGCGTTCGCTTGGCGTTCCGTTGTCCTCGGCGTGCTTCGCTCGACGCGCTGTCTGCATGCTGGAGGAGCTGCTGTCCAATTTTCCGGCCTCTCTCCTGCTAGGCGAATACGAAGCTCCAGCGTTCGGTTCACTCGAATGTGAGTGGTGCGGTGGCGTCGGCGGCATGATGATGGATTCACCGAGCCGGCATCGCCGGGACCGCACTCGAGTTGGGCCTTCGCGCTGTTAAGCCTAAGGGAGCAGTCCGCCGTTCAAGCGTTCGTCGTAGCCAAGAAAAAGACGGCTGCTGATGCTTCGAAAAGGCAGTGTACACTCACCAAAAACGTTCACAGAGACGTTGCGTCAATAAAAAGTGAATTAAAACCTCGCCCGAGAAGTCTCACCATGTACTATAACCAGTCCTGCGCTTTAGGAGACCAAAAAATAACCTGTAATATGAAGTAACAATGCACTCGTCTTAGAATGTCAAAGCAATTTAATGAGTGCCCCGTGGAAACATAGGCTTTCTGCTGCGCTATCAACAGCGTTAGCTAAAGGGGCCAATTTTTGGTTTTCTTGTGACTCACTAGTGACGTCCCAGGTCACTTCGTCTTATCGAGACCTCAGAATCCTCAAACAAGCCTCGAGTCGATGGTGTTCCTTTCAACCGAGTTGATCACAGCGTCGCCGCTCAACTGAATATGCTGCCACGCTTCACAAGAGCTGCAGTAGATTATCGTTCGTGCGCAGTGATTACTTCTGCCTAGGGACGGCGCTGCCATCGACTCTCTGGAGTCGAGGTGACGCATTCAATGGAGGCATATTCTATAACACTGGGCTGGATGTGCGAAGGAAAGAAGTGTTAATTTCAAGGGCTCGTTTTCTTTGTTATACACAATATTAATGAGAACTATCAGACAATAATGCCAAGGAAAGTATAGGGGATGTTTTTAGTAATAAATGTCATTTTGAAGTATTCGTGCTGCGAATGTTTCACCATCGTCATTCGTCAGGTAAAGTAGAAAGGTGGGCGAGTTGGAACTGATGCATTCTTGAAAACTTTTCAGCGCGAACTGGACGGAGCACATAGAAGAGGACACAGGACGAGCGCTGTGACCAGCGCTCGTCTTGTGTCCTTTTCTTTGTGCTCCGTCCAGTTCACGCTGAAAAGTTTTCAAGAATGCATTCGTTAGGATGACGATAGCGAGGCCTTCACGCTGCCTCCCACGTACGCGCGCAAGGAAAATTGATCCGAGTCAATATTTTTCATGTTGAAGGAGTTGAAGATAGGCGCAGAAATATTAATCCAGTGTTGACCCCGTGGCACCGTCACGCTTGAAAAGGCCACGTGACAATACCCCATGCAAACTCGCTTCGTCAGCAAACTGATTTCACGTTCATCACGCAATACTTTGTGTACTAGTAAACATAAAGCGAAAATGCAATATGACTGGAGTTGCAGAAAGACGCTATAAATTCATGTCCTAAAAATCTTATGTTATTCAAAGAGCGAGCATTGACCCAGTTCAAAAGTGAACGTTTGAACTTTTGCTATGGCGTAAAGATTCCATTACTGCTTTGTATTCATGGGCAAAGGCTAAATGCGTTGAGTGTATGCTGCCAAAAGGTTGGAAATATGAAACTGAGAAGCTTACATAGATAAACAGCTTCTAGTCTAGCATTGTAACAGTTCGCTTGCGTCTGATTATATGCTTTAAATTATCCCGTGCCAACGCAGGATACTTTAAAGCATATAATCATGCTATTGACGAACTCTTCAAGTTTGCGCTGCAGTACTGCAAAAATGTCCGTCTCTTTGCCAGTCCACGGGGTGACCGTACAGTTATTTTCTCAAGTTCACGTTACATGCAAATTCGAACAGCGATGCTTTGTACTTATGTAACAGCTTAGACCTAAATTGGAGAATTTTGTACAGATACGCCAGCGGCCTTTGTCACTATACAGAGGAGCAACGGTACAACTTTGTCTACTGTCGATTTTACTTACGTGGACTCTCGTCTTCCGAAGCATCCTCGCTTTCCGTGTACGTGATACTCCTGAGACTTCTCTTCGGATACCGAGATACGCTCGTGGGTTTGGCTTGTGCGCCCGACGTAGGTATGGCTAAGTGGTAATTAGGAACACTTGATATTGGCTAAATGTCATGTATTGCGCAGCAATAGGCAGAATCCGTAGTAATATTACTATTACTGCTGCTACAACGAATATTACTTCATCCTTATTTTATCCTCGTAAAATAACATATGAAGCTTGTCAAAACAAAGAAAGAGGCTTGTGCAAATCGGCGAGGAACAAAAAATTGCAACAGATATCCCTAGACCTTGATAATACCCAGTATAACAATTCAATAAGACGAATCAAACTGATGATACGCAGAACTTGCACACAAGGAAAATAAGGACACTACATATATCAAGTACATGAATTTTCAGATTTCCTTTACGCAAACCCTTTAGGCGTCGCTTTTTAGTTGCAGCACCAACGTTTACAGAGATATTATTAAGGATTTCGCAATTTAGATTCATATTCTCACACAAGGTTTCGCAAAGGTAGAGTTTATTGTGCGCGGCTAGAGTTGAGCTTGTGAAAGTTTGGACCGCAGTAGTGTCGCTTGCATATTTATGTGCACTTGTTAGTGCATTAAAACAGTCAGTCGTGAGTCAGCGTTCATGTGGCCTGGATCCGTGACAATTGTTTCGCGTTGTTATTTCGACATAATTATTGCTAAGTTGTGTCAATGCATGTTGCCATGTAAATACCCTGCTTACCCTTGTTTTCAGAGGCCTTCATTGTTCTTGCCTGTACGCGCGTCGACCGCCGGACTGGTGATTTCCCGGAAGTTTTAGAGTCGGGGTGGGAATCACATGACGTGCGCTTTACTTTGCGGCCGCTTGAGCCACCTGCGTTGAAACAGAATGCCTTCAATTCTCAGTCTGGCTTACGGGAATTCGCATATACGCTTACGTGGAACACAATACTTGCGGTCTTTGTGCACTTGAGAACAAAAAGACTGAAAACTGCGAAGTGTGATTCTCGGCACACTATGTCAGACCTAGTCAAGATGGCAAGCTTTGTTGCCGGTGTTACATTTGAGCTGTAACTTTTCGAATTGGTGGCATCATCTCTCCTGCATTGCTTTTAAAGTACGATAAAAGCTATAAAAAGAGGCTTCGCAGCTTTAACATGACATTGCAAGAGCCACGCCAGTGTTGATTTGAAAAATGTGGTTTCTGGTAAATGCCGCTCGCAAAGTTTTACAGATAGGGCATTAGAGAAAAATTCATGCGAGTGGATTTTCCATACGAGTGGAGAGAGGCTATTACGATCCTCACTGCAACTTCTGATGCAAACGCATTAACAATAAATACTAATCAAATAGGTAAGAGAAATCAAGATCTGAGGCTTGCTAGTATATAATATTGCTACGGAAAGCGGACAGTGGCTGAAAAAAAAGATTGTTCCTAAGTGTTCTGAAAAGTGCATTGCGAGGTTCACAATTGTGTAATAAATTCCACAGGGTATTGAATTCGCAACAGAGCCGAGGCGCAGAGCAGAAACTGACACATAGACAGCTTGCGTCTTGTCTGTGCTGAGCAATACAACATCCAATCATACCATACGAACCCGTCCATTCTTCAACCCTTATTAATAAATTCTTCATGAGAAGTGATACCTGAATGAACACGCATTGCCATTGAAAGAAAATTTTTCTGTATATTTTATGGTACTGAGAGCGACTACTGACAATGGCGGGCAGATGCGCTGGCTAGGACCTGACAACTTATAACACGTGGTTTAAACAGCCGCAAAAGCTCAGAATACATGCAGCCACTTTGTAGCGTAATCCTATTGCCACGTGCCATCGTGTGTGAGCCATTCACTGGGGCACGTACACGCTTAGGAGTAGAATGACAGAACGTTTATGTGGTCTTTTTTCAGAGAAGATGTGAACTCCTGGCTCTCTTTCTTGGTTCCCCGTGACACTACTTTCACCCTTGTAGAGCAAGTGTTCATAACAACTGTTATAATGAAGCTCCCGAGGACGATAAATTACTGTTTGAACGAAGTTATTGTACTTCTATAGAACATATCATATTTAATTATGACTGACGGCGGACAATTTCAAATTATACAGTCACATGAACATGGTTCACACGTAGCATGCATATGTATCAGAGGCGTCGATGATAGCAGTTAAGTTCGTGGTTTACGATTAGAAAATATAAAGCGGAACTACAATGCGAAGCATATTCATTAAGCTTGTTCTAATTTAGCGAGTTAAGGAGATGAAGGGGCGGTGCGTTTTTCTAACAATGTGAATACATCATTGAAGAAGTTAGGTCTCTTTTGTTGGCTTTGGCATGTATTTACTTACAAGAGTTAGGCTTTGCTGGAGCATTACGAGCTGCAGGTTTGGCGTCCATAAACTCTGGAATTGGCGGCTGAAGACCTGGAGTTGGGAAATTAAAAGAAAACGCGTTTAATCAATGTTCAAGTGCGAATCTTTGCTCCGAATAGATTAGGTATACAGTAAAAGCTCTTCAATTCGGATTTGACGGGACCGGGAAAAATGTCTGAATTAATCGAATTCTGAATTATCGAGATTATCAAGGAGACAGTAAACAAATGTCCGTTAGGTCAATACACTTCCATTTTCTTGATGAATGTATAAATCCTGTACTTTGTTAAGTTAACTTAAGTTTGAGTTTGAGTTTATTGGTGACATAAGGGTTAGTTACATAATACGTGTATACCGATGAGGGTCCCAGAGTATAAATACTGAAAACGGGACCCTCATAAGAGCATAAGAGCAGTTTAAAAGCCGCAATTTTCGCCACTCGCGGCTTTGTTCAGTATGTGACCGCGGCTCAAGACCTCTCTGTCTTGAACAACCCGAAACGTACTAACCCAAAATTAACCGGAAACGTCGTTGGCGTCGTTTCCGTACGGTTCGCGCTGATGGCGATGGCGATGCAGACTGCGCCACCTCGTTTCGGTTGTCCGCGAACGCCGTTTTCGCTCCTTTGCGTCCCGCATTTGGGGCGCTTCGTGCATGGCGAGCTCCGAGAATCGTCTGAATCAACCGCGTTGCGCCCAAATATGACCGAATTAATCAGAGTTTGATGCCATTAAACAACACGCATGCTTGCCGGGCCCAGAGAACGTGTCCGAATATGCGATTTTCCGAAATAATGGGTGTCAAATTAACGAGCGTTTACTGTATTAAGATATTTTGTGGTAAAGGAAAATATTTTGGCATTTTACGTATTGTAACCATGATCCGTTTATCAGGTGGGCCTTAATGAGAAGCTCAGACTAATTTTGACAGAATGAGCTTCTTTATTGCATACATAAATTTACGCACAAACGAAATTTTGAAATGAAACCCCACGAAACTGCGTCTGTCTCAGCCGGATTCCTAACAGCGACTTCGAGCTATAGCAATCCAACACCATGGCTACTAAGCAATCTTGTTTGCTCGCAGAAAAGAAGCTTTCAGCAGGGGCAACCTTTCCTCCTATATTCAAAGCTAGCTCATTACTGGAAACCTTTGCAATTCTACATCACAAAGAATAATCAACGTGGCCAGTAATCGGTAAAGAGCACAGCAGTAATGTGTCAATACGTGGAGAATTGGCATCAAATTCGCAAGAATAGGATGCAGAGTCGTGAGCTGTATGTAAGGCTACAATGAATTGATGTTTAAGAAACCATTGTGGCTAAAGGTTGCGGCCCAGCATAAAAGTGTTCGAGGCAGCGGGAACGTACTTTCGCAAATCGAAAACTCATTCCCCCTTATGCATTCTACTAGGACGACTTTTCTCCACAGTCGACGTACTGATCCTCCCCTGCCCACCTCCGATACCTTCCTGCACCTAACGCGGTTTCACACTGCATCCAGGATCGGAGGTATTGCAAGCTTGCTGCACCCGACTTGGTTGTTTTGCAATGCCTCCATGATCGGGCCACCGTTCGCCAAGTGACGATGTCATGTGATGATGACACCGCGCGGCGTCACATCAGCTGGCATCATAGTGATGTCATGATGATGTCATTAGTGTTGGCAATCTGTGACGTCATGTTCACGTCATGATGATCTTTCGCATCTCGCGTTGACGCTGCCGACGGTCAATATGTCGTTTGATGAGGCATCTAAGGCTTTTGCCTTAATACGTCAGATTGGTATCCGTACGCCATGAGTATTCGTTGCTTGACGCATAGACACACTTTGTTCACAATTGTGTAGAACACTTGTTTTCAGTAGCTGTGTCGACTAGGGGCAAAGGAAGAGCAACATACATTGATGTAGAAGGAAAATCGTGAGTTGGGCTAATTGGTCGATGTTCATCGTAAAACATATAACAGCGCATTTCTTATTTTTGTCCGTATTCTAACCCTCTTGCTCTGTTATATATTTTACTATATGCATTGATGTTTGGATGATTTGAACCTCGTGCCTAATAAATCTCTTTTCATGTAATTTTATTTTGCAGTGTACCGTTTTATATGATCGCTTTGCTGTAGGAACTACCATGTTCGGAGAGTCGTTCGACATGCCGTTTCCTCCAAGCCACGTCAAAAGTACATATATATATATATATATAGGAAAAAGATATACGCTTCTAAAAACTGTTCATTTGTGACCGATCTTCATCAGGATAGGTCTCCGATCGAAACGGCGACAAATAAACAGTGTTTTAGAAGCGTATACCTTTTTCCTAAATATTTTACGGCAAGCGAAGACAGACTCTTCATAATCTACGTACCATATATATATATATATATATATATCTTGCTGAAAATGAACATAACCGAAAACGATTTTGCACTATATTTCTAGCCTGCGATCTTATTCTATTTATGAAAAAACAGAGCATGCATGACTTCAGAAAAAAAATAAACATTTACTCACAATTATATTATGATTACTTACAATAAAACACACCAATCAACGTATTATTAAATTTATCTTGGTTGCAATAGAATATCGAGTGCCTTGAAATCATGTGTGAATTTGACGCATTTACCGACAGTTCTTCAAAGGTAGCGCCTCAAAGTGTTAAACACATACACGGTGTTCACTGTCATATTGCTCAACGACTTGACAGCTTTCTAAACACGCTGAAAACATTGTGAATGTGCCGGTGTAAATACTCTTGAGTGAAGAAATAAAAATCTGTTCCGCCGCAAGGGCGAAGCAATGAAATCGATAGTAAGAAATCAGAATGCTTACGAAGTAAGGCTAACAGCTAACTCCATTAGAATTCAATGTGCTGCAATTGAACAAAATGCAGGCCAAAGGAAACGCGGCCGCTGCGGCAAGCGAAGCGACCTTTGTGTTGGCTATGGCTTCAATGCAAAATTAGTGGTGTGAACGCAACAGCTGCGATGGTATGAGCCATCTACTGATCGCTGTCACAATAGGGCGCTCGTGGCGGCGGCCAGTAGCTCGAAGTACGCAGTTCATGCCGGAGTCGAGCAGCCCTGCACACACCCCCCCCTCCGGGACCCACCATGAGAAGGAGCCCAGCGGATTACATGTATGCTTGAGCCACGATCGTCGGCTGTCTACGCAAGCTTTCACTCGCACACAGAACACACGACGTGCGGTGCCGAATTTCTCCTCTTTTTCCGAATTTTACCATTTCCTTCTGACAAGATTCAAGGTTTCCTTGTGACGGCCTTTAATATTTTCTTCCTTCCTCCATCACTGAACTGACCATGGTCTAGATTTCTAGATTTCCTCTCGCCGTGGAAGATATTCTGTAGACGTATTGTATATCCGCCAAGGGACCCTTCTTTGTCCCTTGCTCTCGCGTCCTCTCGATCCCAGCGCATCTTCATTTGTCTTAGGGAGACTCAACAGTGGCGCCTATAAGCAGTTTATATTGCGCGAACTTTCCTCGGTAAATCATTAAGGTCGTAAGATGCTATACCATCCCTTAGTATCCCTGCCAACCATTAGTATCCCCGCCAAAATAGGCTGTTTCACATGATAGCATTCTCTATGCCAGGCTGGTATATTAGCTGATCCAACCGTTGTGTTATTTGCATAAAGTGGAGTGAAGGATTGATAGAAAGACTTCTGAAAGTCGCGAATTATGTGAGCATTTCGTAGAGCAATCAGAACAGTCTATAAACTACAGAATACAGATATCACGGACTTGTTAGTACTGCGTTTTGTGCACAGGGTGCTCTAGAATCTACGCGTGTTGTAGCGTGCAGATAATCATTATTGGCAGGCAGTAGTTAATGACGTACCGAATTATTGATACCTATCCTACGAATGACTGCAGCAAATGAGTTATATGTGCTCGAGCTAATATTCTTAAGGTTATATTCAGTAACAGAGAAAAAGCAGTAATTTGTTGCAGTTTGTAGGATTATTGGATTAGTAAGCTCAAGAGATGCGAAAATGTCAGGACAGCTCTGTAGCAAAAACAATTTGGCAAGCCTACGCAATTCGCTTGGCAAGTATTTCTTCAGAATTGAGTCTCCAACGTTCCTGGCTGTGACTTACCTAGTGCGACCATCTTGTCGTAGTTTTCTTTGATGTTGCCGTAGCGGACCTTCATGTAGTCTGGAAGCTTCATCCATTCCTGGTCCGTGAAGTAACGGCGCACGCCTTCCACGTTGCTACTGCTCATCCTTCTAACGCTCGAAAAACCGCAGCATCACCAGTTACAAAGCGCGCACGCTAGCTGTCCCGGAGCCCGCCCCGACCGCCACCGACACCAAAAGAAGGTTTCTTTTAGTTCGTTTTCCTTTAGTGATGGCGCATACCCACTGCATAGATTCGTCAACTTCCGGGTGGTATTAAAATGAAGGTTTTTACTACTGAGGTTAGGCGGAATTTCCAAGAACGAAATTAATAAAAAAAAATTGAATTACGGAGAAGTTATCGCTAGAATAGACATGTGGCTGAGTTAGCGTTCATGAGGCAGTGTCCGAGAGATGAGGCTCCCGAGTAAGAAATTATGATGATGATGATGATGCCATAATTCTGCTGGCACGCAACCACTACGGGGCATAGGCCACGAACCGTGCGGTATTTTAAGAAAGTTCCAATGTCAGTAATCGATAACGAAAAGAACTAAGTAGATAGGAATATGAAAGTAGCTTTACCATACCTTGCAGGTGTCATCCGTCTTTATTAAGTGGGTAATAACTATATCACCTAGAGATTGGAAACATTGACACGGTAGTCAGTTTGTGTTAGAGAGGTAGTTACGGATGACGCGGCAAACATTCCTGTGGTTAGATCCCAACACCGCTGCTCCAAATAAATGTAAATCTATCTATCTATCTATCTATCTATCTATCTATCTATCTATCTATCTATCTATCTATCTATCTATCTATCTATCTATCTATCTATCTATCTATCTATCTATCTATCTATCTATCTATCTATCTATCTATCTATCTATCTATCTATCTATCTATCTATCTATCTATCTATCTATCTATCTATCTTTTGCATTGCGATTCCGTCGATTTTGTTTCAATAAAATTCACTCTTGGATATATATTTGAAGACGTACATCATGACTAAGCACGTGTAACAGGGTGAGTGAGATGTTATGACAGATATTACGGCCTTATATGTTGGCTGTATCATAATATGAATGAAATAAATGACACAATGCGTAACTCGTCATTATCAATATTTTTATTAGTGATATGTACCAGCCTGTGCGGGGCACGACATGAGTGTATGACCAGGATGAATGACGAGTCAGGACATGAACTACAGGACTCGCATTGTAGTAGTCGTAATACAAATGACACCATTAAACAAGTGCCGTAGTGGTCATTTCTTTCAATAACATATCACAATAGGCATCCCCTAACATAAATTACATGAATATTCATTCCCTAAGTATCATCACTCATTGGCGCACCGTCAGCCAGCGCTGGCTCACGCTGCCCAGTGTTGGCTAACTTTTTGCTAGCAGTGCTCAATATCTGCTAACGTTTAGCTAGCTTTAGCTGATGTTTACTCTATTTATCGCCTAATGCTGCCTGTGCCTGGTGCTTGTTAATGTTGACTAGTTAGGGTAACCATTGACTGGCACTGTTTAATATTGGGTAACTGTCGGTTATGCTGAGTGATGTTGCTTGACTGTCAGCTAATGTTGCCTAATGCTTGTTAATGTTGATTAGTTAGGGTAACTGTTGGCTAGCACTGGTTTATATTGGGTAACTGCCGGCTAATGTTGCGTTGTGTTGGTTGTCTGTCAGTTAAGGTTGATTAGGTAGGGTAAATGTTGACTGGCTCTGGTCAATATTGGGTAACTGTCGGCCAATCGGCAGTTTTAGAATAGGATGAGCAAAGATAGCGTTCGTTGCGTACGCACGCTGTTTCCCTCACTTAACGGGGACACGCAAAAGAATAGCGTACGACGCACGCACAGCGGCGACATACGCTAACGCTAAGATTTGCGTACCTCACTCTAAAACTCTATTGTTGCGTGATGTTGACTGACTGTCGGCTGATGTGTAGCGCTTAGTAATGTTGGCTAGTTAGGGTAACTGTTTGCTAGCACTGGTCAATATCAAGTAACTGGTGCCTGCTAGTGTCTAATGTTGACTAATTGTTTACTATGGTTAGCTAACTGTTAGTTAATGCTGACAATAGGTGGCTTGGGACCAAACCCGCGTCTTTCGGGTCAGCAGCCGAGCACCACAACCAGTGAGCCATCACTGCTAGCGCGGCTTTACCCGAAAGTATATTTTAAAGAAACAAAAACAAACTAGAGAAAGAGGCCTTGATTAGTCAGGCTTTATATTAGGCATAAATGTGTCCATTAAGGTAGAGAAAAATATATTTTTTCTAAATGGTATGCTAGAAAAAAGACCTGCATACGTTTGTACATGACGCTGCTTATATAGATTATTTACATTGTATGGGTTGTAAAATTAAATGGAACCTTTTGGCTTTCCCATAGATGCAGAGATGCTGAATCTAAGGTAAACGCACGTACCCCTATTGAATAATTATGCTCGAGAGGTGATCATCGGCTACCTGTTTTACGGTGCGAAATTAAGGGATATATTTCAGGTCGTGTGGAATCCTTTGAAAGCTATCTTGACACAACTAACAGCATTCATATGGAATGTACTGTAATGTCATTTGTATGGAATGCAAATATTTACCTTTGGAACTGCATGTGGGCGAGAAGCTAGCGATTACAAGCTGGCGCTTACAGTGCGTGTGCGGCCAGCGTAACCTAAACGTGCAAGCGGCTGTTTTTTAAGACAACGATCTCTGTAGGAAGAATACGTTAAAAATTACGAACAGTTGTGGAAATTTTTGCTTTATTTTCAACATTAATGAATTCATAGTCATCGCATCGAGCTCATGCTGTTACTGTAAGGCATATTAGGTGCACTAATTGAACTGAATACCGTAAGGCATATTAGGCGCACTAATTGAACTGAACGTTTTTACTGGTAGAGGGTATTCAGGGATGAACGCATCAGAATTTGGTATCTTTTTCGCTCGAGGCAGCTTCCACCACCAGGGCTTTACTGCAAATAAAAAAAAACGCACCTTCTGTCAAACTAGAGCATTGGAATACTTCAGAACCACAAATTTTCAAACGTTCCTAATGAGAACCATATAGGGCGTCAAATATTACCGATGACATTGTACATTTTGTCATACGACAATTCGCGCGTGTGAACCGCAAATGACAAATGTCAGGGATAACGCATAATAATAGTGTTCTCGAGCTCTAGTGTTTTAACCCTACCAGACTATACATATGGTAGGGTTTTGCCTGCTACCGAGCGATTTAGACCGCGTGAAGAAGGATTCACGCGAAAGCAATTCGTCTGTTCTAGAGAGTTTGATTGTAATACATTGCGTTATGGCCGTGTCGTCTTTGCCTCTCGTATTCGCCCTCTACCTGGTTTTTATCAATGAATAATTTTCTTCTTTTCTGAATTCTGTACCTCTGTTTCTTCCAGTTTTCTTGCTTTCTTTTTGTGGCCAGTTTTTTTTGTACCAAAAAGTGTACCATTTTTTCATTGCGATTTTAAGAAATAAATAAATAAAGGAATAGCGATGAACATAATATACTACTAATACCGAATTGCATTTACACATTCCCACAACTCCAAAGGTTCCATTAAGCATGTTAACCTTGTGCATGACACACCGAATGGATGGATGATCAGACTTCATGAGACAAGGCTGGTTCAGATCTATATATGCTTTTTAAAATAAAACATGGATTTGTGAACTATCTTGAGGAGAACACGAAATGCCTAAGAGCATCAGTGCATAAAACCTGCTGCAACACTCTTCATAAACAACTTTGCATGGTTCCTTGCAGACACGTAGCCGGAGGAGGGGGGTGTTTTATCGAAAATAAATAGTGAAAACATGTACTTATCCTATATAGTGATACATGCACTTCTCATCACGTACCTAAAGGAACATTTAAGGCAAATAACAAGTTATGTCAGAGTGAAAGCTCAATGTATGACAACGTCTAAAACGGCAATATTATCAAACGCAGTGCCCCACTTACTGAAAAATTAAGCTAAATGTATCACACGACGTGCGCCATGAGCGGGACATTTTGGAAATGATCCGGATGACGTGAGAGCGTCCGACTACAATTAATCACTAGTAATCAAACTAGCTGCAATAAAAAAAAAAACCTTCCGTGCATCAAGAGACGTAATAAAATGCTGCTTGATTGTTTCTGTTTGATTCATGAAAAAAAGAACCTCTTTGGCGTTTCTATGGGGAACGGCGCGCGTGGTTCAAAGGTTCCGTTTTCGCCGAACAGCGCTTCGCCCGGCGCCTGTCTTCGCTCAGCGGTTGCGTCTCAGTGGTAGTTTCGGTATCGCGTACTGCCGAGTGGGTTTTGCACACTCGTGAAAGTCGCCCTGACTTCGACAAAATGCCGCATGCATGTGATGCTGCCGGATGCTCGAATGGTGCACGCCGCCGCGAAGTAGAGGTCGGCAACATTGGGCACGGCAACAGTGACGTCAGAAATTCAGGCGGGTGATTTGAAGTGCGCTAACGCGAGGCGGACCACTAAAACGTGATTTTATGTCAAATTAAGCACTTCCTTGGTACAGAAGTAGCACTACGAGGTTTCTGGACCGCTACTTCAACAATCAACGTCGACTTAATATTTGCCTTTAGTGTCCCTTTAAATTATAGCTGTTTTTCCCGAATAGTGAAGATAGTCAGCAAGTGGCCCCGACCCTCCCCCCGAAAAAAAATTCCTGGCTACGAGCCTGGTTCCTTGTCCCGCTCACAGTAAACTAAATACTAGGTGTTGAATTCGTTTTTGAGGAGTGAGACGGCAAAGCTAATTTACGTCACCACGCCTTTTATTCATCTCCTTGAAGCTTTCCAATCGAGTATCAGTGTCACCGCCAAGTGCTGTCACCGTTCAGTATAAGTGCGTGCGCCAAAATTATAAAAAAAAATGCACGGAAACGTTTCCAAATATTTTACCGTGTTCTATAATAAACTGCCCTTGCCAATGCGTGAGTTTCGTTCCAACACTTCTCGACAAATTTGTTTCATCACTGCAACATCTGCCCCGCATCGCATTAATTTTCACCAAGGTAGGCATTCCGTGCCGTGAAACCAAGACACTTGCAAAATCTTTTTCTACCACTCGCACCAATCGAGTGGAACCACCTTCCCAGCTGACATGTAGCGTCAATTGATGATAACGTTTTAGCGAGGCAGTAAACTCCAAGCTGTTGCAAATATGCCGTGTATTTTTACTTGCTATAATTTATCTTTTTGTTTTATAATTTTTGTCCACTCCTCTGCTCTTGGCCTTGAGGGCAAATGAATGATTGATTGAATGAATGAAGGAATGAATAAATAAATAAATAAATACTGCGAGTACTATGTGATTCGTCACTTACTCGTGCATGACTTCGTGAGCAGACTGTAAATGTAAATCACTCTTTTAAAGTCACCACAGCCAGTGAAGACCAAGTAATCATGGACTCTGCCAAAGATGTCACGACGCGAAGACTCCCATTTGTCGGTGCAGCGATCCATGTTAAGTAACCAGTAACGGCAACTGAGGACCCTCGTAGGCAGTCTTGCATGAGGAACTGCAGGCAGCAGAGAGAGGGTGGTTCATTGATTTCTTACCAACAGGACATGCGCTGATCAAGTTTGTTTGCTGCCATTCTGGCCTTACCACACAGACAAAAATACCACAATTGAACATTTCACCAGAACGAAGATAATGTATCGAAATCTAGTTTTCGGCGGGTAAAACAGAACGTTATAATTTAATTCTAAAAAGCGAGGGGTATGGACGCTAAGAACACTTCTTTTAATTAGACAATTAGGAGACCGTTATGGTTCCGGCTGATTCTTGCTCGTGCGAGCTTGAATATGATGCTGGCGGCAGTTACGTCCTGGTTGCGGCGCTTCGACGTGTTAGACAAGTTCCCAAACTCGCGTCCTTGCGACGGAAGAGGTTGCCAGATGGAGTAAACAATAAAAATAAGAAAAAAAGAGACAACCTAATAAAGGTAAAAAAAGAGAAGGCATTTCTATCGCTGGGGCTACTTGCTACTATGGGCGATGCAGGGGCACATATTTTTGGTAACGTTAAATTGAGATCCCTCCACGGTATTGATCCATCTGTTTGTGCCATGTGTAGAATGTAAATATTCAGTTCACTTATTATGACTGCGTTAAGTGATCCTGCTCTCGTGCAGTATATCTCGTTGACTGATGTGTTAGTTTTTCTCTTAGATGTTAGGATGTAAGCTCCATTGCATTTGTTTTGGCAAACTATTTACCTTATGAGCTCGTAAAGAGCGAGACAGCTGGATCGAGTAAACATTGGAACAACTCCTTAGGTCACCAGGCGGTGATGTGTCACTGAGCATTGCACTAAAGCCAGCGAGGTAAGCTTAATGACGCGCCCTTCTTTTAATATTTTTTTGAGGTTTTCATGTACACCTGCATGCACTCCTCTACCACGAAACACATCAAAGACAGATAACCATTAAAATGAGAGGCTCGTGGACAGACAATGGCCGATAGCATGACAATCAAGACCGTCCATTTAGAAGTAGCTGGAAATAGAATATTCGTAATAAGGGATTACGACCAGACAATCAACTAACATGATTTAACAATTCAAGCAGAATTCTTCGCTCAATGTTGCCGCAGGCATTGCTGAAATTAACTAGTCACGCGTTAGAACGCTTTCATTTATTCCCATACCTGCGGGGCAGAGTGTCTCGCATTCTTCTCTAGTTTGGAAGCTGTTCGGTGATCGATAGCACACGAAACCTTGCTCGCATCGCCTGGCTCCCCGTATGTAACTCCATTGCAGCAGCAGGCTGTTGCAGTGCTCAATCTGAGGAGGTACAACACACCGCGGGTTTCGTAGGGCCTCTGTGAAGTAAAAGGTTTACCGGAAGCAATAGATTAGCTGCAAAAACAACAGAGAGGCAAATAAACTGAACTGTAACAATTGATAACATAAGACCGACTGCAGCCTAACGTGAAGGATGCAAGTGGTGTTGTCTAAGACGTAATTAGGTAATTAAAGAGCTTAGATACACCAGTGATATTATTTCACTGCCACCAAAACGCGAGGCCTGCGCGGAGCACGCAGCACAGTCACAGCGTAGGCTGGAGGAGCGGCCCTTCGAGAGCACGTTGTGAACTCTCTTGGGGCAACTACTGCAAGTACACTTGCAAAGTACCCACTACGCGATATATCTTCGTAATTTTGCGAAACACAGTGGTAGCCATAGTACCCACGATGCCATTATTCATCATTTTGCGGGGAAGAGAGGTACCCGCTACCCATATGTAAGGCATTATGCGCACTTCGTTGGGCAACTCACGCTATATTATGCCTGGTGTGATTTTACTGTTCTACTAGCTATATTTAATCTGTAGACGTGGTTCCTGGCCCGACATGACGCATCTATGGGGCTTTTTGCGAATGAGCTTCAAGCAGAGGCATGGCTCTGTGGTAGCATACTCGACTGCCACGAAGAGATGGATGGATAGATGAAAGAATTTTGTTAAGGTCCAATAGGTCACGCTAGTTTCCAAGCCGGAAGCGGGCCGCTCCCACGTTGGGACCGAAAGACCTAGCCTTTCGGCCGCTTCGTGGGCCCGTTGGACTGCCCATAACTGTCCCTCTAATGTCGTGCCACGAAGAGTGCCTGCGTTCAAATCCTGCTCGAACAGTCGATTTATTTATCTCAATATGCACGATAGCGGTTACGGCAAGCGGCGGCAGCGCAGGCGGCGGACAACTATGCCACCAAAATCACCGGTTGTGATCTCATAACGGCTTTCGCTGTAAAACTTGCATTCCTGATAACATGTACGCGAAGCCCACGCTCTTTGCCAAGTTCATGTATATGCGTTAAAGTAAGCAAACGTGAGCCCGTACCTCTCAAAATATCATTATTAAAATTCGTGAGACTTTTCTTGCATGGGTGCACTTCTGAACTCAGTGGAACGACGGACAAGGCAAAGAAGATGCCGCTAGTTTGAAGGCGCCACCACCATTGTCGACCACCCTTTACGTGAGGCCGCGTTCCATCGTAACCAATGGAACGCGGCGCATGCTGAGGGCTACGTTTGATCTTTTCGCACTGTTAGTTCGTTCAAAAGGGGGTGTCGCCAGAGCTCGGAAAGATTCCTAGTTTCGCCAAACTCGGGCCATCCTGCACAGCACCCATGTTCGCTGTTTCCGTGTTTGCGTAGCTTCGGGTACTAGTTATGAGCATGTTTATGACCACTGACGTCACTACACACAAGCGCCTAGTCACGTGCTGCTTATTTTGAAGTCTCGGGCACTGCCCTTGTAGCCCGAAAAAGTTAAACCTCCCACTCCTCATATTCGCCCACCTTAGCAGCCTTATGAGCGCAGTACTATTATTATTATTATTATTATTAGTAGTAGTAGTAGTAGTAGTAGTAGTAGTAGTAGTAGTAGTAGTAGTAGTAGTAGTAGTAGTAGTAGTAGTAGTAGTAGTAGTAGTAGTAGTAGTGGTAATAATGGTGGTGGTGGTAATAGCAGTAGTAAGTGGTTGTTTATTAGAGGGAATGTATACAGAAATGGGGGGAAACGGAAAGGGAAAAACAGTATAGATGGCCGCACTGGAAATGTCAAGCTCGAGCAGCAGACACATGAGCGGTGGACATCGGTGGATGATGGAGTAGTAAAGATTAGAGAGATAGAGGCTCGAGGGGGGCCAATTTACATATGTACCCAGATGGGTGCAATGGTTATTTACGTGTGCACACTGAAGGAATGTATGCCTCATAGTTGTCCTGTGGAAGAGGCCTCCTCGAAAGAGTTTGTCACCCGGCACGGTTAAGTAACGGAGAGCAGTCGGTAGGCGTGGGAGGACTGCTCGATGAGGTCACATATTGTTCTACGAACAGTCTTCCGCACGCGGGAGGAGCCGCGAGGCCATTGTAGCGTCTCAGCACTGTCGGCCGGCAGCCCGTGCGCGCGGTAGTATCTCAACAGCCCCTCCCGAGGTGTTTGACAGGCTGCGCACTGCAGGGTCAAGCGTTCGAGTGCCTGGACTACACCACAGTGTTGCCAAGTGCTTCTTGAGGCAACTCCGAAGCGACGCCTGCTCGCTTGCAACGACACGCACCCTACACGCACCCTACACGCACCCTACACGCAACCGCAGCGGTCCCGCGCTTTGTTGGTGTGATATGCCGCGCGACGTGACAGCGGATTACCCTTCCCCACGCGGGATACGTGGGTCAGGGTGCTACTCTTTTTATAGGTGCCTTCGGATAGCAATACGCATGTCTTTGCTGTTCAAGGGTACGTCTACAGGTCACAGTAGATGTGCACTTACAGCGCTAGTGGGGGGATCCGGATAATATAGTCTACCTGGAGTTCTGTAACGCGCATTGATATCGCACAATGCAGGGCTTCTAGCATTTCGTCTCAATTGAAATGCGACCACTGAATCCGGGGTCGATGCAGCGACTTTCGGGTCAGCAGCAGAGCACCGTAACCAGCAGGCACTGCGACGGCTTTTGATGAAACTCAAACAATTCACT
Organism: Rhipicephalus sanguineus; assembly: GCF_013339695.2. Lineage (NCBI taxonomy): Eukaryota > Metazoa > Arthropoda > Arachnida > Ixodida > Ixodidae > Rhipicephalus > Rhipicephalus sanguineus. The sequence continues at coordinate 71,821,399 of NC_051183.1, read as the reverse complement.
AGCAGACCGTCACCCCCCATCCCCATGCCGTTCAGGCAAAAGAGAAACTACGACCTCTGCTTGTACATTCTCTGAACTTGTGGTTGTTCTAGCAGTATACATTAAAAACAGTTATTTTTATTAAAAGAAGACTGTAATGCACGCAAAGGTCGCAGAACGTAGATCTGCGATCAGCGAGAACCAGCGAGAACGTAGATAGTATACAGTAATTAACAGGTCAGCTATTCTGTACTCAGTGTTTTAAGCTAATCCAAGATCTGCTTAGGAAAAGTTGTATCATGACAAGACAGAAGGTTCGCAGACGCATAGAGCCGCAAATTTTGAACAACAGACGGACAAGGGAAGAACAGCACGGTCCCAAAAGACCTTGTGATATTCCTGTTTAAACTTTAAACATTTTCCCAAACAATAGACGTCTATTAATTAATAAAGAGAAACCCGCAGCGGAAATACATGCATAGAAGAATGAACGCACATGACAGAGCCAACAAATTCAAGCATTTTCTTCACGGAGACTGGTGTTCACAGGTTTTTCTGCGAACACATAGGACATTCATGCTTGTATCATGTTATAAGAAATTCAACCTGTTACTGACTCAAGTGCGGAAATGATTGCAGAAGCTCGTCAAAGTTTTGCAATAATAGAAGCAAGAACAATTTCGGGGCTCTGCTACTGTTGTACTGATATGAGCAATAGGGGACGGTGTAAAGCCCAAGGATCTTTATTGAAGTATTAGCCAGCGAGGAACAACGTTTTTGATATCATATTCTTGTCCTTTCATCTAGTTTCACCCATGTACTGCTTTCCAAAAAACAGGTGGTGGGAGACAATAATACACACAAAATACGATGTATCAACATACTAAGCTTACAATTCATTACTGCTCAGGCTGCTCTTGTTATCACGGCTACCTATTCCCACAGCAAATTGTAGTAGTGTTACAACGTATGCAAAAACTTACTTTTTTTCTTTTCTTCATTCGGCTGTCGTCTTAATATTTGTGGAGCCTCATGTATACATCACCAAGTGTTTTCTGTGGGCCGGGGCTGCACCATACTTTTCAAGCAAAGCATTTTCCTAAGTAGTTTACTGTAGCTGTTTGATCATGCGTCAGATCACCCGCATCTTCGATCGAATTTCTAGGCTAACAACTATATTGGGTTCGCGGAAAAAACGCCTCAGATTTTTTTTTTGACAAGATTCGAATGAATGCTGTTTCTGAAAAAGGGTTTTTAAGCTATACTCTGCGCTTTTAGGTGCAAATCACCTTATGCGCCCTGACTGCCGGCGTCTGCTGTCGCCGTAGCCCGTCGTGGTGTCTGCTGTCGTCGCGCGTCACGGTAAAGCAAGTGGCAAATAAGACGACGCGTTGGCTCAGGCAAAGCTCTGCTTCTGCAATGGACGCTGTATGCGATGATGTGTGTAGTAATGAGAGGACGCTGTTGTCTAATTGGCATTGAGGTGTCCCTATGGCAAACACCAGTGCTTCACACCTCTTCAGGTTTCACGTGGCCTATATAACGACAGGAAGAATGCTATTAAGAGCGGCAACTCTGTAGAAAACTTGTCGATAATCCATTAAAATATTAAACCATGATGATAGCATGTCTTCCACCATAATGTGGATATTTTAGTGCGGAGGCATAAATGTCGATATTGTGTCGCCATCGAATGAGTGAGAAACCTATGCCTCTGCGCACAAACGACTACCCAGAAGCCGGACTGAAAGAGAGCACTTAATCACATCAACAGGTGCACAGGGTAGACGTATCCACTGGCCTAAGGAAGGCGCTTACTGTGTGCAGCTCCCTCTCCAGCCCCATTCAGGGTAGTACGAGTAAACTATGCAGACGCAGAGGTTTCCCATTTGCTCATGAGGATGATGGGAGGGATTAGGACGGATTAAATGTGCATTCAGTGAGGCACCGAACAACCACCATATCCACTACAATATGCACCATTAGGATGGAAATCGTTCCGTGAAAATGGTGGAATTCGTTAAAGAATTATGGGCACATCTTCTGTAGGAAAGATTGCAGCGTAACAGCCCCCGATAAATTGGGCAGCAAGGACGGAAAGAAAAAATGCCAGGCCTGCGCTGAAACCCCAGCACAGTCACAGCGAAAGCTGGAAAAGCGGCGTGTCTAGAGCCGGCTGTAAGCTCTCTTGGGGCTACTAATACAAGTACCCACTACGCCATAAATACAAGCAAGGTACCCACTACGCCATAAATCAAAATTTTTGTGAAGTTGGGAAGCACCTACTAAGCCATTATTCGTCATTCTGCGGAGAAGCGAGACACCAGCTACACGTCTGTAAGGCATTATGTGCACTTTGTTGACGCGACGATTGATGACGATGAAGAATTATGGCTCAGCCCTTTGTGATGGGTTGGAAGCTTTAAACGGCACACCAGTTATGCAATTTGCATTTGGTGACGCCCGGTCGTTATTTCCCTCTCCCGCCATGCTGTATAACATATGTTGACGTGGGAGCGCGAGGGGGGGGGGGGGGCGAAGAACTTTACTAAGACCCCGAGGAAATGGATCATGCGCTTATGGGCTTCCTTGGCAACCAATACTAGTACACTTGCGAGGAACCCACTACGCTATAAATCAATGTAATTTTTGAGAAGTAGGGAAGCAGGCACTAGGCCATTTTTCGTCATTCTACGGAGAGCCGTGGTACCTGCTAAACGCACGTAAGGCATTATGTGCTTTGATGATGCTGTGCCTGATGACGATGAAGCATTATGGCGGAATCCTTTGTAATGGGTTGGAAGCATTCAACAACCTACTCGTTACGCAATTCGCATTGTGTGACGCCTGGTTACAGAATTCGCGTTGTGCGACGCTTGGTGCTTATTTTACTCTTCTACCACGCTACATTGCATATGTTATTGTGGTTCCTTCCCGACATGAAGCCTGTATAGGACCTTTTTGCAAAGCAGTTTCCAGCATCGGCATGGCTCAGAGGTTGAATGCTGGGCTACCACGCAGAGGGCCGAGGTTCGAACCTCATTCCATCCTGGAATTTTTTCTTATTTCGTTTTTTTTCCTATTTTGAGTAATAGTGGTTACGGACACCGGCGGCGGCGGCGGCGGACAACTACGGCGCCAAAAGCGGCCGCTGAAGTGATCTCATAACAGCTTTCGCTGTAAAAGGAAAATGTTTGATGTCAGTTCAAGGGGAAGTCCCGTGCTGTTTCAAGCCAGATAAAGATGTCTGAGAACGTGAAGCTATGAGACAAATACTCTAACGAAGATTTCTCATGCTTAACACGTGGGAAGGGTCCATAAAACATTGATCATGTACCAATTGAATGTGAAGGTTTTTAACCAATAATCATGAGACGAATAATTTGAGAAGAGATGTTAGGTTTAAAAGACACTCTTCAGAACGTTACTGAATCTACTATCGAGACCACTAAGAGAAGACTGGTACATTAGTGACAAAAGCTACTGAACACACAGAATGCGAAAAAAGAACTATGCAGTAAATATAAAAATTGTGAGGAGGGGCGGGGTCAGTATTGACAACGTGTTAGTAGAAATTACATTGCATGGAAAAGACTAAATAAAGGGCTTGATAGCGCTAACCATCACCGATATTAAAGGGGGATGCTCCTGACATATATCCATTCATCCCCGCCACAACGACGTTACTGGTGTAATGACAACGTGGTGACGAAGTGGTGACAACGTGGTGACGAAGCGGAAACGGTGCGGCTAAACAGCACGAATACGGCGCCAAAATTTCGTGAAGATGACGCCGTAAGGACGAAAGCATAACGAAGGTAGCGCGAAGAGAACGGTATAACAGCTGCGTAACCGGGATGATGACGTGGGAACAATGGAAGGACGACAACAAAGGTGGCGACAGTGTGACGGTACAGGTGCGACGACGACGCCATGACCGAGGCGGCGGCTGAGTGACGACAACGCTGGAAAGAGAATGGCATGATGGTCATGGCATGACGGCGAAGGACATGTGAAAGGGACACTAAAGAGAAACAATAAATCGGTTTATATTGATAAAGTTTACTCTCAGAACACTAATGTCGTTAATTTCACCATCATAGGTTGAATATTAGAGGAGAAAATCAAGTTCAAAGTTTCATTTTTCAATTTCGCGCGGAGATTTGAGGTCACGGATTTCAAAGCGTATTTATCGTATTTTGGTGCCATTGGCTGAACAAAATTTCCTCAGACTTAGTATGTTAAGTCTGCGGTCCCCTCAGAGGACAATGTACTTCATTTTTAACGATTATGAAGTACGTAGGCCCTAGTAGGCGCCGTAAAAATATGTGACGTCATGGCGAATGGTGCGGAAACTTCAAGGTGTCGTCGCCACCTACGTTTTCTTTTTGTGGTTTTTCTCGCTTACTAAGCGTCTTCTCGCCTCAAGCGTGGTGTTTCTAGCATCGTGAAACAGTAGTTTACTAGTACGGGAAAAATCGTTTTGCTCTTTAGTGTCCCTTTAACAGTTGAGTGAAGATGGCATGATGACGACAGGATTGCGCTAGCGTAACGATGACAAGAACGCAATGACCACGGCAGTTATAGGCGTGTAATTGCTGTTGAGGGTATCCTGGAGTATATGTAGTCGGCCAAAATAGTGTGGTCGGATCTCTTGTGAATAGACTGTCGTACTAGTATACTAAACGCGCGCTAAAGGCATTTTAGTTGCCACGTATGACACGAGGGAGCTTCAGCAGAAAATAAAATATAGCTAAAAGAATCCACATATTCCAGTGATCCCACTTGATGCACCGGCAGCGTCTTAAGCAATGGGAAAAACACGTTCAGTGTATGAATATGTGGTCATCGCAAACTTCACAAAATTCACAATCTTCTTTAATATTTTACAAGTTTGCCTAGCAGGTTAGGCTGAGCCCTATTGCAAACTGGACACACACGATGCGTTAACTGGTTCTGTATTCGCGCGTCAATTTAGCCTCATCTCCATGAATAAAAGAAGTTATTATTTTATTAGAAATTGTAAGAGAAACATACCTACTAAAATAAATACATTTGTGTTGAAATGAAGTGACGTTTTCATTACAGAAGCAGATATGAGGTTGGTGTATATGCTTTGCACATAAAATATTTTTCTGGCGTCTATGAAAATTTATGTGAAGGCACCCTACGCGGAATCACCAATACAGTCTAGCGTTGTTTGCTAACCGTAGCAAGAAATGCTAATTTGGGTATAAAAAAGAACCCAGGCGTATGATTGGGGCTTTCCCTTCGTCCTTGAGCAACAGAGGTTTATTCCACGGCTTTCGTCACGTTATTCTAAATTCTATACAATATATCTCTGCGCTGCCACGACGCAGTAAAAATACTGCGCATTCTTCTATTGTCACATTAGTAGGCAAACAGAAAAACTTTCCACTGATTGTCTGAAAGTCACATGATTTTTTTTGTAAGCTACCTTTGAAGCTTATCCTCATAAAAATAGACCGGGTTGAAAAACAACTCCAGCGTTGTTTTTCAAAGTTCTGAGTAGGCGAACATTTTCTGCGTCATCTTGGAATCACGACTAACGGTTCCCTTCGACTTAAATATATCGATCTTGAAAATTAAATATGAGTTTTATTTCCCAAGCCTGCTCAGAATATTAAACTTATGGTTAAGGCGTCCACCACGGTGCAATAGTGGTTATGGAGCTCGGCTGCTGACCCTAAGATTGCGGGTTCGATCCCGGTCACGACGGTAGCATTTCGACGGAGGCGAAATGCTAGAGACCCGTGTACGATCGATATCAGTGCACGTTAAAAAAGACCAGATGGTCGAAATTTCCGGAGCTCTCCACTACGGCGTGGCTTATAATCATATCGTGGTTTTCGCACGTAAAGCCCAAGAAGTTATTATTAAAACAAGATTACAGAGTGTCTAGCTTCCTGTGCAGTTACGCCTATATGATCACAATGAAGTTAGAAGCCTCTATTGTGGAAATGACGGGAGTGGGTTACGCAGTGCATAGCATGCTCAAGGAAGCACTTTTTTGCGACTGTCCTGCATATTATCCGTACTTAATGTAACTGCGCAATAACGGACGGAAACACGAAGGGCGAGAAAAGGACAAACAAGCGCAGACTATCAACTGAAGTTTTATTGCAAGAACGAGGCAATATAAAGGGCAGAAAAAAGCGAGAGAGGGCAAAAAAAGAAGGAGACAAAAGGCACGAGGGACCAACTCAACAAAAACATTGGCCACATCAGGCAAGGCACGCCCGTCATACAAAACCAATATAACTCTTTATCATGTATGGCGACAGATGGAACACTGACGCAGGACTCAGAATTCTTTTGAATATGCGCAGCCTCAATTAGTTCACGCGCTCTTTGGTTCTTATGCCGGAACAACACAGAGGTATCACCAAAGAGCGCGAGAACTAATTGAGGCTGCGCATATTCAAAATAATTCTGAGTCCTGCGTCAGTGTTCCATCTGTCGCCATACATGATAAAGAGTTAAGTTATCTTGGTTTTGTATGGCGGGCGTGCCTTGCCTGATGTGGCCAATGTTTTTGTTGATTTGGTCCCTCGTGCCTTTTGTCTCCTTCTTTTTTTGCCCTCTCTCGCTTTTTTCTGCCCTTTATATTGCCTCGTTCTTGCGATAAAACTTCAGTTGATAGTCTGCGCTTGTTTGTCCTTTTCTCGCCCTTCGTGTTTCCGTCCGTTTTTGCGCAGTTACATTAAGTATGGATCATTACCAACTAGCCCAACTTACCACTCTTCTGAACTGCATATCATCGTCTTGCACTTTGCCTTTAAGCTTGACTATCGCTTCCCTTCCAGCAGCCGCGCTGGAAGTAGTGGAACTCTTTAGCCATTACGAATTTAGACACATATTGACTTAGAGCCAATAGCACGTTTTCACCGGGGAAGCATATGAGACGACGGGATCACTACACAGCTGCAGCGCATTTTTACTTTTGCCGAGATATTTGTACGTGAACAGTTTGTTAACGTGAGTAGACTCTTATAAAGTATGAAAATCTACGGCAGTGCGATGGTTGTCAGTTTTATGTCCATCAACGCAGACAGCCTGCTGCCTTCAATCATTGTCATAAATAAATACAGGTGAAAAAATAAGCAATGTACTAAATCAGTTCCGCGCAATAGAATAAAATATCTTAAAGGGCCGCATGAGGAGCTGTATTACAAAAAGTCAAAGATTAACACCCTGAGAAGTGTTCTTTTGGACCACGAGTAACATCTTCACCTTTACGACTGTAAAAAAATATTATGGGACGCAACAGCGAGCATTGACTACGCGTTGATTGCAAAAAGTCCTGAGTTAAAACTTCGTAATAATTCGCGTAAAATTTTTTTATTGTCAACTTCGTGAATGTTGCACATATTATTAATTTTTTTTGCAATGGAAAGTCAAGAGAGAAGAGCGTTGTATTTGCCGCAAATAAAATTACATCTAGGCACTGAAACATGAAGTTGCGAGGCGTGAAACAACCGAACACTTCTTAAATATGCGCGAAGGTCTTAAAATCTTTTGTGTGTACATGCGTAGCAAACTTCCTTCATTTTCTTTGCGTGGTGATTTTTATGAGGAAAGTTTTCTGTTTTACGCAAGAACAACAGTATGACGAGCATGCTAAAGTAATGTATCGAAAGAAGGTCAGTGCTATATACCATTTAGAGGCCATAAAATGTCGGCAGAATGCGTGCGACATGAAGTCGCCCAGTCTGTCGTAATCTAACTTCAGGTAGCTTTTCCGACAAGATAAGCTGGGAATAATTACCATGAACAATGGCTCCACCAAAAACGACGAACATAACATCGGTTCAGCCGGGTTTCAATGAGTACAGTGTCTTACGGAAAAAAAAAGAACGCCGCTTCTACTCACCTGCTACATAGCACCAAGAAAGTGCCTTGAGAACAGCTAACACTCTGAGTGCATAAAATAGCGTCATTTCACGTGAACTTTGTAGTTCAACTACTCCAGTGGCCACCAGGCAAGCCGAGTCAGCGTGAATCGAAACGGCTCAATGCAATTTGCTTCTGCTTTCCATTGTCATGGATGCGTTTACATTTATGGCGACGCGAAAGCTGCTGCGCGGAACATTGGGACAACTAGTTTCTTTGTGCTCGAGGACTTTTTTGTTCTGTTCTTGCGTTTCATTATTTTTGCGACACTCCTGCGTCGTTTTTGCAATATCTCCACTTCCGTAACTGTCAAAGGATATTGTCCTCGTAGGCCAATCGAATGGCAATAGGCCGATGATGCCTTTTTTTCCTTTGCGTATTTTACAGTTGAAAGCAACTGATGAGCCAATAGTACTGGCTGAATGCGTTCTGCATTAAATCAGCAAAACAGGAGCTATAATTACTAAGCTACTGTGTTTCGTTCAATTCTTTTCGCTCTTCAATAAATATACGCCCCTGCATATGTATATCTATGTGCACTTGTATGTGGCGCAAGTTTTTATAAAAGCTTTTCATAAATATACATTTACATATAATCGTCGAAGGGAAGACAATCATACCACTTACAATAAGTAAAAGCACCATCAGTGTCGCAGAAGTATTCGCAGTATCAAATGCATGACAATGAAATCTAGGCCAATGTCATACTTCCAAATTCGTTCAAGGAGAAAGATGGCTTTTCCCGCTTTCACTGGGCAACATTTTGTAAACTTTCCGTATGTGTTTGATTACACAACTACAAAAAATAGCAAAGCTTTGAGTTCAGCGTCAGACAAAACTGGCGCCGCCACGGCAGCGTGCGCGCTTTTCTGAATTATGAAGTTGCTATAGAAATAGAGTTCTCTCATAGCTTTCTAAACGACAAAAGGGCGCATGAGTGTCTCGAGGTGATCCGCTGATACCTTTCGGCAATTGCCTTTCTGTATTTTCAGCATCTGATACTAAACTAATATATAAAAAAAACATTCTAAAAGTCACCTGCATTTTGAACGCTTCCTATCAGACACTTCGTGATACACTGTTATAAATGATGAAGCTAGTGGAATGAAAGTTACTTTTACTGCTATTACTGTTTAATATCCACAGAGAGCAGGGGGGTGCCTCAAGAATTTTCAAATTGTGATAGAATTTTTCTCAAGTTTACATCCTTCCCAGTAAAATAGATTTTGTAGCATCGAGAAGTCTCATCAAGGCCCTCTTTCTTCCAAGGAAATTCATGGAAGCCCTTATGTGCACCGGTAATAGGACCACCGCATAGCTATGACCTAATTTTCCGTATATATAAAAATGCATGCGACCCATTATGAAATCTATGCAATCCAGGTATGTGCTCTGAAATGTCTAAATAAGTCACTATACTCTCGCAAGCGAGTTAGTCCTGACAATTTCGCCGTAGGGGGCGAAATTCACTTCAATATGTAACAATCGTCGTAAGGTGAATTAGTGGTCCCGACATTGCTTCCATCTTGGATCCAATTCTTAATGTTGTTGAAACAAGTGTAAGCAGTTTACAACGCAGAACTCAGTGCGCTAAAGGTCTCTTTTTTTTCTTAGGCCTCATTGTGTATCTATGTGTATTATTAACTTCGGCAAAAAAGCCGTAATTCGCAATGATCGTGAGGGATATAGCAGAACGAATCTTTCTGAATCATACATTTTGCATTGTCTATGCTTCATATAGTAATATATTAGTAATACATTAAAATAGCTGGCCAGAATAATTCCTCGCCCACTGTCTATTTAAAAATTTACATTTAACACGCGTCGACATAATGCTAAACTTTCAAAATATTTTGTACGCAAGCCTCACAGTAAGTCGACGTGAAGTTTCATGTGCTGCGAAATTTCAGAAACACTTTGCTCATTCGCTGTCAATTACTACCATAAAATAAATAAGGAAAACGCGCATATCACTACAAGCAAGCTCCCTGCCTTTCTGTTTTTTTTCTCCTTCTCCTCAACTTTTTTCTCTTTCGCCTCAACATCAGGACGGGCTAATCCTACAACGATTTCTGCGTGAGCGAACACCTTGGTACCTTGCAAAAAACGAGCCAGCTGCACTCCGTGAAAACCAAATAAACAGCGAAGCTGAAGCCCCCTTTCGTCAGGCTACTGCATTTCTCTGGTTAAAAATCTTTTTTCACGCAGTTTTGTGTTGCATCATTGTTCTATATTTCATACTCTATGTTTAGATATGTGGTGCTAGTAGGCGGAGGAGCAAGAAGAGGCAGTGAGGTCAACCAGACGCGCGTCCGGTGTGCTACCCTACACTGATGGGGAGGTAGTAGTGCTTTATTGAACTATTGCGTCTACTGTCGCCACTTTTATCAGGCGTTACATTTTGCTCCTAACTTTCTTCTGTTTACGCTAAGGACTTCTTTGTTCTTCAAGCTAAGCCTTGTGAATCTAGCGCGGCGATATGCTCTTTCACACCGGCGCCGGAGCGGCTGCGGTAGAATGTCAGTGCGGCTGTGGCCGATTCCACCCGACCACTCGCCCAAAACGCGTATTACCATCACGGCTGCGTAGGAACGCAAACGGCGTTGCAAGCGCTGCTGCCGTTTATAATACCTTTGTCACACGGCCACCACCCAACTTCGTTACACTCAATCAATGTAAAACTCTATGAGGGAGTTGGACAGAGATGGAGTTGTGCCCATGTCACACGGCGGTTTTACGAGCTTTGGACAGAAGCCGCAAGGCGCTGATGTACCAACAGTCTGCATGCAAGATTTCGCGTCTAATCACGCTGAAAACATTCTTAATGGTACGTGTGATTATAAAGAAGTATAATCTATCACATCGATACAAAAAAAATTGTCTTTATCACAGAAACGTGTACTTGCAAGCATGTTGACAGTAATTTTGACAGGAGTGCTGGCAACACTGTACATTTATTTTGTTAGCGCGTCTTCTCTATGCGTGTCGATTGTCAAACACACTGCAAGTTGTCGTCGAGCTCTTTGAAGTTGCGCTACCACCCAGATCATGTTGTCCTTTCCAATATCGGTTGGGCACAGGTCTCACGTCCAGTCCACAAAGCCTTTGCTGCGGATGGCTCCCACCACAGCCCGCATATACTGCCGGTACGAGTGCCGGCGTCGACGAAGAAGGAAGAAAACCCGCGTCACTCGGCTGCTATGACTATTGGTAATGCTGAAGTAGTATGAAGAGCACCGCAATAAGAACGGAACGAGATGCACAGACGTAAACACAACGGTGCACACGGACTCGGAGACACTTATTCGAAATGGCGGCACGACGACTTTTCGCGAGGCCTGGTGCGGAGAGTATGTGCACTTATACGCGTTTTTTAACACGAAAGTGTTTTATGCCGGGGTCCACCACGGCTCCACTGACGTATTTCCGTCACGAATATGACGTTGTAAAATGTAAAGACTAACATATGGCAAAGAAAAAACTATGAGAAAAAGTTCCGTCACCGGGAGTCGAACTTACGACCTCTCGATTGCCAGCGCGCAGCGCGTAACGACTCCGCCACAGGCGGCATGTTCTCTGCTATGCTAAAGGCGAGCTGTTTATGTACACCATTTGCCGGTGGCGGTACTCAGAGATCGGCGGTACAGCGTATTTTCGTTATCACTAGCGAGATGGCGCGAAGGGCTCGAAGAGCGCGCTTTAAAGGGCCCCTCACCAGGTGACCTAACGAATTTTAGTTAGACATTGCAAGTTGTTGCGAGCCCGATAAAGAGCATTTTGCCACAAGAATTTTTCTAATTGGTCGGTTAGAAGCTGAGAAAAACAATAATTTGTAGCGGCGCAAAACCATGATGCGAGGAGGCGAGCTGCAAACACTTGCCGCTCGCCCCGTGTAGCCTTCGCAAGCCAAAGCCCTTCCCTGCCCTCTTCGGCACGCGAGCAGAAGGATCACATAACGCATACGCATGAACACGTCATGCGCACAAAATGTCACGAGCGCATGACGTGCCCGAACCAGCCCGAGCCCCCGAGAGGCGAGCGGTGTTGTGGCGGCGTTCTCTGCGCTTCGTCTCTGCAAGTTATGCCGAATGCGCCCTCGCCGATCACTTGGCTTTTCAACCTATTACTGAGCACGAAAGCTGCAACATTTGTACGGACGCGAGACTAGCGGTGTGCCGCAAGAACATCTAGTTAGACGCGGGAGGATAAATGAGCCTAATAAGCGCTGGAACGCGGTAGGAAATTAGTTTCTTTGCAAAGGGTGGCGTCTGCACGATGCGCAAAGCGCGAGAACACGAACTCGTGCGAAACAGAGGTAGATTAGTCTCGAATCTAGCTGCGATTCGCAGTAAAAAATTAAAAAAAGTCAACGTATACATTTCGTTTGTGTGTTTTGTTATGGCTCTCAAGTTTTATTCATCCATCCAAGCAACAAATTACACAAACTACACGTCGTGTCAAATAATTATCGCAGTGTCACGTGCTACTGTTGGCGACGTCAGAGCACAGTCGTCTACGTAGAGAAGCGACGTCACAGCACTACCATCTACGTAGGGCCATTCTCTCATGTACGTCATCCCCTCATTCTCTGGGCGCGCGGACGCGAGAAGGGCAAGCAGCGTTCAGCTTGAAATTTGACCCATTTACGCGGCGCGTAGCGTTGCAAATTTTGGCAGACGTAATCGTGAACGCCCAGTGCATGCATTGCGCTCGTTAGCTCAAAATTGTCAAACCTGGTGAGGGGCCCTTTAAAAGTGGTCCCCCCACGCGGATTAGCGCGCACCTCGACAGGGCGTGGTCGCTCGTGCGGGCGCTTATCTCATGATCTCGGTGGTTTGTACGTCTTGCGCTCTGCCTGCAATTTCCGTTGAGAGCACGAAGGTCACCTCGCTCACTGCAGCGGCCGCTTTTGCGAAAGGAGCGCGCTGCTCACACAGAAATAAGTTACAACTGTGACAGTTCGCGCTCATCCTGTGTATGTTGGTTCCGCGCGTCCTTTCTCCTTGAGCAGCGCATTGAAAGTTTCGAGTGGCTTGCCGTTCTTCGCCTAACATTACAATTTGATGCTGTAGCATTCATTCCTTCGCGCTTGGGGCGAAAGAATGCACAACAAACGCTCAACTACGTCTGTGAAGACACGTTTCACTTTCGTGTTATACCGATTCCTATGACAGAGGGATCAGCCATGTTTTTTTTTCGTTAAACGCACGTTATGACTGGATTGTGCAGTGAAATAACTTTCAATATTATGAAAATTCATAATCGTGTAGAGTGCGGCTGTTTTGTGTTTGTTTTTCCGTAACTACAGATTACTGGGGACGAGTGTACTCCATTCCGCCGCTAATGGAGATCGCGTGACAGGGGTATTACAAGCCCACCTCGCAAAGCAAGTTTAGTGAGGCGTCGTTGCATATACACCCCCCCCCCCCCCCGCTCCAGCCCAGCGAGCGTACAAAGACGCTCCTCACCTCTTCCTCCGTGGGAGCCTCTTTCTCGACACCATTGACAAGGTGCAGCGCCTTCCCCTGCCTACCGAGCCCCACTCTAACCCACACCGCAATGCCACGCAACCCGGCGGGGGGGGGGGGGGGGGGGGTGTTTCTTAAAGGGCCCCTCACCAGGTGACTTAACGAATTTTAGTTAGACATTGCAAGTTGTTGCGAGCCCAATAAAAAGCATTTTGCCACAAGAATTTTTCTAATCGGTCGGTTAGAAGCTGAGAAAAACAATAATTTGTAGCGGCGCGAAACCATGATGCGAGGAGGCGAGCTGCAAACCTTTGCCGCTCGTTCCGTGTAGCCTTCGCAAGCCAAATCCCTTCCCTGCCCTCTTCGGCACGCGAGCAGAAGGATCACATAACGCATACGCATGAACACGTCATGCGCATAAAATGTCACGAGCTCATGACGTGCCCGTACCGGCCCGAGCCCCCGAGACGCGAGCGGTGTTGTGGCGGCGTTCTTTGCGCTTCATCTCTGCAAGTTATGCCCCATGCGCCCTCGCCGATCACTTGGCTTTTAACCTATTACTGAGCACGAAAGCTGCTCTGGCTGCAACATTTGTACGGACGCGAGACTAGCTGTGTGCCGCATAAACATCTAGTTAGACGCGGGAGGATAAATGAGCCTAATGAGCGCTGGAACGCGGTAGAAAATTGGTTCTTTGCAACGGGTGGCGTCTGCACGATGCGCAAAGCGCGAGAACACGAACGCGTGCGAAACGGAGGTAGCTGAGTCTCGAATCTCGCTGTGATTCACAGTAAAAATTAAAAAAAAAGAAAACGCACACATTCCGTTTGTGTGTTTTATTATTGCTCTCAAGTTTTATTCATCCATTCAAGCAACAAATTACACAAACTACACGTCGTGTCAAATAATTATTGCAGTGTCACGTGCTACTGTTGGCGACGTCAGAGCACAGTTGTCTACGTAGAGGAGCGACGTCACAGCACTACCATCTACGTCATCCCCTCATTCTCTGAGCGCGCGGACGCGAGAAGAAGGGAAAGCAGCGTTCAGCTTGAAATTTGACCCATTTACGCGGCGCGTAGCGTTGCAAATTTTAGCAGACGTAATTGTGAACGCCCAGTGCATGCATTGCGCTCGTCAGCTCAAAATTGTCAAACCTGGTGAGGGGCCCTTTAAAGAAGAATAGAAATGCATCACCAACTAGCTCCGCAACATGTTTAATGAGTGACTTGCACGTGCAAAACATGTCATACAATAGAAATTATATCTCAAAAGGCATCCTAGTGCCGCCATTGTTAGTTTCTTATCTTGCTAAGGCTCTTTAATACCAAGTTCAGGCACTTGCATGGACACTTATAGGGTACTGAAACGAACATTTTCAGTTGTCGTTTTCTTGCGTCAAGTGAAAGGCCAAGCTCTCAAGGGCCTAGTAAAAGTACTGCTAAGAGTGAGTGCAGACTGAACAAGTAATTACAGTGGGTTTTGAAAAGCTAGTTTCGGTTCCTGCTGTACCCTGACGTCACAACACGGTATGAGCTTCTCGTCACATGCTCGCGCAATATATCGTGACGTTTCCACGGCCGTTCCGCACCGTGGCTCCGTTGGTGACACAGAAACGGCCATCTTGAATGTTTTGGTGACGACAAGTAGCCAATTTCGAAGTTTTGGTATCTGGCGTCATCTCAACTAGTCAGACTGCTGCGTGAAGGCACCAGAACTAGTGCTGCAGCCTGACGTCAAGCTAGTGTCGATGTCGGTAGGTGCGCCATGCTAAAATTGACCTTAATATCTAAACTAAATATTTTATCAGCATTTGCTGAGCTTTGCACTCGCTCAGAGCCATCTCTTTATACCAGATATGGTATACAGATATGGTACCAGGTATGGCAGAGTAGACTCGCCTTCGAAAAATGGTGTCAGTGCCTGTTTAATGCAGCCTGAAGTGTGGAAAGGAGGTACACAAAAATGTACTTGCAGCAAACTTATGCTGTCATACCTGCAAGAGCGTAGCTTTATACATTGTATTATAAATTTTCAGTCTAACTGACGGCGGGATTACGTTTTTTTGCAGGAAAAGACGTTTGACCATTACGTGATCTTCGAAACCACAATAGAAACATTTTGATTTGCCCATAATGCGATCAGTTTTGAGGCGTAATTCATACTTTAAGACATTGCGCGAGAATCGGAATATAGATATATTTCGCCTAAATATTCATCATTGGCAGCTTCAAAGCAGTTAGAGTGGTACTCCTACCTTTTATAACAGGAAGTACTCACACATCATCATTTTGAAATAACTATCCTAATTCGTACTTAGTTTGATCAAAACTGAAAAGCTTTGTATGACACGCAGCCTAGTGAAACTGCTCCGTGTTATTTTTTATTTTTAAATGAGCAAGCATTATGAAGCGCTCGCAATTATGACTAATCAGATGCGTGATTGTGACCGACATTCATGGTCGTGCGTTCATCGCCCAGCGTTCTGTTCCGTCTAGGATGACCCAATGGCGACAAATGTGTTGCTACCAAGGGTAAAATTAAGAAAGTTATCTTGCTTTATTCCCATGATCCATAGCGTCTTCTTGTTATTTCTGAAAAAAAAAGCAAATAGTAGCAGTAAATACAGTAGTTCAAGTAATAAAAAATTAGAACTTGCCACAACGTTAGCTTAACACACGGGTCTGAAAGGAGTAAAACAAACGCAATTGAGTAAGTGAATGCGAGCTTCAGGTGGCAGTGTTTAACAGTATTACAATGGAGTAAAATTTAAGTGACCACTCTTTCTTTCTAATAGGATCCGTCAACGATGCGAAAAGCATCAAATATAATTCGAAGGTTTGGAAAAATATTTCGCCTAATGAGATGCATATAATGCAAAGCTCCCAAACTCGCCTTAACCATTGGGCCGCGCTCACAAAATTTAGTCTCCCGAAAAGGACGCGGCAGAGAAGATCGGATCGGTGGGGGGGGGGGGGGGGGGAGGTGGGTGGAGGTAGGGGGGCTTGAGCGATATATTAGCTAACGTTGCCATTTGAAAGAACACCTTTCCTACATGTCATATAATGGTCATTTCTGAAGGGCATTTGGAGGGAGAGTTCGAGAAACAACAATATCGATCTACAGAATGACTGCAATATGGACGCAGATTCTCAAATATAGTTTCTTTCCGCGATTGTGTATCCACACATCGTGACGGCATGGGCCCAGGTGCCTCACGAAAAGAATGCTTGAGACCAGACATGTACGTGTAGCTCATGAACCTCCTTATAAGAAAATTAAATGAAAAAATAGGACAAAGACAGTCATGAGCGGGCCGGGCCGCCAACGAAGGGTTTGCGGGCCACGTGTTTAAGGTCCCCGATATAATGATACGGGGAATTTTACAAACTACTGCATCCTTACCATCAGGTACGCACTGAAGATCCTGGTTTCAATTTACGTCAGAGGAAACGAAAGTCTGTGTCTTAGATTCAGCGTGCCAAAGTACTGCTACCCCAAGTGGTAAAAGCTTATGCAGAAGAAGTTGAAGTCTAGCGATGCTGTAGAATGTTTGGTGACAAACATGCGCTTGTGTTTGTCTTCCCTATGTTTTTCATCTTAATGTATGTGCTCAAAAGATCCAGGGGTATGGAATGCGGCTGCGTCAGCAAAATGGTACCCACGGAACAGGCCCGTAGTCAGGAATTTTTTTCGGGGGGGGGGAGTGGGTGGTGGGGCACTTGCTAAAGTCCTTGACTATTAAAAAACACCTATTTTTATTATTTATTTTCGGTAAAACACCCCCTCCACCATGAAAACCTCAGGGAGATGGGGGGAGGAAAGGGGCCCTAGCCCCCCCCCCTCATGGTTGTGGGCCTGCTCCTGAAGGTTTCTAGTCATTCCCAAAGCATAAGATACAGCATGCGTCAGCATAACCCTGTCAGGAAACTTCGCAGGGCCTCTAGCAGACAACGAAACAGCATGAGAAAGAAGCCAGAGACGGCAGTAGAGGGGCATGTGTATCCCAGTTCTAATATAATACCATGGAAATGAAGAAAAGTTGGATGAGAGCTTGAGAATCAACTGAAGGGTAAATGGGCGGGGTTGTTTGCTCATGAATGAATCATCCATCCACCGGACAGTAGACTTGGTTTTGTCTGCGTCGCGGAATTCAATGTGCTCTCACGTTAAATTGCGACAGGTGGAAGTGAAATATTTCGTGGCATACCTTTAGTACCTGGCCTTAAAAGTTAAGCTAGACGGTTACTGATCGTAAGAAAACAAGGCTACAGTGCTAAGAGAACATCTGGTGCAAGGATGTGATAGGTAGTCTGGAAGAAGTGACGTGTACTGTTGAATTCTTATAAATGTTCGCTGTTGGGCATTGAAGCATTCGTGCTGTAAAGCCAGCTAAAGTCCAGTGCCCGTGGGACGCCCACTTTTCACAACTTTGTTACCTCTGGTTCTGTACTCCCGTCTACAATAGCGGTACCTTCCTGACGTGACGAAGTGCTTCAGTGATAATTCTTTGTTTGTGGTGGTTTTATGTGTTTTATGGTATAATGCAGAACACAGTTTAAACACGCGAAAAAAAGAAGAAACGGACGAAATGAGCGCTGTCGTGTGCCGCGTGGGTTCTTTTGTCCGTGTATTGGTGCAGTCAAGGAGCGAATAGTGTTGTGCAAGGCTTAAAAACAAGAACAACGCACAACCTCCAACGTACGTACTTTCATGCGCAACTTCACAATGATATGAAGTACAATAGATACCTTTCACTTCATGAGATACAGAGCTTCATAGTGCCTTATGAAATGACCGCTCGGAACGAAGTACCCAGTTGTGTGATTCATTGTTTATGCAGGCGAACATCAACTAATTCGGCCGTTGTAAAGACATGTAATATCAAACGCCAATCCAAAAGAGTTTAGGGATTTATGCCATAACCCACGCAATGCAGTGCTTTTGGATAACCTATCAACTTAGAGTTGCGAGATATGACGGTGTTCTGCCCTGGCCTCGCAAGAGGGGGATTTTGGTGGTTCCAACGCCCTCTCGAAACAACAAATTTTTAGAGTTTTTATAAGCATATATAAAAGCAGACATGCAAGTAGATGCACTAAAAGACCTGCAGCGGGGTTTGGGCCCTTCCCCCGTTATTAAGTCCCGGCTACGCCCCTGGCGTTGTCTTGAGTTGTTCTTTTAAAATAAATTGATGCACTGCTTGAAAATTCTACATAAATAACGTGGCTTCAGTAATTTAATTTTTGGAATTTTGGCGGGTGTGCATACCTGAATTACGTTCAATGAAAGATGTTTTCAACATTTATTGGTGAAAACAAGTGCATATGCTCACGTGTACTAAAGTTGAAGAAAAAGACGACAAATATTGCGGCAATAGGCTCCGTCATGTTTAACTTGACAGAAAAGGAGGAAGTAAAAATGTACATCGCTTTCGCCTACCTGTTCTTTATCACTATTTACGTGGTGAAATGCTCTGGAATAATAATTTGCCTGAACTTTCTGAACTGATTCATTCTGCGTCACCCAATAAACTACTTCAGCTATGATTTCATTGTCTCAGGTGGCATAAAATGTGTTACAAATGTAGGTATTCCATGCATAGTAGAGATTCAACACTGCTGTATCGAGATGAACAAAGACGGTTTATCATCATCACCACAACTAGGCTCTAGATCGTCGTTCCCGTTTGCATGCCACTGGGTGCTGTGATCTCACCTGCTACAGTATGCCGTAAAGTAAATAGTAAAACAGGCAATTACGACATTTTTGTCATTAACAACTAATCAGCGTGATCAAAACACCTTTGAACGTCCACCACACGTGACAGTTCATTACTGAGAATGTGTGCATGGCTAGGGGAATTTATCCGTTTGCCAGTACATGCGCAGGTATGTGCTACTGAAATTGGGCGAACGACACTACTCACCACTGGTCCAGTAAAAATCGAGAAGCGAACACACGGGCGGCAAACACCAGCTAAGGTGGTGTACGAAACGCCAAGCACATACCGTAAGCCATACACGATGACGCGTGCTGCTCAAATGGTTATTAGAGATTGGGCTCGAACCGCCAGACGCTTGAAGAAAATCAGACAAGACGGTGCACATGAGGCAAAAAGACGCCTGCCGCACAAAGGCAAAATGTAAAGAGAGAGAGAGAGAAAGAGAGAACCAAGGAAAGACGTAAAAGGAGCAACGTAAAAGGAGCATACGTTAAATTCAAAGGGCCTTTCTGTCCTCACTTCATTCCCCTATACAGAGTAGCATGTAGGTGCCTTTAGATACGCCGGCAGAATTCTCTGTTTTTCATTAAAGAGCTTTCTTTCTCTCAAAGGGCCTTTCTGGACGGACATTTAGGATTTACATATAGGTTGTGCGATCGGTTACTGCCCGAAATTCTGTGACCACGGCGTCGCCTACTGCACAGCTTTACTGGACATCCACATTCATAGAGTGGAATGACTCCGAAAAGTTTTTTTTCGATAAAACTTTATCCTTTCCACGAAAACTCCTATCAAATTCAAAGTGTTCGGAAAAAAAGAACACGGCTGATCCCTCTGTCGTAGGAATCGGTATTACACGAAATTGAAACGTGTCTTCACAGACGTAGTTGAGCGTTTGTTTTGTTGTCTTTCGCCCCAAGGGCGAAAGAATGAATGCTATAGCAAAAAGTTGTAATGTCACGGCAAGAACGGTAAGCAGCTCATCGCTTGCAACGCGCTGCTCAAGCAGAGAGGACGCACGGAACGAGCATACATGAAATGAGCGCGAACTGGCTGTCACAGTTGTAACTTATCTCTGTGTAAGCAGCGCGCTCCTTTTGCAAAAGCGGCCGCTGCAGTGAGCCAAGCGACCTTTGTGCTCTCAAAGCAAACTTGCGGTGAGAGCACAAGACGTACAAACGACCGCCATCACGAGATCAGCGCGTGCACGAGCGACCACGCCCTGTAGAGGCGCACGCTCATCGCAACGCATGGGGCGACGACCTTTAAAGTGCGCTCTTCGAGCACTTCGCGCAATCTCGCTAGTGATAACGAAAACACGATGATGTACCACTGATCTCTGAGCACCGCCACCGGCGAAAGGTGTATATAAATAGTTCGCCGTTAGCATGGCGAAGAACGTGCCGTCTGTGGCCAAATCGTTTCGCGTCGCGTGCTGCGGAGCTAGGGGTCGTAAGTCTGACACCCGGTGACGGAACTTTTTTTTCTTTCCCATCTGTTAGCCATTATATTTTACAACGTCATATCCGTGACAGAAATACGTCAGTGTAGCCGTGGTGAACCCCGGCATAAAACAATTTCGTGTTAAATAAAGAAACGCAGCTTGTAAATGAGCAGTACACCTATTCTCATTTGTCCTGCGCCAAGGGTCCTAGTTAACAGCCTAAATACTCTGCAGTTGTTATTAGGGAAAAGTTTTGCGTTTTTGAAAAGGTCGGGGTGGAGTTTAGTGGGCGCTAGACAACATCACTAAACCCGATAGAGAGGAACTAGGGTGAATGAATGAAGTATTACCTGCTAAGTCATACAAATACTGTACATAATTTTGGCAAACGGCTAGCGATAAAAATATTACCTTTCAGGTAATATCGCCATTTATAATGTACGTTTACATATTTTAGCGTAGCAGATATTAGGGCCGCAGGAACTTGTTACCCGCAGTACTATATTCTGACTTCAGTAAATAAATTACCTTAGAAGCAATAAGCATGTCACAAGCTCGTTGCAGCACTGTGGAAGCAATGAGGCTGCTTAGCCAATGGGAACGGCGAAAAACCCTCACGACGTCTAAAAAGATTGCTATTTGCTTCGTCCGTGCTAGAACTTTTTCATGGTTTTCTAAGAATAGAGTTTGCCCAGTTGAAGTTCAACTTTTGTGCGGCTTTCGGCAACCATCTACCGGTCATGCCAGGAGGATATGTGCCATATTGACCGCGGAATCATGGCGTCAAGTGAGATTTTACCAGGAATGCCTCAAGGTCTGTTGCTCGACTTCGCGTGACGATCGCCGCCAGAAGCAGATGTACGCCGACTGGATGAGGATAGCTAACCAGCATGCGGAATTCATATGGAGGGTAAAACTTCGAGAACTTCAACCTCACGACGTATTCATCCGCGCAGCGCCGTCTGCTCGGCGTATCCGTAGCGTCTGCGCTCCGTAGCGTCTGCGCATTGGGCGAGTAGAGCGAGCACACGGCAGCAACCAACGCTCTTACCTTTAGGGCAGAAACGGTAACGCCGGAAGAAAAGCAACATGGCGGCACCCGTCGAAGCTCGCGCCTCGAATTTATGAAGAGCCGTTGTGAATTGTGTGGCCCGTAAGTTCTAAACCAACCCTTGGGTTTGCGTTATATTTGCGTCCTGACGCTTCGACAGCGATATATTCGCGTCTGTTTTGCACTATTTCCAAGATTAATTCTCAAATTCTCGGGAACAAGGCTTAGCAGGCGTGTCTTATCAGGCACCTGATCTCAATAATAACAACAAAACGTACCTGATACTTAGTGCACAGAGGGTGTTATGTGTAGTATTTAGAATATAAATGTGAAGAAAGTAAAGTGGACGAAAAGATAACCTGCCGCCGGCAGGGACCGAACCTGCGACCTTCGAATAACGCGTCCGATGCTCTACCACTGAGCTACGGCGGCGGTCATCCTCCCGTCCACTTTATGGGGTATATATGTGCATTTAAACCTTGGAGTGTTAGTCAGCGCCAATCGCAGCCATGGCGGCGAGTGTGGAACACTCTTTTTCTGCCTTTATGGCGTCACGTAGCACGTGATCTTTTTACGAGCTGGCAGCTGACCAATAATCCCTCGCATACTACCTGAAGGCATCAAGTCTGCCAGAACGAGACCCTTGCTATGAATGAAGGAAAGAAGATTCTTAAGGGCTCGTTTTCTTTGTTAGACACAATAATAATGAGAACTAACAGACAATAACGCCAAGGAAAGTATAGGGGGTGTTATGTGTAGTATTTAGAATATAAATGTGAAGAAAGTAAAGTGGACGAAAAGATAACCTGCCGCCGGCAGGGACCGAACCTGCGACCTTCGAATAACGCGTCCGATGCTCTACCACTGAGCTACGGCGGCGGTCATCCTCCCGTCCACTTTATGGGGTATATATGTGCATTTAAACCTTGGAGTGTTAGTCAGCGCCAATCGCAGCCATGGCGGCGAGTGTGGAACACTCTTTTTCTGCCTTTATGGCGTCACGTAGCACGTGATCTTTTTACGAGCTGGCAGCTGACCAATAATCCCTCGCATACTACCTGAAGGCATCAAGTCTGCCAGAACGAGGCCCTTGCTATGAATGAAGGAAAGAAGATTCTTAAGGGCTCGTTTTCTTTGTTAGACACAATAATAATGAGAACTAACAGACAATAACGCCAAGGAAAGTATAGGGGGTGTTATGTGTAGTATTTAGAATATAAATGTGAAGAAAGTAAAGTGGACGAAAAGATAGCTGCGATTGGCGCTGACTAACACTCCAAGGTTTAAATGCACATATATACCCCATAAAGTGGACGGGAGGATGACCGCCGCCGTAGCTCAGTGGTAGAGCATCGGACGCGTTATTCGAAGGTCGCAGGTTCGGTCTCTGCCGGCGGCAGGTTATCTTTTCGTCCACTTTACTTTCTTCACATTTATATTGTAAATACTACACATAACACCCCCTATACTTTCCTTGGCGTTATTGTCTGTTAGTTCTCATTATTATTGTGTCTAACAAAGAAAACGAGCCCTTAAGAGTCTTCTTTCCTTCATTCTTAGTGCACAGAGTGAGATAACACAAAACGATAGCCGATTCAATCGTTTATTCATTGCTGCCAGGATAGTGGGCAAGTAGCACGCGCGAGTTCGGCTCGAAGTGGGCGATCGCGTCTGCATGGGCACTGTCATGTTGTTTCACCATCACAATTATCGGCAGTTACCGCTACAATAATTAAATGCTTATGACACGCATGCGAATCGTGACGAGAGTATCACGTATTGCTGTAACCTGGTTTGTTCCAAACAAACGCAGTTTTCTCAAAGTTCTCCAATTATAATTCAATTACAAAACCGACTATGTTTTGCTGAGAAAGCAGGTGGTTTGCTTACACCTCGTAGCTTCCACGCGCCTGCAACCTACTTGTGGGATAGAGACGTTTACATACTTTAGGTTAGCTGGCATTACGACGGCACGAACTTATTACCTGCAATATATCCTTACTTGTATAAGTAAATTATATTTAAAGAAGTAAACATAGTAATCAAGTTTGCAGGCTGCATTGTCGCGACACGATCACTTCACGTCAACAGACGAATATTAATATAGCAAATACTGAAGTGTTCACCTCACCTATGCATTTTCTCGTACTCATGTCATACGCATAAAGCTTTTTTCTCCACCTTCCACATCCAGTGTATACCATTACCGGGTGTTGTCTTCCCCAGTAATCATAATAGGTTGTAAACCAATATGTGTAGCATCCGCGTCCATTAGTGAGCCAATAATGGCAATTCTTTGGTTTCGGTGTAGGCGTGACACCTGGAACTGAAGTACCAACAATGTATGAATATTACATGCAACAATGAAGATTGCAGATACGGCCCCCGTGGCGGGACCGAAACGTATTTGTCTTTGTGTTTGCGCTTTTAACGATTGGTGAGCGTTTGATATTTCTGCAATAGCTTTATCCTTCTGAATATTTCTGACATACAGTAATCTCCAAATTATTTGGGTCACATCTGAAGCCAATACAAAGCCACCGCCATCGGCAGAAGTTGACAAAGTCTTAAGGACATCCAGGTATGGTAGTTGTACTTCAATCCTAATAGTTGCGTGTATAAGATAGTATGAACAGGAAACAGTTAAAGAAAGTAAAAACAGGTTTGTCAATGACACCAAGTTTGCGCTGACAAAATACGCCATACGTATTCGTACCTTTATGTGAAAAAAAAACTGTTGCTTCCACAATTAAATGTGAGCCAATATTAAGAACTTAAACCGAAAACACAGCTTGCAGCTCATCCAAAGTCGCAATATAGGTTTAATCTCGCTAGATCCTTGGCAGAACGAATTTCATGATGACGCAAACAGTCCTATCTACTGACTCACTAGCTGCACTATTTCAGTTGCTGCGACAGCATGTTTCTTATCTACTGCAATGAGCTTATGTTGATTTTGGCTTCGACGAAGCGAGATTGAGCAATACCAATTTGTTCTACTTACCTGGTGGGCATGTGCTTTCGCACAGGTCTTTTGTCTCAAAGTTATTTGCGTTTTCACGGCAAATGTAATTTTGTTTACACTCGTTCGATCCCGAGTCGTAGCTCCACCGAAAGAGAACTATGGTGCAGTTTTCAACGTCAGGTACTACACTGCAGGCAGGGTTCCTTGAAGCAGCGGCTAAGTGTGTGAAAAGCAATATTTGACACAGGTTAAGAGCAGTGATCGCTAAACGCTGTTCTTCAGCTGATAATACGCCACGGTAAAGCCCTGAAAGATATGTTGATAAATGTTTAAAAGTGGCGTAGTTGGCAAAGCCATCACCAAATGCGAGAGCAAATCTAGGCATGCGGCGTTGCGATTTCTGGACGATGGTGTCCTGGCTTGCCCTGTTTACACGAGCTCTACTAGTAACGGTTAACACGGTTTTATTTTGTGCAGTGCTGGATAATGTTGGTTAAATACTGGCTATTTTCGGTGAATGTGAACTTCTTACGACTAATGTAGTTTAGAGCTTGTTAAAGTTGGGGGAATAATGGCTAATGTTCTCTAAATATGGCTGAATTACTGCTTGTTCTGCCCCGTGCTGGCCTAATACTGGCAAATGTTTGCTGATGTTGGATGAATTCGTCGCCTGCGGCCCATGCGCTGTTATAACGGAAAGACAACAATGTCTCAAGTCAGCCAAAATACAATAATGATCTCACATACATATACAGAAAAGAACCTGATATTTTTGCATTGTAAACTCAAAACACTATTGCAGTGAGCCTCAGGAAGTTACATTCTGTCATCTGCTCACAATGATGCATTCATGAGGTGTGCTCAAAGTAAATACAGTTTGTATGTTCAGCACTGTACGGTGATTGCAGCTTAGCACTGGCACAATTAGAAAGTATTTGGAAATGCACACGAAACCAAGTAAAACTCGTAGGTCTACGGAAATGAGAAATTTCACTACTAAGTGGATGTAGCTGGCGTCAGACATCCATGGACACGTTCCGTGACAACAGAGGCAGCTCATACATGCCTCACACTTTTGTTAAATTCAGCTGATCCCGTCATGGTTTGGAACAACGCGGAGTCGGTTCTTCTTCGGATGAAGATAAATGTTGATTGAATCGTGCTGACTTTACGCCATAGGAAGTCATGGTAGCCACGTGACCGGGACTCCACTTGACTTCGGTCGCCCTCTCGTATAGAAGATGAGAACACATGTGAACGCTCTTAGCTGAATCGCGGTGCTTTAAAAAAATGCCGGATCTTGCACTGAGTCACACAAGGCTTGAAACAACAAAACTGGATGATTATGATGTTCTAGGTTCTAGGCTTCTAGGTTGTTGCTAGGCTTTAGTTAGGCGATGCTAGGTTGTTTCTAGGTTGATTCTCAGCGCAGAGAGGTTCGAGTTAAACCACAGACAGTCACAGACGCGATACAGATGTCCAGTCTCCAGAGACCGAAACTCGAGCTGAAACCGAGTGTTCGCACCTCTAATAGATCTACGGTCACGTCGTCGTTGGCGTAGGGCTTCCATCACTTCGGTGTCTTGTCGCAGCCCCCGTTGCCTTTCCTGTTCCCTAGTATTCTCTCGCTGTACGTACTCGGGGTCTCCGACTCGCCGCCGTCGCTTCACCGCCATTCCTTGGGCTTACTGTTGCCCTCTTTTGGTGGACCAGTGGTGAGTAGTGAGATTTGCCGTATTTCTGTGGCACATACCCGTGATCATAGCCATTTCTTGGGCTAAGTGCTGCCTTCTTCATTTTTAGTGGACAAGTGGGCAGTAGTGGTACTTCCCCAATTCCTGTGACACATACCTGTTTATGATGATGATAGTTTTCTCCACTCATACGTTTTACCTCCATCTTTAACAGTGTGGCTGTTAAAACTAATCAAAGGGGTTAAGAGTATTTGATCTTGAGTATGTCGAATGCAAAGCGCCCCTCTTGTGCTGCACTGAGCAAGAAAAACGGTGTGGGCGAGTTGGTTGACTTTCATGGTGAAGATGAGCAGCGCGAAGCACCGAAGTGTGGATGTACCCCCACCCACAAAAATTTGCGGAACGCGAAATTTCCGAGAAATATATATTCGTACTTTGAGAACATAGCCTGCAAATAAATGTTCCAGCCTGCAGTAGTGCGCGCGACCTATACAGCTACCCGCTAGGTTAGAAACGCCGTGCACCAGCAGAGCAGAAATTCGCATTTTCCGTGGAGCCCACGTTCTGAAAGCTTTTGTGGGCGGGTGTGCATGTCAGGGAGGACTAGGAAGCGAAACAATGACGAATATGAACACTGTGTTCAAAAGCTATAGAACACTAGAGCCCTATAGTGTTCTAGAGCTCTCTGGAGTGTTGACATGGGTTGCAACAACGCGGTGTCTGTTTCTGTTCGGATCCAGAGAAATTTTAATTGCATCGGACTCGCAGAGTATCCCCCGAGTAATTGTAAGAATGAATAGATACGGGGGCCTTCTTTTGATAACAGACGAGGTGCGCAGACACTGACGAAACATCATAGGCAGCCATGTGCAGCCATGACAGCCACGTGACTGGAACTCCGCGAATGACAAGTTCCTTTTGGTTGGAAGCAATCTCTACTAATGAGGGCCCGCGCTTTCAACGGCAGGGCGTCTTAACCGCAACCGTTTTACTTGTGGCTAGGACCCCAACCTATTGATAAACTACAACCACGTGTATGAGCCGCTTATAAGACAACATAAAGGGGCAGTTGCAGTGACGTAGCGGCTCGTCACAGTTTCTCGCATAAGCTGAAAGCGAGCTTACGTAATGCTGGGGCGGCCTGTATAAAACAAAGGCATGGCAGGTGCAGCCGGCCCGACGGAGCGTCTCGACAGAGTTTAAGTATGCCATGGATGAAGGAAATGGAAAATATGTAAGATGACGTCACTCGGCTACCTCATGCCAAGCCAGCCTCCGCTGAAGCTGCTGGGGGGCTCATTGCCTGGTGATACCCGATAACCAAGTGGGGCCGTATAATTGGTGTGACATTTAGGATAATATTGAGATTGACTGTGCGCCTGCCGATACTTCGCGACTGTGAAGCAACGGCTGGCTGCTTGAGATAGGTCAAGGCATCGTCGTACGCTCTTCTGTCTCATTGGTGCACGACCGATACTTTTATTCACTTTATATTTGAGGGATGATGCTTCGACTGGGAAGTGTTAGCGACAGTAAGACAAAGTTTCTGGGATGGCTTCATGATTAACAAAAACGGCTGTAGCAACTAGACATTACTTCCAAGACTTGATGGCCAGCGCGTCAAGCCACGTAAGCTGCTCGATCTCGGATGCCCTGAAATACGAGCGATTCTGCTTGTACTATTAGTGGTGCCACAGAGAAGGCGATGCGACCAGAAGCTACTGATGGACAGTCGCTCGAGAGCCAATCTCTACTTACTTCTAATGAACATATTTCAAGTTTGTCAGGTGACACTTCCTGTTAGATTTTTTCATCTCCCATTGTTAAGTAGAAAAAGCGCGTCTCGATTCAGCTTCTAAAAAAGAGTGCAGGCGTGCTCATGTAGCATTAGGGCTGCATGTGACAAACCAATAAGGCAAGCACAGTTGGGTGACGTAGGGTCTTTTAGTAGAACGAAAGTAGTCCGATGCCATAGGGTCATGTGCCTCGCAGAAGAGTTGATAGCGTCGCACGTGTAAGAAGAAAATAAAGATGTCGACAGGTTAGAGTACGCTTTTTGTACTGCTCATTAATTGGTATCAACTGAAGTAATTATTGTTCATGATTTCGTCTGTAATTTTCCTCGCCTTCAATGCGTTCAAGCCTTCATATAGTCTCGTCCAAAGTACGTTTCTGCACTTTAAAGCTTGCGTTTGAGTGGGTCGCTTTTTCTTTTGCATTGCGAGTGGTATAGTCATCGGTCTAGTTGTTGAAACAATACGAATTTACTATTTGCTAAAATGATAAACAGATTATTAGGATGACCATCCCATGTCTCGTGGTGCCTTTAAAAGTGTATTGACACATAATGTCACAGCTGAGATAGCCTGCGAGATCGATTTCCGGGAACAGGCGTATATGATCAACCAAATCACAACAGCGAATATGGCTTGAAAAAATAATTTACATAAATATTGAAGTTCGAGCACGTAATCCAGCACTATGCGCCACACCTCGTGACATTGACATCATCTAAGGTGACCCGAAGGTGAGCTCCAACTTCCGTGAAGTCAGCACTGCCACGAAACTCTGAGAGGGCAAAGCTAGTAATGATGACGTCAAAAGTAGCCATTACCCCTTTGTCACGCTTCCTCCAACATACTACTATTCGGCGGCTGATCGCAAGCCTCAAGAAAGTCTTCGCGACGACAATGCCGAGGACAAAACGGCGACGATGACGTGCACGACGATGACGTGCACGACGATGCAGGTTGCGCGGAAGTGCGTCACAGTGCTGCGTGGTCACGTGGTCCGTTCGTTTACCACTTCGCGCACGCTCGGTGGTGTCAGTTTCATGCGGTCATAGCGTTTCCTATGATATTTACTAGAGGGAACTCTGGCGCTGCGATTGTTCAGGCACCATGGAATGATGGGTGGTACATGCATTTGCCTAATCTTCGTGCTTTCGGCTTCGAACGCACTTGTGGCTTGCTTTATTGTTGTGTTTTGGCTTTTGTTTCGGATAAAATAATGGATCGTTGTGAACTTTGTGAGCCGATTTGAATTGTTGAGCCTAAAAATGCCCAGGTGGTGAAGTGGAACTGCCTTAACGTTTGCTGAACCACGTCTTGCGACGAAGCGGCTGCTAGCACACACGCAGCCAAATGTAGCCGAAGAAACCAAGCTTAAACAAATCCATGTACTATCCCAACATTCCCATGCTGGCTGAACGGCGTGCGTTGCAGCTCCCAGTAGACACTAGCGCCAGATTTCCCTCTAGTATATTATTATGAAACTAGGCAACCGGCGGCTTGTTCTCGGAGCTCTCCCAAACAGAAACTGAGAGTGGTCGGTAATAAAGAAAAGGTAATTAATTATCGGTCACGCCCTGCTCCAAGCGATGTGTCATGTTATGACTAACATGCCCCCAGCAGCACATTGCATCAAAGCGAGGCGAGACCAAAATTTTTGTGTGAGTGCCCCTTTGATATCTATCGGCTGACTTGTGCATTGTGAATGCACTCCACCTGACCGAGTCATACGGCCAGCCAAAGCCAAGTCGGTAGGGGTAGCGAAACAAATGCTGTTGCATTGTAAACACCCCGAGGAAGCGTTTAATTTAAAGGAATAGTTAAACTATCCCAAATTTCAGGACAGCCTTGTTTATCGAGATATCCGACGTACGAAAGCGAATCCTGTTGGGCGCATGTGCTCCCCAACTAATTTTGCTCACAATGCCTCATTGTGGTTTAGAGAATGAGCGGTCAGGCGAACGTCCTTCGTATTGAAAGATGACTCTATTGTTAAAAAAACCTGAAAAACTTGCCTTGCAACAAATCTACGCAACCGGGAATTTTCTTCTCCAGGAATAAGAACATTGAAACTAAAGAGAGAGAGAGAGAGAGAGCGCGCTTCGCGTGTTCCCCCAAATGTCATCTTAGGTTATCAGAACATAATTCTATCAACGTGTTTTTTTTTCCGCAGAATATAACGAGTTACGCAATCGCCGTGGTAGTTTCGCAGGTAAGGTGTTGCTTCACTAAGCCCGAGGAAGAGAGTTCGATTGCGAGGCCGGCCGCATTTCTATGTGGGCAAATCGGGGGGGGGGGGGGATGCAAAAACACCCGCGTATTCAGAGTTAGGTGAACGCAAAAGAACCGCAGGTGGTCACAATGAACCCGTAGTATTCCAGTGTCTGTGGTATTGCGTAGTAGCTGACATAATGTATGCTTGTTGACGACAGCAAAAAAAAAATGCAGGAAGTTTGCGCTAAGCTGCGCGAAACTGGGCACTGCAAAGCTGGCTGACCCTCAGTTCGTCGGCCTGCAGCGCGGGAATCACAACGCCGGCGGCGATTGGATCCAGCGTGCTTGGCCGTAGAAGCGGCAGCCAAGAGACGGCGACGGGCGGATCCGGAATACGCGCAAAGCTTCCACTCTGAATGTGTTGAAATCGCTGTCCCTGAGCCGCGGTGTAAGAAAAACTCTGGCGGTTGCTGTGGCGACGGCTCGGCGGCGGCTGCTCCGCGGTGCAGCGGCGGCTTGGCTATTTTTAGCACACACACGGCAAAGCAGGGGTTTCTTGTTAACGGACGTCTTACTGCCATCTTTAACACCTTCGCTGCTGAAACGCGCCCAGAAAATCTCGGTTTGCTTTCATGAAAGGTTCCGCATTGTTCCGCTCTTTCTGAAGAGCTCCGCTTCAATGACTGTTGATAGCAATGATGATGCCGATCGCACTGTACTTCAGTCGCACCACAAGTGAACAAAATGATAACAACATTGAGATTGAATAAAAGAAAAGCTGACGTGTATATATTACTTTTATATGCTTGTAAGGGGCTTGGGTAAAGGTTCCTAGAGGTTGAAAATATTCGTGTGTCATAAGAAATGCATGGAATCAGAGAAAAAAAAATAACAAGAGGAAAACATCGGGTGTGTTATCGACCAAATTATAGGAAATGCCAAACCCTCGTGGTATTCTTTATCGTGCGAGTGAAGAAGCCGAAAATGAACTTTTAATTGAGGCTGCTTACACTCTTTAGAAAAACTGTGTTGGAGACTTCTGAGGCTGAAGGATCGTGTCGTGACAGATAAGCGGTCGTATCGCTGACTGGGTGGTAGCTTGTATAATGCTCGGCGCAAATTCAACGTATGAATAACTTCAGAAGGACTGCCTGCTAGGCGAGTCGGTAATTCATCTTACAGAACGCCCCGCCATGGTGGTCTAGTGGTTATGGCGCTCGAGTGCTGACCCGATGCTCACGGGATCGAATCCCGGCCGCGCCGCGGCTGCATTTTCGGCGGAGGCGAAAATGTCTGAGGCACGTGTACTTAGATTTAGGTGCACGTTAAAGAACCCCAGGTGGTCAAAATTTCCGGAGCCCTCCACTACGGCGTCTCTCATAATCATATCGTGGTTTTGGGACGTTAAATCCCAGGTTATTAATTCATCTTATAAGTAACATTATTTTTTATTATTAAAATTAACATTATATTAAATTCACAATTGCCATCACGAGTAAACTAAGAGAGCGCCATATGAAAGCACTTTCTTTGTATTATTGGAAGTGAAGCACATTTATCAGTGATTGAAGTCATCCCCATGTTTTAAAATAGGAGTTTTTAAGCACGCCATTCAATGGTATTTTTAAGTTTGTAATTCGCATTATACCCTGAAAATCTCGACAAATATGTCAAGACGAAAGGTGAGTAGGCGAACAAGATATTGAAGTACCCGAGTAATAATTGAACGAAACGGCTGCTCACAGAGAGATAAGTCCTCAAAGTGGTCGACAGCTGCCTGACAATGATCGATCTGTGCTGCCCCCATCGGTTCGACAAGAGGACTTGTCTTCGCATTGATGAAGAGAAATCCTCTTACGCCATCTACATTTCGGCCACCGCTTTGCCTAATAAAGCAGCCCGTCGAAGCCGTGGTCATACAAAAGTGCAACACTTCCGATATTCATAGCGTTATCATCTAGCCTTTTCTTTTTTCCAAACAAAAGAATTGCCTAAAGGCCCCGCAAAATGGTGTGCCGCTACAAAGCACTACAAGATGTGCTATCAAGGCCACTTGCATAAGCTAGCAAATTTGTTCAAATGTACATATCCTGCTCACCGCTGGTGTGCTTCCAGAGGGCGACATATATGACTAGAAGAGTCGCAGTTACATATGTCGCGTCCATTTTCTTATTAGATCTCCATGAGGTAATATGCTGCAAGGATGTACACTTCGATATGGAGAAAGTCACACACGGCTGGCTTTAGTACTCTCGCCTGAGCAAGCCACCACGTCATTTTCCACTTGGAAGATGGGGGAATAATGGAAACAACATGGCTTTGTCTAACCCCTTCTATAACTGGATGCTTTTTTGCGGAAGAGTCTATTGTCGAGGCTCCTCGTTGGCGGCTGCTACCGCTTGTGCGATACGTCAAGCGAAAACGTCACCGATACTATAGAAGCTAAAAAGAGGCCCGCAAAGTGCACGCTATATATAAAGTATTGTGAATGTCGTATGCTCGGAGCGGGAGAAACGCGGCCACAGGTGCTTCTCGTACGCGTGAATTTGCTGTAAACATGGGCCACTTGTTTGCACACTCTTAACGGCAGCTTCATCTTGAAGGCCAAGCACTAGGGTTTTGCGAAATAAGTGGCCGCTCAAAAAAGAAATAAAGAAAACAACGTTAAGGAACTCAATGTTTATCACCTTTAAAGTAGGAAACTGTATGTTCCTTTTTGTTGAGGTGTACTATACGATAACAGTACATGTTTGGAGTCTATTAATATCCCATGCCCAACCCAGTTGTTCAAGGAAATGTTTTTTTGCAAATATGCGACAACAATACAGATGAGACAGGGAATATTTCTAAAACCAGAAAAATTTAACCTTATTTCTTGAACATAACGAGCGTCCCCACATGTGGGCGCTGGGAACACCAGTACAATAGGTCCATCATCAATCTTCATCGCACATGGTAACATTGCTTGCTCTGTTTGAACGCGTTAATCATTATCATTACCACCGCTTATTATAATCGACGCCGTCATCACCAGTTCAATGCGCTCAACATCCGTGTCATCGTAAGCGTTCGTGGGGCCTCTCCTTGCCAAGGGCTCTGCTTCAACACTTTCAGTTATTACATTTCATTGTCGTCATTATCAATACGTTTACCCTCGTGTTGAACGCTTTCAACATCACCATAACCTTCACCATTCAAGGCGTTTTTGCTTGCCGACAACTCTGCTTCAACGCGTTAAACATCATCGTTATCGTCATTCACCATCATTATCAATATGTTCATCGTGATGTTCAAATTGAACGCTTTCAACGTCATCAGCAGCATCGTTCAAGAGATCTTTGGTTGCCGATCGCTGTTTCAACGCCTTTATCATCGGAACACTCAAGCTCAAAGCATTCGCTTCCGCTAGGCAATTCGAAGCTATGACATATCTGTATTTGTCGCTCAGTCAACGTCTCGCATAAAGCAAATGAATTCTAAACACAACTCCCAAAAGGCTCGGTATGCCTGACGTCCTGAAAACGTGAACGCCTCAGCGACAACTCAATTTAAAATTATGGTTGCTAATAGTGCAACAAAAGGTACAGAAAAACAAGGTAAACATTAGCTTTTCTCGAATAAAGTCAAATAACTCTAAATCTCTTAGGCATTCACGGTGAAAATATATAAAAAAATGTAAGCATACACCTCAACTTGCGGAAAACACGAGTGTCCTGTGCACAATTACCGCTGTTTGTTCACAGAAGCTGTCACACAGGGATATGTTTATGAAACTTTGAAGAAAAGCCAACATTTTACATCTATTTTTAAGACAATGTGTTGACTTGCTTAATCCGACCTTGCTTATATGGTTTGTTCACATATGCGGATGCTGGAATATAAAGAGTTATGTGGAAAGAAGGGAACGTGCATGAGGTTTATATGAAAAACTAATACCGAGAACATAATGAACAGCTCGGAAGGCAGTGGAAAAATTCTAAGCATGCCTTACGTGGTAAATTTTGTTCCATTTTGCTCGGCTTTCTTCTGTGCATGTATGTACGTCGTTACGTCTCAGTGCTAATAATTGTAGTTGCCAACGGGCAAATGTTTTCTTTGAAGACGACGCTGCTGCTCTTGTTTTTAGTATTTCTTTCATATGTCGGATCAGCCAAGGCTTGAGTGAGGCTACGTGTTACAGCCAAAAAGTGATCATCATAACGTAAATAAGTATTTGTTTCATTTTTTTTCTTCGCGTATAACCAAAGAAAAAAGCAGTGGGTAAAGATGCCATTATGTTTATTATTTCTTTTCTGGCTACATCGCTGGTCGTATCTGTGTAGAGATGATCAAACTGCAAGCACTTTCCATTAGGTTAGCCAATAGGTTACCCATATGACGTCATGAAGCCTTTTATTGATTCGCATTTGTGGAGTAGAGCAGTGGTTTGCTGGGTATTTAATTTTAATAATCAACCTACCTTGCGCAAACTTACAAAATAATTGAACACACAGAAGAAAGACGCGAAAGACACATCAGCGCTGACTATCAACTCTTTATTACGGAGATGAACATGATATATATACAGTGGCCACACGCATGCGCAGAGATGTCCTAGCTACCGACGCCACCTAGGCTCGTTTATTAGGTCTATTTCCTTATGGCTGAATGCTATCGACGGAGCACTTACACACGGGCCACATAGTGCCGTGTGTAAGTGCCCGGCCCCCTAAGTGCGGAGCATCTTAGGGGGCCGGGCTGTCAAACGCTGTTGTATGCTGTCGTCGCTTGGCGTAACGCAGGCAAAACCAAGCATAAAAATAGAAAAATAGAGGTAGCAAGCGAGATATAGAAAGAGAGAAAGCAAAAAAGGGAAAATAGAAATAAATAGAAACAAAGAGAGATAAAAAGACGAAAAAAAACGGAAGAAGAGACAAAGAAAGGAAGAGAGGAGGAAAGAAAGTGAAAACCGAAGAGAAACAGAGAAGGCTGCCCAGCTCTGTACTTCCTTCAGGCTTTGCACCACTACTGTGAAGCTGCCTTCACTTTTTAAGAGAATGTGGCTTTTTAAATAGGCTTCAAACGATATCATTACACCGTTCATTACCTATCACCTTTTGCCTGGCACAGCATAGCCTCAGCTGCTTTCGCGCCGTAAAAAAACGAACTAACTTCGATATATGAGCATGAATCAGAGGTAAAGAAGAAGTTTTATATTGTTTCTATAGCGTGGGCTTCGACGACCTCCCTTTTCGGCTGTGGCGAAATTATTACCTCGAAGCGAAATATTAGCTTGCGTCGAAGAAGAAGGCTTCGCAGGGTGACCTATACGTTGGAAGCATTCCTGTGGTAAATATCGCAAACATTTAATATTATTCTTGCTATTACGTTAATGATGATGTACGTCCAGCCGTGTTCTAACAGATAAAGAGCAAGTAATCAGCACATATAAATAAACTTGAATGAAACTTCGCTAGCTAGAAAATGCAAGAATGTGAACATGGTTGTGTGCACTGAGGAGCTATATGGCCAGATCATTGAGTTCCAATTCATAATTTGATAATTATATCTTTAATATATTGAAATTACCTGTAATAAAGCAATCTGCTAGAGGTGTCCTTGATTAGTGCAGCAAAACGTCAAATTTGTTTGTGCACTCGAAACAGGCCAGCTTGACTACCACATATCGCGAGTACCTTTTGTGCCCTAATGATTCGACTGTATTATAGTTTTAGTAGAATGTACAAAGTCGTGCGTTGCTTTTCCCTTTCAGGTGACCTCAAGCACGAAGATCAGTGTGGAAGCTGCCTGATTGTCAGACAACACGACTTGAAGGTGCAGAATGGCACCGAGGCTTTCTGCTCTATTTAAATATTTGGGATGCCAATCTCGAACAATGTATATGGTATCGTTATCCTTCTTGCGAAATACATAGATTTTTTCGTTTATATCGTATAATTCTCCAGGATACAAAAAAAATCATATGCAGTTATTGGACTGGTGGACTATGCAACTGAGCAGGGTCGCCCTAAATTTTGAGCGTTGGTGCCACATTTCATTGTTTCATTATACGGTCATTCTTCACGAATATGTAGCTACAATATGTAGAAAAGGGTAATGATTTCAGCTTCACTACTGTTAAATGCAATCCACACTATAAAATATTTTACCTTGGGTACGTAGACCTTGGTGCACAATCGCAATATTTCTGGCTTTTTCCTAAATCCGGAGGACGCTTAAGTTTCATCTTTAAGAGTGAAACGCAAGAGCGTTCTGGGAATAATCTGCAACTCTCTCTAACTTTCTAGCTATGCTTTGCTTCTCAGTGGACACATCAATCTTGCCGTGAGGAGAGGAACGTCTGTGCGCGCTGTAAACTCCTAGGGACGCCTACTGCAAGTATAGTGGCAAAGTACCCACTACGACATAAGTGAACACTTTGAGAAGTAGCGAAGTACCCACTTCGCGTTTGTAAGGCAATACCCGCACCTATTCAGCAGGCACACTGCTTTCATGTTGTTGCTGATGATAGCAATGAATAATGGCTCACTTTATTCGGAAAAGCAAAGAGGGTCTTATTTTTTAGGTCTGGCAGTCCCTTGCGACCAATTTGTCGCAGGGTGGGTGCCCTCTCAAGCGACTATGTACTTCGTTCTGCCGAGCACCAGGCCTGAAGTGCGCTGGCACCTATTTTACCGATTGGTACCCGGCGGTAGCAATTATGTGCCTCCCACAGCAGCGGCGGATGCTCGACAATTTCACCAAGGCTGCGGTCGGTCAAGGTGGGCCCAGGGTCCTTTCAAGAACCTTATGTGGCCACCTTGTGGGGCCACCTTTCGAGATGAATGCCCAAGGACAACCGAGCGTCAGGTCTGTGTATTCCTCTACCCCTTAAAAAACCACTGGGTTTGCGGTCGGCACTGGGAATCGAACCCGGTGCCTACTGCATTGGAGCCCACGCTCACACATGTAGCCACCGCTGCGTGGCCACCGCAGCTACCAAGCTTTAGAGCGCCGACGTGTTGCGCAATTCACATGCTGTGAAGCCTGGCGCGATTCTGCCCTTCTGCCACGCATAATATATCTGTTAACGCGATTCCTCATCCGGCATGGCGCGTCTATATGCTTTTTTTACAGCGAAAGCTGTTATGAGATCATTTCACCGGCCTTTTTTGGTGCCGTAGTTGTCCGCCGCCGCCGCCGCCGGTGTCCGTAACCAGTATCGCTCGAAATAAGAAAAAAAAAACATAAGAAAAAAATTCCAGGATGGAACGAGGTTCGAACCTGGGCTCTCTGCGTGGGAGCCCAGTATTCAACCTCTGAGCCATGCCGGTGCTTGAAACTGCTTTGCAATCTACTGTATACCTATATACCAATCTACTGTATACCAACCCTATAAAGGCTTCATGTCGGGGAAGGAACCACATTAGCATATGCAATATAGCGTGGTAGAAGAGTAAAATAAGCACTAAGCGTCGCACAACGCGAATTCTTCATCGTCATCAGGCACAGCATCAACAAAGTACGCATAATGCCTTACATGCGTTTAGCAGATACCAATCCTCTACGTAGAATGACGAAAAAGCACCAAGCGTCGCACAACGCGAATTCTGTAACCAGGCGTCACACAATAGGAACTGCGCAACGAGTAGGTTGTTGAATGCTTCCAACACATTACAAAGGACTCTGCCATAATTCTTCATCGTCATCAGCCACAGCATCAACAAAGTGCGCATAATGCCTTACATTCGTTTACCAGGTACCATGCTCTCCGTAGAATGACGAAAAATGGCACAGTGCCTGCTGCCCTACTGCTAAAAAATTACAATGATTTGTAGCGTAGTGGGTTCCTCGCAAGTGCACTTGTATTGGTTGCCAAGGAAGCCCATAAACGCATGATCCATTTCCTCGGGGTCTCAGTAAAATTA
Source organism: Rhipicephalus sanguineus (assembly GCF_013339695.2). Taxonomy (NCBI): domain Eukaryota; kingdom Metazoa; phylum Arthropoda; class Arachnida; order Ixodida; family Ixodidae; genus Rhipicephalus; species Rhipicephalus sanguineus. The sequence continues at coordinate 71,783,248 of NC_051183.1, read as the reverse complement.
CAATGATTTATAGCGTAGTGGGTTCCACGCAAGTGCACTTGTATTGGTTGCCAAGGAAGCCCTTAGCGCATGATCCATTTCCTCGGGGTCTCAGTAAAGTTCTTCGCCCCCCCCCCCCGTCTCTCTCCCACGTCCACGTATGTTATACAGCATATGGAAATAGCGACCGGGCGTCACCCAATGCAAATTACATCACTGGTTGGCCGTTTAAAGCTTCCAACCCATTACAAAGGGCTGAGCCATAATTCTTCATCGTCATCAGTCGTCGCGTCAACAAAGTGCACATAATGCCTTACAGACGTGTAGCTGGTGCCTCGCTTCCCCGCAGAATGACGAATAATGGCTTAGTAGGTGCTTCCCAACTTCACAAAAATTGTGATTTATGGCGTAGTGGGTACCTTTCTAGTGTACTTGTATTGCAGCCCCAAGGGAGCTTACAACGGGCTCTAGAAACGCCGCTCTTCCAGCTTTCGTTGTGACTGTGCTGCGGTTTTAGCGCAGGCCTGGCATTTTTTCGAAGCCTTTTACAAGTGTTAACATGGAATTCTGGTAGAATACTTGACTGTCTTGAAGAATATCAGGGTTCAATTCCCAGGTCGGGGAACTCGGTAAATATTGTTTCATGATGGCGTTGCATTGCTCTGACAAACACTACGACGCCGATTTCACAGACGGGGCATGTACGCTTGCGCGTAAAAAGAAATGTAACGGAGCCACCAGACAGTGTATTTAAATACAGTGGTACGGACGCGGAAAAATTTAGCTTTGTAAAGAAGTTCCATATGGTCAGGGGTTCCGTGAGATTACTTGAAACAAACAAATCCACGAATATTGCTCTTTCCATGACATGTGGAGAGTATTTTTCTTCGTACGCAGTACTTGTGTGATTCAATGACGGATGTATTCCGTTTGTGTGTGTCTGTAGATATACCAGCGCGTATCTGCCCCTATGCAAAAAAGCAGTTCAGCTGCGGAAAGTGATTTATCGCCTGGGCAAGGCGCATTTTCCCGGTGCATTTGACTTCACTTATTGTACAGAGGAGCTCTGTATGTACGTTAGCAGTGCCTTTTTAAACAATATCATCCTTACTCATATTCACTTGACCAGCGAGCACCTTCTTTGTTTAGGCAAAGTTAACGTTTCAAAGCCGCAGTTTTGTCTATCTGAATTCGTTCTACTGTAAAAAAATATCGCGAAACAAAAAGAAAGAGAGCTTTGCAGGCAGTTTGCGTTGATTCTGCATACGTCACTGTCGACGTAAGCGCAGCAACAAGCGTAAGTTTGAAAGCGTACGTAAGTTGCAAGGAGAGAGGTGCGTCAGTCCAAGAGGTCAGGAACAGAGGCTTTGAGTTCCTCCTCCGTACTTTGTAAAGGATGACGGACACTGGGTTTATGAGAGGGAGAAGCGGTTTTTAAATGCTTGCGTGCGTTTATGACGTAGTGCAGGCGCGTGTTCACTGCTTGCTCGTACCACTGGACACGCTTACGACTGCAGCTACGCGAAGAGCTTCCATGACACAGACTCGCTTTTACTTTGCAAAGGAGCATTGCTCCAGAGGAAAAACTTTGGCCAGCACCTCCTTCACATCTGCGGCATGTAGCTACATATTCGTACATAATGCAACAAGCGTGTTCTCCTACAAACACTTGTTATTATTACCTAGAAGGCGTGAGTCAACCAAGCTGGTTCAGGTAAAACCCGGCAAGCGCGAACCACACGAACGTCAACGTCTCCTTTCACGCTGGCACAGAGCTGACACCGATGTGATCAGGTCACAGTTACTCTCCGAGCAAAAAGGAGCCATCCTGGCGACTAAGGAGACGACACGACAGGAAAGTCTTTGCACGGCTTTAGCCATGATACGTGAACTGTTTCAGGCCCTCGGCAGCGGTGGTGGGATGGTGGGTCGATCGGCTCAATGTCGTAGGTGACGGGAGATGTTTGTTGCACCACACGGTATGGGCCATGGTATTTCGACGAAAGCTTTGTGGAAAGTCCGGGAGCGGTGGATGGGACCCAGAGCCAAACCCGCATTGCCGGCGAATAGTGGGCACTAGATGCAGAGGTGTCGTGGTGAGTTTTTTGGCGCATTCAGTCTTGCACGGTAAATGAGCGAGCGAGCTGACGAAATTCTGCGGCACAAGCAGCTGCTTAGGAAACAGGCGTGGCTTCGGAAATATCGGGTCGGTAGGGGAGAATGGTATCCATGGAGCACGAGGGTTGCCGTCCATATAGGCTCCGTACAGTGAACAGGCGGCGCTGCTGAGCAGGAGCGGCTAGAGTCACTGTATATGCTACCTTTAGGTAGCAGAGTTGCGCATAGGTCCGGCTAGCAACCACAGTTATGCGGTGAGTCGCACTTCGTTTTTGCAGGCGACATGTCTACCGTGTCGCCGATTAACCTGTCTGGCGGTCGAAGACCGACGATAAACATGCCTGTCGAGGCTAGTGTTAATTCAGCTAGCTGCAGCGGCGGCGTCGAGAAATAAACAAATTGGCCCAAGCGGCAGCTTCTCCGCAATGCATGGTTGCTAGCGGCGTTGGAAGACAGATGCGCAACTCTGCTACCTAAAGTAGTACCTTTAGGTAGAAGAGTTGCGCATACTGTCTTCCAACGCCGCTAGCAACCATGCATTGCGGAGAATCTGCCGCTTGGGCCAATTTTTTTTTATTTCTCGACGCCGCCGCTGCAGCGAACTGAATTAACACTAGCCATCGACAGCCAATGTTTATCGCCGGTCTTCGACACTCCAGACAGGTTTCATCGGCGACGCGGTAGGCATGTCGCCTGCAAAAACGAGTGCGACTTCACCGCATAGCTGTGGTTGCTAGCCGGACCTATGCGCAACTCTGCTACCTAAAGGTAGCATATACAGTGACTCTACGGCGACGCGGCGCTCAGCGCCGCCCGTGGCGAGCGGCGTACCAACGGGGCGGTGGGAAAACGAAACCACGCGGATGTCCGCGTGTGTGCCCGCTATCCGACGTTTTGTGCGCGCGAAGTTGCAAGGCTGCCTGTTGCTTGGCGATGTCCCAAGTACTTTTTGCGGGGTTTAGGCCCATTAAAGGACTTCGCGATTACTTTCATGGTGCCGCGTTAACCAGCGGAGAGAAGCTACATGCTGCTTCATACGTCCGCGATGTGAAAGAAGTGGACGGTGTGGACGTTCACGCGAAGTGTCGCTCGCAGCAAGGAAAACAGCTGTATGAAGTCATTCTTCACGTGAGTAAAACCTATCGTTACATTAAAGCTGAAGTGACTGAACTGCCACCTTTAAAATGTTGTTTTGAATAGTTTGACCATATCTTATTCGACGCCTCTCTGGGGGCAATGCATGTCTCATTTCACTTTGGCGCATTGTACGCCACGGCCTATATTATTCCATTCCCCCTTGTCGCACTCTCATTTTAGCTAGATAAACACTTCGATGTGAAGCGGGTACAACATGGTTGCTTTGAATTGTGACTTTGCTCGATCTGTTTTCAATCGATTGCGATCCGCGTATCGAGCTGGAGCTTCACGATCGCAGGCGAGTTGGTGTCAGCACAGTCATGACTAGTGCAGTAAAACAGCTCGACTCTGATAGTTTGCCCGTGTAGCGCCTACCATGGTTGATCGAAATTAAGATATTCGATCCGGATCGGGTGCGATCTTGATTGATGGTAGCTGTGCGCCACTGTGGAGCTCTAATGCTGCGCGCGCGTCGGCGTAGTCTGGCGCGCTACACAGGGACCTACTTTGCGACCTAATCTGCACAAATACGCGTTGCCTCGCGTGACAAGCGAGACAAATGAGCTCTAATTTATTCGGTATTTTAAACATAAGCACAACATATCGAGTTTAGTGTCGAGTTGGTTGCTTTTAAACCACTGGCCCCAATAATCGCAAAACGTTGAATCCATGTTTATTTTGACATAGTGTCGAGCGTTTTCAGTAATTACATAAGTTTATTGTATGGGGGGGGAGGGGGGCAATTACACTAAAATCTTACCTATCGTTCTGTACTTGAACATGTTTGCCTAACTTACCACTACTGAACTAATCACCGTTCGCATTACCTTTCAGCTTGACGCAGCAGTATCGCCGGTTCCAGGGGCGTTTTTTCACGCCTCCACCACTTCCTCCCGAGGCACAAGCCATTGCACCGTCCCAAAGTGGTCCCAACACGTGTCACAAAAAGGAGAAACGAACGGAAATGGCCCCGAACGTGGACGACGCTACGCACAATGCGCGGGAAACGAATGCGCTTCAGTCGGCTTAGCCGCAGCACACCGCCCCGTTGCTTTCGCGTCGCTACGGCAGGTGGCGCAAGGGTCACCGCAAACTGCACTGTACGGAGCCTATAGAAGGAACAATGGAGAGAAGCCGGTGGTAGTTCGCGGCGCAGATTTGTAGGTGTACGTGACGAAAGGGAGCACGCGGTCCCAATTGGTGTGATCGTCAGACGCGTACATCGCGAGCATATCTCCAAGGGTATACGATTAAAGCGTTCCGTCATGCCATTTGTTTGAGAATGGTATGCCGAGGGTGTGCGGTGGACAATGCGACATTCCTTTAGCAGTGCGTCGATGGCGTTCGATAGAAACACACGGCCACGGTCGCTCAGTAATTCATGAGGTGCACCGTATCTCAAGATGAGGTGGTGAAGGAGAAAACAAGCAACGTCTTTGGCGATGGTAGCTGGCAGCGCAGATGTTTCCTCGTAGCGTGTGAGATGATCTACGGCGACAGTGATCCACCGGTTGCCTTGGGGTGTGTTTGGAAGAGGACCGTAAAAATCAATTCCGACGCGGTCGAACGGTGTTACCGGGCCGGGTAAGGGTTGCAGACCAAATTCCCCGGTAATATTATATATATATATATAGATATATATATATATATATATATATATATATATTATATATATATATATATTATATATATAATATATATATATATATATATATATATATATATATTATATATATATGTCTATAGGTGTGTGTGTGTGTGTGTGTGTGTGTGTGGTGTATAAGAAATGAACGCTGCAGTGAATTAGTTGTTTATTTCGTATTATTTGATTTATTCTCTTTAAAAAGGAGTAATTATCGACATAGAAAAAGCACATGAAGAGACAGCGTAGACAGCTGGAATGGTAGGCAAACTCACTCATATGTCGACTCACTCAGACTCACTCAAACTCAGATCGGGCCGTGAATCTGAGTCTTAGAGAGTCCGGCTGAGTAATACTTTTGTGAGTTTGAGTCCGAGTGAATGCGGCTGAGAAAAATATTAGTGAGTCTGAGCCCGAGTGAGTCCAGCTGAGGAAAATATTCATGAATCTGAGTCAGAGTGAGTCCTAAGCACAAAATATATTTCTTAAGCGACTCTGAGTGAGCTCCTCTCCTCTTGCCGTGTACCGGTTGAGGTGTCCTCTTCGAGAGACAGTTATCGTGCACACCAAACCCCACTTCTTATTTTTGAACAGAATCACCTATATGCAGCATTACCATCAATCTTACCTCGGCTTACGTTTATACTCAAGTCTATGCACACATATGTCAACACACGAGCGTTCATGTGCCACCTCAATATTTATTGATCAGAGGCGTGAGTTAGGGGGGGGGGGGGGGGGAGGGGGCCCTTGACCTCCCTCCGCAAACTCTTTCACGGAAAATTCTTGTTGATCTATCTCGCATGAGTGACGGATTTCATAAAAGTGCCCTTACTAGGTTGAAGCCACAGAAAACTCGTACATGAAGGTACACGATTAAAAGGCGTATCGTAGAGCACCGATTAGGTGAGATATTGGGGTTAAAGAGCATTGGCACCGTGGGCGGATAAGCTAGTTTTGCGCTAACGGACTCAGGAGTCGACTCCCTCAGACTCACTCGGACTCAGGTCAAACCGTGAGTCTGAGCTTCAGTCCGGCTGTGAAAACGTTTAGTGAGTCTGAGTTTGAGCGAGTCCAGTTGAGGGAAATTTAAGTGAGTCTGAGCCAGTGCGTGCCCGCAGGGCAAAATGTATTTCTTGAGTGAGTCTGACTGAGGTTGTTTTTTTTGCCGACCTATGGTTACAACTATAACAGGTCCGGTTATAACTATGGGACATGGTACTGGGGAACAAGGAGACGTACTAATAGAAGGACACGAAGAACGCCAGACTTGCTGTGGAGAGGTCGAGGTCTATATTACCTCACCTACTCCATTTCTATTAGTTCTGCAGCAAAAATAAAAAGGCGTTACTTAAAATAATAAAGAATGAACAACTAAAGAGAAAAACCTATAACACACTCAAGCAAGTTAAAATACAGTTGAACCCTTCAATAACGAAAGCCCTCAAGAACGTAATTCTCGCGGCAGCGAAGAAATCTGGCGTCCCCGGCGAGCGCTCACAGAGCTTAGCGCATTTGCCCCCTCTCAACAGTGAATAGATTTCAAAAAAGCACTCCCGCAATAACGAAAAGAGTCAGGTAGCGATTTGTAGCATTTTTTCAACCGTGATCTAGTTGGGAACCCAGAAGATCGAAAATTGTAGCACCGCTCATTCGCCAAGTCCGACACATACGTTTCCGCCAACAAACATCGGCGCGATCATTACTGTATACATTTAGTCGGGTGATGATGACCGCAAGCAGACTGCTTTTTTTTTTCGCTGAAAACAGGTTTTTGCTGACGCCTCTGTTGGCAACTACATCGGCACATGACGTTTCAAGTGACGACACTCAAGAACGTAACGTCATGCGACAGATATTCTGTAGAAAGCCTAAGTGCTTGCGGCCGCGCGTCTCTCTGTGTGCACGCCGAGATCTCCCGCGCTTTGCTTACGCGCAGTGTTATGTGGCCCTTCGGAAAAACACCACCTCTTATTAACCCTTTGACACGCTATGTTCACAACTGTGTACACCACTTGTATTTGCTACTTGTTTCGAGTTGGGGCTAAGAAAGAGTAAGATACATTGAGATTTGGGCGAAGTGAACGTCGCGCATAATAAATTTGTCTTTATATAACTTAATTTTCAGCGTACTGTTGCATGCGGTAATTTTGCTGAAGGCGCTACCATATTCGACGAGCGGTTCATCATGATGCGTGCCGCGACCCACGTCAAAAGTATAATTTTTTTTTGCTCAACATGGGCGTAACCGAAAACGAGTTTGTACTATACTTCTAGCCTGAGATTTCATTCTGTTTATGAAAAAAATAGAGCAAGAATAGCTTAAGAATAAATATATATTCAATTACAAAATAATAACGAATGATTACTATAACACGCATAAATTAACGTTGACGACATTATATTTGTAGCAGTATATTATCGAGTGCCTTGAAATAACACTGTATCGATTTGACGCGTATACGACAGTTCTTCATAGGTGGCATCTGAAAGGACCAAGAAAGGCAAGCAAATTCGTGCGAAGTGCTTGATGCTTCTGACATCATTCGCACATTCCTCGGCGCCCATGACGACGATGAAGCTATGGAAAGTCTATTAATCTGTGAGGCTCGAGCCGTCAAGCTCCTTTAAAGCAACTTGAAACCGAGCAAGGATCAACGACTTCTTTAAATAAATTTTAGTTGTGCGAAGTAATTGGTGCGCGTATTTGCCATTTTCGCGACAAAGAAATTCTCACGAGAACGAACAAAAATGGCTTCCCCGGCGATTTTGTTATTGAGGGGTGCAACTCTAATATCGTACTTAATGCACAGTTCGCTTGCAGCAGTTCACATGTCAACAAAGCGTCCACACGCACACATTTCTAGTTCTGCCCACGGTATGTGGACTAACACATCGTTCCGTATATAGCAGCACACGGGTGTTCATCGCAAACGGTTATCTAATCCAGTGACCACTCAGAAGTCTTTCAGGAAGATGTTCGCCTTTTTATGAAGTTGCATTTCAGGCCAGGGTCCCAGTAAATTCTATATTGTGAGGGGTCATCTGTCCAAACTTGCTAGTTTCTTCTCTAAATTTTCTCGTTTATTTGCGTATTTTACGCATTCCAAAAGAATATGCCCAACATTCTTTTATACCCGAGGAGAAACCATTAGTGCCAAGGCGTAAATATAAGTAATCAACCGGACAATAATTTATTGACAGCAGCTAAACCACATGTGCAAGAGGAAGAGAAAAAGAACAACTTTAATAAACACGACGCTCCCATGTCCCATAGTTATGAAACGTCAGGTGGAAAATGTTGTAAAGACAGACGTATACACAGGCAGATGCACAGTAACGCGTAGGAAGTAAACTAACTAGGCACAAATTACCGCACGCTCATTCACGAACACACACACACACACACACACACACACACACACACACACACACACACACACACACACACACACACACACACACACACACGCGCGCGCCCGTATATACTGCAGGCGTGTGCGAGAATGAGTTAGCGCTAATTTACACCTACCTTCTTCAATATGAGGAGTAATCAAGTACTACAACCGAAAGTTCTATGCTCAATACTAAAGTGCGGCTGCTCGCATTAAGAAAGCAGCGAATAGATACACTTAATTTCTCCTGAGCCTCAGAAGCTATTGTGCACAGTAATCAGGAAAAAAAATTAATGACAACACACAACACCGTGAAAAAAAAGAAGGAGAAAAGAGAAAAAAAATGTGAATGAATGAATGAACAAAATGAAAGCAAAAAAAAAAGTCGACACTTTTACAAACAGAATATTTGATTTTCAGACCCTTCAATATTTTCTGCCCAGGGTCGCTGCTATACCACCGAGTATTACGCGCAAAGAATATTGAGAAAAAGCCAAATGTAGTATATGGAAACCTGCAAAGAACACATGGAATATACATGGCGTGACAGGGGCTGTCGTGAAGGGAATTAACAGTCAGAAAACTGAGCAGGATACATAAAATTGCTTTTATTATCAAGAATTAGATGTGTGAATATCTACAATGTGTATGTTTAGGCGCAGCGCTTTTAACAAGCATAATGTAATGGGATATTTATGTTTATGGGCAGCGCAATTTGCTAGCTCCGCCGCATTGCGAACCCTAAATTAGGCGGGAAGTACGGCATGCGCAGGGAAGTCCCGTTGACGAAGCGTGTGCGGCATTTATTGCGACAAGAATGAGCAAAGGAGCTGTGTACGCACTAAAGTCACGTGTATGTACACATTGTGCGAGTGTATTTGCAGTGAATATGCTTGCGCATACAGAGGTGTGAAATGACAGAGCGATAAGGCTAACTGTTATCTATCGCTTAAATTCATGTAACTGTGGTTAAAATGCACGTGGCGTGGCGTATGCGTGGTTGGGTATGATCGGCATTACATTAATGGTGTACGGTGTCTCGTGGGTTTGCGTTACAGCACATTCCGCTGGGACTTCCATTGCCTGCGCCTATCGGCATGCCAGGAAGCAATAACTACTCGGATTTGCTGACCTGCAAATCGAGCATTTATGAACTGGCGAATGAATCATTGCGAAATATGACGCGTGGTGGTTCTCTGCAACGTCATCTTTGTGGCGGTTTTCTAACCCGAGCTCTGCAAGAAAATAGGAGATTTGAATTTATTTGAATGCATTTTTCTTGAGGCGCGCACAGTAAAACTTAAGAAAGAGAGGACAAAGGACATTAACGCCTCACAGGGTCCTGCAACGTGAAACAAGTTCGGGCCCAAGTGCTGGTAACGTAAACAGAAATTCTTTATGTAATACACGAATTGTGTGATACGGATCGGAAACTCTTCGATAAATATTTTCTAGTGTCTGTTTCACACTTCTTGTCATTTGCGCCACGTGTACGGTAATAAACTATGTAAAGTCTATGAATCTCCTGGCCTTTTTACTTATTACGTATCTTTGTGCTCTTCACGAAACAAGCGAAGGCAGCTTCGATGTGACGCGCTCCGTCGTTGAAGATATGAATTCTCGCTTTTGACGCATTAATAAAATCCAGTACGATGCATCACTGAATTGTGGTACAGCGCTAATGATTTTTGTCGCTTATAATTATTACCCCACAAAATGCAAGATCGTTCTTTGCTTATTTCGTTCGTTTCTTAATGGCGTTGCCTTGGCTTTTTAGTGCGATGCTACAGAGAGCTCCTACAGCTGCTAAACTGTGAGCGCATCAAAACGGGGCCGTTTTAGTTCAAGTACGTTCTTCCTTCATGATCGTCTTCAGCGTTCGAATGTGTGTAATCATTCCATTCTCCCTACGTTCCATACTCTTGGTTAAACCCGCGGAAACTGCTGTGTCCTGAGGGTTCCGGGGTGTTTGGGGGTTTGTTGTTCTGGCTTGGGGAGGTGTGCTTATTGCGATCCATTGGTACTGCGTGTTTGAAGGATTTGTTTTCTGTGCTTGGCTTCCAGCGTTTTCGTTGTCAGGTTTGGTTACGTCTGGTAGGCTGGGACGGTTTGTGTGGTTAGCTGGACCCGAGCCATCTGGTGTCATTGGAGGCATGGTTGCGTAAGGTCGGTTTGGAGGGCTTATGTTGAGGGTTGTGTGTAAAGGGTTTGGGGGCCAGGGCGGGTTTGATGCTGGATGGTTTTGCAGTTTTACGTTCACATCGTCGTGTTCTGTCCCTCAATTCATTGAATTGATCTTCACTTTGCCGCTCTCTATCTCCACGCGGATGATTCTTCGCCTCTGGAAGAGCAAGGGTGTGAATAATTAATCACCGTTACAAACTGAACAGTTGTCATGAAACAAAGATTTCGACGGCGTAATGCATATAACTAACGTCGGAACTACATCGGAAACACCAGCAAGTGGTCGTCACGGTACTAGCAAGCCCAACGAGCGTGCTGGTTGGTAGCAACCAGTACACGTATACCAGCCCACAAAGCAAAACTCTCACAGCGTGACGGCGTCCGACGTCACCGTGCCATCGTCGCTATATTATTCGTTATTGTCAGTGTTCAGTTCTCGTGACTTGCGACTCGAGCTACGCAATATGCGCTTCACGGCGTTGAATGATCGTGATAGAACGGTGTCGACTTGGGCTTGTTGGTTTGTTATCATCGTAAACTGTTGCACGTGAAAGACATAGACAGGGAACACAAATAAGACACACACGGAGCGCACCGTCTTTTTTGTGTTCCCTGTCTACGTCTTTCACTCGCAACAGTTTACGATCGTGATAGGCTTACAAAGACGGCGCTACAAATGAGTTTTGAAGCATTCCTTTTTCACTGCCGCGGCTATGCTAACCCGTCGTTGGTTGGTAGTTTACTGAATGATACAAATTGCCTTTGACCCATTTGCAGGGCACAACGAGAATTTCCCACGATGAGCAGAAGAGTTCGTATGCAGTTAAAACGGTTAGAGCTTACCGCATTAAACATGAACTTCAGAACAGCCATCTTAGGGATGTCACCACAAGGAAGGCATTTGTCCGCTAAAGAAATGGTTGCTCAAGTTCTCGTTTGAGACTTTTACGGAATAGAGGCACCTATATTTTAAACCTCTGAGGGTCATTTCTTTTTTCGAAATGCGTCTCAGAAATGTGGATTCTTTTTATTGCTGAAATAAATTATTCAGACGAATCTATTTAGGGGAAAAAATGTCTAAACTTTTATTTGGGGGGCCGTTACGTGACAAAAAATCACTTAGATTGTTAACAAATGGTTTATTCGTGAGTAACAGCAAGATAATTTCTAAAAAAAAACGTATGCGAATGTGAAAAAAAAAACATGTGTTGAAATAAACGTCTGTGTAGTTCACAGACGTCAAAAATAAGTGCACGAAGAGGCGTTAAATGGAAACCCGGAGGGAGAAAAACCAATTTTGATTTAGTCAGCGTCGTATCGCCGCACACGCTTTTGAGGTGTCGCTCACTCATCAACACATCAGTCTTAACTAGTAAGTAACTCCTCGTATGACGGACTGACGTTTACTGAATCAGATTCTGATTCGATAAGCGGCAATTCGGAGGAAGCGGCGCTAGACTCACTTGCGGCCGAAAAACCGGCGCCCACTTTCATAGTGCAAGCGCACTGCGCGGGTGAGCACATTGAAGAAAATTGCGCAGTTGTGAGCGCGTCGGAACAGCGAAAACAAGTTCGAAACCTACAATAATCCTTCGTCTCATCGCCAATGAGACGTAAGCGGTTTTTTTCAGTCCACAAAACAGGAAACGCAACCACAGCGGCATCCTTTGTGTAAGTCAGCGCCTGCATGGATACAGGCGTAATTGCGCTCCCTGGAGCAATAAACGAGGAACTAACAAAATGGTCACCCTTTGAGAGATTCTAAAGCGGAAAGCGATCAGTTTTGCGGGCGTAACGAGCGGGAACCGGCGGAAGAAAGAAACCTAAACTAGCCAGCGCACCGCTGTAGTAAAGCACACACACATAAAAAAGAGCAAACAAATAAAACCGACAAATATTGGCGCAAGGAAAAAAATTCCACGTATTCCCGCAGTGTGGTAGCACATGCCAAGCAAGATAAATGATCAAAAAAGGCGCGCGTTTAAACATAGAGGCATGACGTACATGTACGTCTTTGACCCTCAAAGGGTGAGGAGGAGCTTACGTTTTCTCCCTGTCTTATAGTTTTCCGTGCATTTTCTCACTGACTTTCGAAACAACCAATCAAATTAGTAAATACTGCACTCGGCTGTACATACTTAAAAATCACGAACATTCTTTATTCAACGGTGGATTTGTTGCTGCACTGTTGTTTGCAGTCTGTTTGCGCGAAATGGTTGCTCTGTTTTTGATGTCAGCGTCATAATACTGTTTTAAAACCGAATTAAAGAACGTTATCTGTAGTAGATTCCGTACTTCCATTTATTGAGCTTGGCTGAACATTATACTCCATGTGCAGTTTTCGTCGCTCGAATGATCATCGTTTTTTTCTTCTTGTTTTTATTTTATGCCGTTCTTACTCTTATTGTTTGGGAATTTCGAGTGCGTAGTCCGCTGAATCACCACTATGGGGTCTTAGGATATTGAAATGAATAACTAAAGATCAATAAGTAACGGTATTAGTAGTGGTCCCTTCGTTGAATCATTAGTTCCTCAAAACGTATATTACTCGATAATTTAGGTATATTTGCTTCAATCCACTTACCACGACATTTTTTTCCATAAAAGTCATATATAAACACTCTGTTCTTGTCTTGTCGACATCCAGTGTAGTAAAGCAGTCGTCGTATTTTCCCCCAGAAGTTCTTCCCGAAATCAAGCCAGACCGCCTGGCAGCATCCGCCACGCATAAGCCAATACTTGCAGCTCCTATGCCTTGGCTTTGGCCTTGGTTTTGGGAATATTGGCTTTGGTAGCGGTTTCGGATTTTCGAGTGGTATTGACACTGCGGTATGAGAGAAAGACCATGAGTTAGTTGCACTCCTTAAGGAAGGAGTTTCTCCAATGCGGAGCACACAATGCCTTCGAAATCGTGGACCTCTATGGGTAATTCCGACCTCCTCGCTACTGCATCATTCCTATGATAGGCTCTGCTTGACAAAGCTAACCCTACAAGGCTTTGTTTGGTTTCATGTCCTGTGCACTCGCGAAACCAACCGACAATGAAGGCATAACGGGTCGTACATAACAGACGTACTGGGGATATACCCTTAGCCGGAGCTGAAGCTTATCAGTTGCTCTACTTTTTCTCCATTCCATGAAATTATCATTTCCAGCTCATTTTATACCTCCTCCAGTCAGTGGTCTACTGCTTACTACGCACCTTACAGGGACACTAAAGAGAAACAATGAATTAGTTTAGATTGACAAAGCGTGCTCGGAGAACTCTTGTGTAGTTTATTTCACCACCATAGGTTTATTATTAGAGGAGAAAACCAAGTTCAAAGTTTCATTTTTAAAGTTCGCGCCGAACTTTGTAATTCGTGGCGAAAAAGGTTTCAAAGAGCATTTAACGTATTTTGGCGCCACTGCATCGACGACATTTCCACAAACTCGTTATTTCAAGTCTCTGGCCCCCTCAGAGGACAATGTATTTTGATTTAACCGATTAGGAACTACGTATGCCCAAGCAGGCGCCGTCAAAAATATGTAACGTCACGGCAAATGGCGCGGGAATTCCAAGGTGGCGTCGCCACCTGTTTTTTCTTTTTGCGCGTTTTCTCGCTTATTAAGCGTCTTCTCGCAGCAAGCGTGGTGTTTTTGGTATCGTGAAAGACTACTTTACTAATGCGAGAAAAATCGTTTTGCTCTTTAGTGTCCCTTTAAGAGTGCATTCACGGAAAACATAAATTGTAGGATCGGATCATGGACATTAAGTGTCTTCCATTGGCTGCTTGCTCCCCTCCCAGAAACTTTAAACAGATACATTTTTTTCTGGGAAATATCGTTTTACACCCTTCACAATTTGACCACCAGCAGCAAAATGCAGAGCACTGTTTCATTCCTGAACTGCTCACACGAACCTCTGCATGTCTGTGTGGACTCACGCATATCGAAATTCTTTTTTTTTGTATTATGCGATATGTGAACCTAATTTGTGAAGTCTTGGGCTCTGTTCCAATGCCGGGCAAACAATGTGTGCCGATAAAAATTATGCGCGCCCTAGCACACGCCGTCAAAATCTATAACATCCCGACAAGTTGGTGCGCTAACCTTCAAGCGGCATCGCCGCACGTGATGTCTGTTTCGTGCGTGTTTTCCGCTTTAGCAAGAGTATTCTCGCGGAAAAAGTGGTGCTTTTGGTCTTGTGAAAGGTTGATTACTTAACACGAGAGATATCTGCTTGTTTCGTCATTATCATCGTCAGCCTATCATACATCCTATGCCCAACGAAGTTCTCTTCAATGATCGCTTACTCACGCTGCCCTCCGCCAGCTGATTCCCTTTCATCCCTCCAGAAATCTGAATTTCTTCATTCTACCCAACCTTTTACCGTCTTAGGCAGCGCTTCCCATCTCTTGGTATCTAATACGATGTTCTAACTGACAATCGGTTATCTGTCCTCATGAAGTAATCTACTGAGATCCATATTTTCCTCTTAATCTCTGCCAGGATATCGGCTACCCTGGTTTGTTCTCTGATCCACTCCGATGTCTTCTTATTTCTTAATGTTACGTTTATTATTAGTGTTCTGAATATACCTTGCTACTTTAAGGAACTATTCACAGAGCTCCACACGAAATCTAAAGCATAAAAATACATGCCTCCTCTAGAGCGGCATGCAGTATACGATTGTTCCAATTCCTGATGCACTAGAAGGGATATGAAGACAGACAGGTGGGTAGAGCGGTTAACCGGTAGTCAGTCAGTTAATGCGTCCAAATGTACATCAATGTTAGAAAAACGGTGGGGTTTATGAAATTTATACATTTGCAGGTATGAAGAGGAATCGGCACGTTATAGAACACCGGTCAGTCGCAGTTTCCGCAGCCCTCCACCAAGGCGTCCCTCATAATCATATCGCGGTTTTGGGAAAACCCCAGATATATTATTATTATTATTATTATTATTATTATTATTATTATTATTATTATTACTATTATTGTTATTCTTCTTCTTCTTCTTCTTCTTCTTCTTCTTATTATTATTATTATTATTATTATTATTATTATTATTATTATTATTATTATAGTGTGGCGGTTTCGCGATGCTAATTCTAGGGAATGGGTTCAATTTCTGACAACGGTGGCCCCGTTTATGTGTGGGCGTAATTCAAGAATACCCTGGATATTTGAGTCAAATGCCCTAATTATCCGCGTCCCAGGCAGTGTGTAAGGCGTGTTTTGCGTATCCCTTTATTTTCTGACTAAAACCAGAGCTTTATCTATAGGAATGACGCCCATACTTCTGTTTGAAGCCGT
The DNA here is from genome assembly GCF_013339695.2 of Rhipicephalus sanguineus. Lineage (NCBI taxonomy): Eukaryota > Metazoa > Arthropoda > Arachnida > Ixodida > Ixodidae > Rhipicephalus > Rhipicephalus sanguineus. Next base: position 71,767,493 of record NC_051183.1, on the reverse strand, counting down.
ATAACATGTTTTCCTAGACTAAATGTGCAGCACCCTTATTGCCGCCATTATCCTCCCCCTCTACCCCATGATAACTACTTCAAGGCGTTTATGTATTTGTAAGATACTTGGACGACCGCCGAAAAACCATTGAATAAAACACAAGTGAAGTGAAATGCCTTGGCACACTGATGAACAACGTGATAAACGGGTAGATTAATTTCTTTTAGCACTGGTACCGTGTAACCTTTTGATTCCGTTCTAAAATTAGGATAATTAACTAATCTCGTTGATGGCGGCATCGTGCTCCAGAAGAAAATGATAGGAGAGCTTTGAGTTGCTATATAGTATTGCTAGGGAACACGCATTACTTTTAGCCAATGAGGGTAACAAGATGGCAAAAAAAATTACATCGTCTCCCGCTAAAGGGGACCACGAGGCGATGCGAAGCAGCGTTTCGGCATGCCGAGTCCGCGTTTCAGAGCGGGAGTGCGAGCGGAGAGGGGGAGATGGAAAAGGGGAGAAGAGAGGGGGAGAGGGAGTAGAGAGGGTTTGCGCATGCGCAGTAAGGGTAGTCATGGCACACACCACCACCGCATTGAATTCCGAAATAAAATGCTTCGCATCTAAAACCAGTTTCGCTTCAAGGGCGAAGCAATGAACGCAATAGCAAGAAATTGGAATGTCAGAGGAAGAAGGGCAAGCAGCTCGGAACTTGCTGCACGCTGCTCAAGCACTAAGGACGCACAAAAAGAAAACACACAAGGCGACTGCGAACTAACAACTGCCACAGCTCGACACTTGCAGTGCGCTGCTCAAAAACGAAGGACGGACGAAAAGAACGCACAAGTATAGGTTGTATTCACTGAGGACACGCCCACACTGGCGCGCGGGCTGATGGGAAGGGCGTGAGCTGCTTCCGCTTCCGTCGGCCATGATTCTGGCCACTTTGTGAAGCTCTCTCGGTGCGTGTGGATGTTCTCTGCCTCAGTTCGCGAAGCAGCAGCTGACCATGTTTTGTTGCAGTCTCTGAAATCATGCTAAATTGCGCCGTCTATTGACGTAGCAATAGGTCACGGCGAAAAAAGAGCGTCAACTTTTATGGACTTCGTTCAGCCATCTACAACCAACACAAGAATTGTTGGAAAGGTGCTGTACCGAGTGGTTCGCCGCATTGTTCGCTCTCACATCAACAAAAGTTGGACTAACTACGAAGTGTGCAGCGCTCATTCCATTGCTGGTGAGTACCAATTTAGGTTCCAAATGTTACACTTGACGCATTTTATGCTTCAGAGCGTCCGTGTTTGTTGTCCCGTCACCACGCCGCTTCGAGACGGGCAGTTAAATTTCTGGTTGGCTGGGTGTTTACGTTCGCGTAGCCGCATTTTTATTGTAAACGATAATGTCAGCCTGCACTAGCGCAGTTGCATTTTTTCGCTCCGCTTGCGACGTCTCTCCTGTAAAACGTTCCCTCTGAGATTTGCCTCGGTGACTGCTTCTCACTTCAAGAGGCGGTGCTGCCGTACTACAAGATCTATAATTACACTTGTATTACTCACTTGCAGGAAAGCCATCCTATTTGTTGGAAGAGACAAACCCCAACTAGGCACGAAGTCTTCGGGAGACTACACTCACAGCGGCAAGAGAGTGGTAGCAACTCTCTTTGCGAGAGTAAACGCTTGTCCCATATTTCACTCCCTTTTCAGGAGTGCTGGGAACTCTCTGCTGCACAGAGTAGGCATGCTCTCTCGACAGAGTTCTGGTACTCTGGTTGAACCAGAGTGAACAAGCTCCCTCGCCAGAGTAAAGTCACGCTTTTGAAATGGAGTACATAGACTCTCGGCTGGAATTGCGCTACTCCCTCGCAGAGTTTTACAATGCTGGTTGGGCTAGAGTGCATGAACTCCCTCCAAGAGTAGAATCACTCTTGCTGCTAGGACTAACGTTTAAAAAAAGGGGAAAAAAAGAAATCCTTCGTACGTTTTCTACTATGTAACAGTGAACCTGGCTGAAATGCCTCAAGCTTACCTCACACATACACAGAACTCACATCCGTACACTCATTCATACACAACACAGCAACACTGAACATATGCACTACTGGCGCTGCACACAACCATACACCCGGTAACCGGTATATATATCCATGATGTCTGCCCCCCCTTCCAGTGCCAGTGGCAACAGCTCTGCTGTGCGTATTTACACAGCAAATATGCATGGAACACGTGTAAATATCTAATGATCTATTGTGATACTGTTGGCACATCGATCTTTTACTATAAAACAGCATAATATTCAACACTGTTTTCATTCGTAAATTCCAAATATCAGCTGGGACTCTATGATATCGGCTCAATGCCGTACAACCGCTCATGCCCAAATCTGAGAGTTGTAGTCACGCGCTTACAAATACACTTGCGGCGATCTTTTACCAGGGCTGGCTGATGAATACTTTACGACGTTACGATCTGGCGTCCGCTCGGACATGCGGTGCCGCGGCAGGCGCGGCACGTACGCCAGAAAATCAACGACGGTCAACATCACCACAATGCAAGCGCATCTCTGGCGATTCTCGCACTTTCGCTCAACCTCGGTTGCATTTTAATGCATTCAAAGCTTTCGACGATAAAATGCGCATTCTTCAACCTTCGTCAGCCACTTGCGCCGAGATCGGTCGCGCTCAATATGACCCGTACGACTCCCAGCGAAGGTAGGCCTAGCGCACCTGCCGAGTCCGTGTGTACATGCTGTCGGCGCTTCTGGGTTTAAGGATACGCAATTCCGACGTGTAAAAATGAGTGTACAGTAGAGCTTTAGTATCGGTTAACCTGAATGAACCATTTTTTCTTGCGTACGGTGCTCGTACAAGAAGCGATGGGCATCGTTACGACGCCGCTTTCAGCAAACGCACCCCGGCAGCCACCGAAAGCCGCCGGGCGCACTCGCCAGCACTTCGCAGACACAGACTTGTCAATTAGTACGCCTTGTTGAACTAACATGATGGCATACTTTCTTGCACGTTCAATTCGGTGTTTGGCGATCGGTTATGTATGTAGTTGCACCTATCGATTCAGATGCAAATCCACGGGCGCTGTGCGGGTGTATCGTCGATAGCGCGAGAAAATACAGGTTATTGAATGTCATTCGTGGTCGTCAGCTGTTTTGTGTGTTATGAAGACGCGAATTTTATATAAAAAGAAAGATGGCGTCTATCTTCAGTATGCGACCCGTAAAGATGAAGTCGAGCGGTGAACTCTGTCTTGACTAGTCTTTTTACGGCAAGAGTGCTGCGTTGGGGCGTGGCGTAGTGGTAGAGACCTCGGCTTGGAGACTCTTATGGTGGCAGGTTCGATTCCTCCTGCCGGACATTTTTTTTTTTTTCTCACGACTCTTCTTTTATTGCAATAATGCTTTAGTGTCTACCTCATTCCAGTGGCAATTAGTTTGTGTCGTAAGCTAAGTTGGCGATGCGTTAGAATTTGCCGATGTTCGAGGCTTCGAAGCATGCCTCTGTTGGCGTTTCAGAAACCAAAGGTTTACGATCACAAACACTTTCTTTTGTTATTACTGAAAGCTATCCTATTAACTTGCACAATAAAGTGACATCTGTGGCGTCTACGCTCGGAGGATTATGGTTAAGAGACAGTTATATATCGCTGTGCGGCGTCGGCCAGAAGCTAGCGCTAGTTTGTACTCCGTCTGCTTAGAAGGGAGTTCCCGACCCTGTTCACACTACGTCGGGGAGGGAGTTCTGTGGATTGGGAACTCTATCTGAGTAGCAGAGAGTTCGCGGTCTCTTTTACTCTGCCTTCAAGGAAAGAGCAAGTTCCGCGGCTAACTCTCCACTACTCCCCCACGGCGTTAAAGAACTCTGGCGAGAGTAACACAGTCGCTCTACCCTCGCAGTACTCCCTCTACATCTGTGAGTGTACGAAAGCAACCCTAAAGAATCCTTGATGTGGGAAATTTTCACCCACGGCACACGCTCGACGTCGAAGTGCAACTCGTCCATGCCCAGGGACAGTGGTTCAACACCACCGCAAAGCTTGAATTTTTCCACGTAGTGCTCCCTTGCCGTCTCGTCCAAGCTTTTGCGCATATGCGCTCAAACTGATTAAAGGCGTATCGCCCATCACTTCGCAGCGTCTTCGACCGCGTCCGTCTAGGGTTATCCAGCGGTAGTTGCTAGTAAACAGCAAAAATTCCTGTCCTATAAGGGCAGCACTTGTCAAATCCCAGATAAAGCAAAACGCACATTGTGGGACACTACGGCACAGACACCATACAGTGGCCAGGATCATGGCGGACCGCCTGAAGGACGGCGTCACCATAGTTGCTAGCGCTGCTCACAGCAACGTGGTGACGTCATGTGAATACAACCTATACACAAGACGAGCGCGAATTGTCACAGTTGTTACTTCCAACTAGCCCCTACTTTGGCTCTTCTGGCTAGCAGCTCACTCCTTTCGCAAACACGGCCGCTGCAGCCAGCAAAGTGACCTTCATGTGGTCCATAGCTTTGACGCAAACTTTGCGGTGAAAGCACATGGCGTACAAAACTCCCCCTCAAGAGATAAGCGCGCGAGCACGGTCGATCACGCCCTGTATGCCAAAGTACAAGTCGGAAGCGCACATCCCAACACCGGCGAAACAGTAGAGAACATTAGAATTGGGGAACCAAGAAACTTGCGAGCCGCCCGGGCGCATGCGCAGAACACAAACCACTCTCGGACTCTTGCGCTCGCGTTATCCCAAGACCCCATAGCGCGCTCCTTTGGGCGGCGAACAAAGCCGGAGAACGCGTGACCTCAAGAAAAAAAATACAGACGGCACTTGGCAGTAGCAAGCGAAGCCACAGCTCGCGTTTCCTGCTGGCGTCGATTCTGGTCACTAAAATAACATTTCATTTGGGTCTACTTGGTACATATTCCTGAGGTTCGAATCCCCGGACGCACGTTTCGGAAAGTTTTTCTTCTGAAGATTTTTATTTCCGGCTTTTATGTATATGTACGTACTTACATATACATATACGGGACATGAGGGCGACGGCGACGGCAAAAACTATATTTGATGCTCTACGTAGGCCTGCAGAAGGAGCAGTGAGATCTTTTCTTTCATTCCCTATAGCTATTATTTGATTTATTATATAAAAAAGGCTTTAATAACCGCTGAACATATGAAGAGTATAGTGTGAGAAATTTTCAGACCAATTTCTTTGCGGTATGTTTCTCGACAGAAAAGCTCGAGCCAGAAGGGCAGATAAGGCCGCTGGACTGGGGGAACGTCAAAGAACCCCAGGTGATCGTAATTTCCGGAGCCCTATAGTATGGCGTCTCTCATAATCATATCGTGGTTTTGGGACGCAGAACTCCAACAGTTATTATTATAAGCAAGAGCACATGCGCAGATGTCCGCCTCCGTAGGCTTCCCTTCGTTGCCGTGAAATGCCGTCCGCTAGTATAGCACGTGGAGGCACGAGTGTCGTGAGGATGCGAGTGTCTCCATTGTTTTAACGCGATAGCGTTGAGAGCTCGTGTCGCAGAAATTCCGTCGCCGGTGTAGGGACCGCGGGGACCGTTGGTTGTGAGCGAAAAATCATCCGTGAGCGAAAAATCGAGAAAGGAAATGGACAAATATGTCCATCTAGCGGAAAACATATCAAGCGAATGCCGCCTTTTCCAGAGGAGGCGTTGATCAAGCAAACAGCGAACGCTAGATAATGTGCTGCTATCTGTGAGGCATTGTGAGACTCTTCATGGCCTCCGAGATGACAAGCGCGCGGCGTGCATCTTGGAGGCCATGCGACTCTTGCTTTAGATCAAAAACCCGTATGTACCATTCTCGCGCACCCGTGTTTGTGTCTGTGTGCGTGTGTGTGTAAGAATACACATTAATAAATATGCACTTAATGGTTGAAGTGCGCACCAGGGGCCGGATTTCGCTATTGCGTTCAACTCTTAAAGGCGAAGCTTAAGGGTCGCCCAATTTTTGACCTAGCGCGAATGCTCTGGCCGCTATGTCTGATAAATGAGGGATATCCGATTTTGCAGTATACACATGCTCATTCGATATTGCAGAGCATGTTCGCAATATTGCATAAAAGAAACCGGAGAAGACAACACCGAGTCACTTACACAATAATCGCACGAATTGTCTTTGGAAAGAGCTACATTATTATTACGTGTTGCTGCGGTTTATTCCGGGAAACTAGAATTCGCACGGAAAAGGAAAACGTATTTTTTCAAACGTTGCTCGCAACCTTGCTAGAAAATTCACGCTGCTGATTTTCCAGCACGTTTCAGGTTTGAAAGCTGGCGAATTTGGCCCGTAATAATGTTGAAAATTGTGGAGCGCTCACGAATCTCAGAACGATAAACAAAAAAGATGACAGTGCTTGATTTCGGCACTTCCATTTTCCGTGTTCGTTTTTTTTTTTAGCGATGCGCAAATCACGAATAACATCTCAATGCATCGTGCTCTATAAAGAAAAATGGAAAGAAAAAAAAGACAACATGATATTGTGCATATTTTTCTGGAGAGCTATTCTAAAGTTCTGCAAAAAAAAAAACACACACACACACACACAGTTACAGTTCTGTAGCTCGTTTGTTAACATTGTGTTTCGGGCATTTACAAAATATTTCGCTTATGTACCAAGTTCTTTTGATATATAATATTGTAATTTCTATGTTTTATTGTAATATGCATGAACAGTACTAATTGTAGACGTTGCTGCTAATGAGCTGCTCTTTGATCTCTTCCTATGTAATATTCAAATATTCATGCACTCTCCTCATTCTAAATTGATGCTTTTTATGCATCTCATTTGAAATGGATGATTTTGACACTCCCTGCAACTGCCGATAGGCCAACAGAGTGAGTAAAAAAACAAAACTTCAGGAATGTCAAGTGGACGTACTCACCCACACTGCAGGCGGTTGTGCAATCATCAAACGTATCGAATCTGTTGGGGCATTCATGACAAACGAAACCTTTTTCGCATTCATTGGTTTCGTTGCTATAGCTCCAACTTAAAAGGATGGTATCGCAACCCTCCACCGTTGTGGCCGTTAGACACTTTTTATGTAATTTTTGGGTGCCTGAAAAGAGTGCAGTGAAGAAATGCGTTTGTAATATTTTTACATCAGGTATTTCTCAGGATATATGTTCTCATTTCAAAGCATACACCTGCCTAAGTTCATTTACTCTGTAAAAGTAACACACAAAATATATACAAAGAGATGTAACGTTTCTGAAGTCTAACCACTTATAGTTTATGGAGTTCACAGATCCATGTGTCAAAATGTCGCCAGAAGTAATAGCTATCAACGCCTAATTTCCATACTTTATGCCATTTTACAGAGAAACACAGCTCTGATGCGTTGCTTCGTGTTTCACTTGGCGTGGTCTCTCAGCCTCTCATGACGAAGGGTTGCAGTCATAACTTGCGCTCAAACAGATGTAGACAGCTAGATACAGCGACTGCTTCACCTTTTCAGAAATGCTCACGTAAGTCGAACCCACTTATAACGATCCCATATAACGATCTATCGGTTATAACGACCATATTTCGATGCACTTACGATTTTCCTATGCTACCCATTGAAATTGCGTCCACATATAGCGTACATTTTTCAAAGCCTCCTACTTTTACAACGAACACTTCAGACAAGGTCGCGGTAAAAATATGGCGTATACGAAGCGAAAAAAAGTTACGTAGGCCTTCTAAAGCATGAGATGCGCGCGCTCGTGCGAACCCCGGTCCAGTTTACTCGTAACGAAGATACCCGAGATCGGCGAGCACCGCACGCGCTGCTTTCGGACGCTACGAGCGAGGTCGCTCGCTTTCCGGTCGTTTCTTCAGTGGCAGAATGGCAGTGGAGAATAAAAAAAAAGAAATAAATAGTAGGCAGCATGAAGCCTTGCAGTCAGCTTTCGCACGGCAACCTTTCCTGGCGCCGTTCTCTGCAGCTACGACCGCCTACGATGAACCTATGCCTTGGATCGCAAGAATCCATAAAATGCAATAAGCGATGACCGCGATAACTTTTCAGCGCTTAAATGTTCACTGCGTCGACGTCAGGATGTGCCGCAAAATGTCTTTCATCTTTTCGGTAATGACAGAGACCGGCCGATCAATGATTACGACTTCCGCGCGATTGCGGCGATTCCTTCACGGATAAGCATCAAAAGAGAGCGAAGGCGATGTGGCGACCGGCGATGAACGTGTCATTATGATTTATCGCCGACAACCTAATCACACTCATCTGCGGCCATCGGCTCGGCTGCACGTGTGGCGTAAACTGTTCGGGGTGACGGCGGTACAAGCAGTACAAGCGCGCGATGCCATTGCCGTTCGAAAGTTCGCTTCCGCCGCGCCGTGCGAGATAAAGGTCGCGTCGCTTCGTGTAAACGAAACTAGCTCGCTGGTGTTAAGCGACACAGGAACTGAGAAACGTTGATGCACTTACAGCGAGCGTATACAGCGTGTTTTATTAGGCGGCAACCCAAGCGCGCCGCACCTGTCGTGCAGGGCCGTCAGAGCATCGCGGAGACGTAGAGTGCGCGTTGCTTGCAAAATGCTTGTCTTCGCCACGTTGAACGAACCGGCCGCTCGTCACACCCGTGCACGCTCCGAAGTGAAGCGGGCACAAGTGCGCACAAATGCGCGTACAAATGCAAGCGGCTCGGCAGTGATGGCGTGAGCCGAGTAGGCGACGCGCTGCACGCAACTAGCCTGGGATGATCGGCTCCACGTAGCGGTACCGCGGTTCAATGAAACGTTGTCGCTTCACTGCAAAGGCAGTTTAATTCACTCGTGCACGCAGCGGGCCTCGCTTCACAACGCGAAAAGGCCTAACTTCTCACCGGAGGACTTGTTAGCACTGTTCAATAAAAATGCGCAGAAAAAAAAAAGCAGCTTGGTCGCTAAATGCATGTTTTTGAGGGCGAGTCCATTTACAACGAACTACTGATATAACGACCAGTTTTCGCGGCACTTTCGAGTTCGTTATAAACGGGTTCGACTGTATTAGGTTGCAAGCACATCAGTTGAGAACAACGTAGGAGTGATATCTTACCTCTTCCGAAGGCGCTCGCAAGGTGGTGTGGAATAACATACGCACTTAAAAGAAGGCATAATACGTGTGTGTTGCCCATGACCACATGTAATAATATCCAGGCAGGCAATCAAACGGAGTTGTCGACTTTCAACGTTGCTTCGTCCCTCGCCAAAAATTTAGTGAGAAATTAGGACACAATAAAGGAAGAAGTTCACATGAGGCTCCTTGCTTGCGACGCTCGGAACAGCGCAGTGGAGGGCAGCAAAAAAGACATGTCGAAGGTGGCAGGCTGCAATAATGTGGGCGCGCTGTAGAGTTCGAAGCGCGACCGCATTGTGTTATTCTTGCTGTGCTTACATTTATTCTGACCTTGGAAGTATCGCCGTAGCTGTGGCACAACAAAAGCAAGAAGTCCGGGAATATTTTAGTTGATCGGCTTGATACAAAGACAGCATAACAAAATGCGCAGCGCGTGAGCGCGCGCGAAGTCAGCTACGCCACATTGTTATTTCTTTCTCATTGTACGTGTGGGTCATATACCTACGCGCTCTTTGCGTTTGCAGAATGTCGCATTCGGCACGTAGCGCGTGGCGTGGTTGGGCTAACGCAAGTGGTTTCGGTCACAGTATTTGTGGCGCTAATGTATGGATAAAAAATATTCAGGCAGCTTCCCAGTGTAGGGGTAGCCAAGCCTGAAGAAAGTGCGGAGCTGGGCAGCCTTTCTTGTTTCTCTTCGGTTTCTCTCTTTCTTTCCTCCTCTCTTTCTTTCTTTTTCTCTTTTCCGGTCTTACGCTGTCATTTTTTCTTTCTTGATGTTTATTTCTTCCTCTTGATCTATTTCTTTCTCTTTCATGCTCTTTCTATTTGCCTTCCGATTTTTCCCTTTTCACTCTCTTCCTATTTCTCGCTTGCTTCCTCTTCTTTATTTTTATACATGTTTTTGCCTGCGTTACGCCAAGCGGCGACAACATACGACATCATAATACAGCCCGAGCACCTAAAGTGCTCCACACATATCATCATCAAGGCGCTCGAACAAGAGGAAGCCTTCTCCTTGGCGCGACGCGCGCTCAACATGCTACAGACGGCTATGCTATTCGTGGTTTTGCCTGCGTTACGCCAAGCTACGACAGTATACGATGACAGCATACTGCAGCATACGACAGCCCGGGCCCCTATAGAGCTCCGCACTTAAAAAAAACACCTCAAGCCTACATCTCAAGAGCTCAAAAGATGCTACAGGACCAGCGTGGTAACTTGTAAGGCTCTCAGCTTCCACTCTGAGAGAGTAACAGCTCGTGCGACCGACACGCTCGTATGGGTTGTTCGTCTCCAAGGCGAGTTTCTTGTTGGTCGAACGCGGCAATGTTCACGACTAAAAAAGACGCTCTTTTGGACCAGTTGGTACATAGCTACTTTAAAGTTGGGGCGGAAGGTTACGAACGAGAAGAAAAAAGGCAGGGACAAAGAGAAAGCATTCTTTCTGTCTTTCTTTTTCTTTTTGCTCGTAACCTTGCGCTAAATAAATTTCATGACGTTCACCTCTGGACGTCGCTGTGCTTCTTTCCGGCACTTGAAGCCGCAGAATTGTCAATTGGCTCCATCGCAATAACATTAATAATAATTGTCGGGGGTTTACGCCCAAATAACCACGATATGATAATGAGGGACGCCGTAGGGGAGGGCTGAGGATATTTCAACCACATGTGGTTCTATAACACGAACCTAAATCTAAGTAGACGAACATCCTGCATTTTGCCTGCATCAAAATGCGGCCACCGTGACCGGGATTTGACCTCCCGATCGTCGCGTCAGTAGCCGCCATTGCAAGGGACATGAAAGCTCTGCTACTGTGCGGTGTTTTTCATGCGGAGGCACCAAGGCGCTATATGTTAACGTTAGTGTAATGATGAAGCATATTGGCGTACCGGTCTTACGTGGCGGCGTCATCTCTATCAAGAGCTTGAAGGAAGGAAATATAACTGGTGTTCGCACGCAAGAAGCGTCCGTGTGGTAGCGGCATAATGATTAGTGTGTCGGGCATATGTGTTCATGGAGCGAAGGACGATGGGCCTGATTCTTCGACTGGGCACTAACGACGGAAATTCCTCTTTTTTCATTTATCTTTACGACGTATCTGCGTGCCCTTTTACTAACGTCTTTTCCGTGACGGAAATGACGTTAGTAATGACGTGGCGTCAATTCCATGGCGGAAATGACGTCAGTCAAATGTTGGAGCATACTGACACAAAATGTTTTCGTTTTGAAACAAATACAGTAAATAACGTTCCTCTCGCTAGATTTAAACTCGCAGCTTATACAGAAACTCGATGCCAGAAACGCTGCGTCGGAAGCGCAAGTCTCATCAGGCGAGAAAAAAAAAACGCTCTCCAGATTGCCCTGTCTAGAAAGAAGCGGGTTCGCACAATTGTGGTATTTTCCACAATGTTTTAGCGTTGCCGCATGTTGATGATATTGGTATTCTGACCTGGACAGAATATATTGAGCTTGCGGACGAACACAGAAGGAATACGATGACGACACAAAGTGCTTGTGTGTTCTCATCATCAGTCTGTGGTCATCGCTTATTGTTTTGCCATCGTCTTTTTTCTGTCCTCGTCAGGTGGCGTTAATACATTGTGTTCTGTAAGACAATTTGTATTTTTATAAAATTATATGACAGCCAGGTTCTCGTCATTTTCGCACATGAGCTATACAGGGTGTTTCAGCTAAAAAGCACCAAGTATTAAAAATATTAAACATAGGTGTTACGCGTCTACAATTGGCGAAGTATTGTTCTGAGCCATATAGAGCACGTTTGTTAATTAACAAAGATTGCTTAATGAACTTTTTAAATACTAACTCTTGTGGAAAATTTTCATTACAAATGTTGTAGCGCTTGTTCAAAAACATTGAATTTTTTAATCTATGCTAAGATAACTCACCTGCTTGATTTTTTTTCCGGCCTTACTTTAAAGCGCGCGAATTTTAAACAATACCACGTGACTATCGACTAACGCGCGGCGCTTTTAGTGCCCTCAAATGTAAGTTGAACGAATTATCAAAGGCTGCTCCGCGCACGATGGTCGATTGAGCAGGCTACCGGTGATTGCGATGGACGCCAATTGATGATAGGGGCGTACCGTCTCAAGAAAAGTCTACGAAAGAGCGGCCGCCACTTGTGAGTGCATCTTTTATCTCAGTCCTTCATCACGCTGTCGCTCTCGCCCCTTCCAATGCGCTTCTTCGTTGGTGCGACAAGAAAAGAAAAAATGCCTACGCTGCATCAAATGCCGCCTACGATCTCATGTGGCATTTGCTCGTGGCTGCCGCTTTTTCGTTGAAGAATGTTTTGTTCTTGTTGTTGTTGTTGTTGAAACGGTATGATCATTTTGTCGCTTAACGTCCATCGCAGTCACCGATAACCTGTTACACCGATCTTAGTGCACGAAGCAGCCTTTGATAATTCGTTTAACTTACATGTGAGGGCACTAAAAGCGCCGCGCGTTGGGCGGCAGTCACGTGGTATTTTTTTTTAATTCGCGCGCTTTAAAGAAATGCCGTAAAAAAAAATAAAGCAAGGGAGTTATCTAAACATAGATTGAAAAAAAAATGGGGGACACTTAAGCTTCGCCTTTAAGAGTTGAACGCGATAGCGATATCCTGCCCCTAGTGCGCACTTCGAACACTACGAGTGTTTAAGAGAATGCGCGCACTAAGGTGTGCGCCTTATGTAATGGGTAGCATGCTTTAAACCAGGAGCAATTATGCGCGACAAACTTCTTCGAAGTTGCGATGCACCCACTACGTGGTCCTAAGGGAATAAGCGTAGTAATGTGTGTGCCTTTTGTAATGGGTGGCTGTCTTTAAACCACCAAGTCGTTATGATCGTGACATTGTGTGACGCCCGATGGCAATGTACGCTTGTACCACGCAATATTACTGCGATATTACATCTCGTGCTGTGACACCTGTATACAGGACGCGTATTTTTGGGAAGCATGAAAGTTACTTTCAGTGCAGCTGCAAGCAGAGGCGTGGCTGTGTGGTAGAACACCTGCTTGCCACGCAGATGTCATGGGTTCGATTCTCGCTAGGACCCGCCATTTTTATTATTTATTTTATTTCCAGCTTTTTCGATTGTTCGGTCACGGACAAGATGATGATTTTTCGCTCACAACCAACGGCGCCGACGCCGACGGTGGAATTTCTGCGATACGAGCTCTTTAATGCTATCGCGTTAATACTCGATGTTCCTGGACAAGCACTACAACCTTTGTATTGAAAACTTTTCTCTAGAGTTACTATTTAAAAAGTTAATTAAGCATTCTTTGTTAATTGCCTAGTTCTGGCCGATTGCGAAAAATATTCTGCCGTGCTCTATATGGCTCAGAACAATACTGCGCTAATTGGAGACGCGTAGCGCCTATGCTTAATTTTTTAATACTTGGTGCTTTTTAGCTGAAACACCCTGTATGTCGAGGCAGAACTGTTTCGCGCCGCTAAAGTGACCTTGAAGTGACTATTTTAGAAAAACTCATTACCTGGCTTTGTAATTATTCACTTCAGGGCAGTTGTTTATATGAGAAAGTTGTAGGCGCTCACAAATTGCGACGTAACTCTTTTTGAGAAATGAAAAATGTTGTGCGTAGGCAAGAGACATTCATCATCGAATTCTAAGGCCGATATAGAAACTGACCGTGCCCGGTGTGCAGGAGACGCGGTCGCTTCGTTACGTCAGACCCGAAACTACCCGTGACGGCGAAGTGACAAAATTTGCATTACGCTGAATCGAAGCAGAATCTGGTGAGAAAGAAAGGCGAGTCGTCGAAATACACGCAGACCGCTTATTCCTTGCAAGCGATCTCTAGTGCTTATCTACCTATAAACTATATAACTAGACGCAAAAGAAATCTTTCGCCTTTCTGAAAGACGCATCATTGCATTGGATGCCCCATAATTTTATTCTGTACAGAGAAAGAAAAGGTGGATATTACGATTTTCTTGCGCACAACGTAAAAGAAACAGAGAAGCACCAAACATTACACGCAAAGGTAAGGTGATCCGCTGATGCAAGTTCTATGAGTGGGGGCTTTTCAACGAAAAAACACCGCGGCGACGCACTGTCATTCAAATTTTATCGCTTCCTTGTCAGTGGAAGTCACGGTATGACGCCGGGTGCCCATTAGATTTGGTTGGAAAAAACCTTATTTGTTCAACGGTATATAATTGCTGCTGTTGCCTTGGTCTAGACTGCCAGGGGTCCATCACTCGAGGAACTTCTTCCGAGGTCCCCGTTGATGACCCTGGCCCGATGGACAGCCCACTCCTGGTCTTCGGCGGTCTCGCTAAGGAAGGCGGCTTGCCATTACTTAACGAGGCACCCTGCGTCAGAGGGTCTTGCTGTTGTCTTCTTCCTACCTATTGGTATTTCTGCCTTTGCATCTCCAAAGCACATTGGCCATATCGGTAAGTTTCGATATCGGCGTTAAACTTCTATTATGAATATCTGAAATAACGTGCAACTTCTGGGACTTCTGAAAAATTTGTATATCCTGAACTGCGACGGCCTCCAACATTTATTTCCACATTAACAAAAACTCTCACATCAATAATTGCAATTTTAATTCATGAGTTTTCGTTAATTAGTTGCGTCAATGTCCATTTAGCTTCAGCAGGGTATTTCCGCCTCGAAGTGCAGTTCGTGTGCGAAAGCGACGACCTTGACTATGACAGCATTTGAAAAGCGCTATTACAACACGCCTATGGTTTCGTTCACCTCGCAAGTATTTCGCATTCACGAGGCCGCGCTGTTGCTGAGGGTGGCTAAACGTCTCGAAGCGAACTCGGGACAATAGTCACGCATATGCAGGTGCTGTCATTTTACGCCATCGCCTAAATATTTTGTCTCCCAGTTGCGACAGCACTATATTGAAAAATATCTGCTGGTCATTGACCAGGAGCCTACTATGGCTCTGACGTCATGTATTCAATCCATCTAAAAGTGCAGAGAAAGAGCGCTTTCGGAATTCTCGAAGTATTGTCATCCAGTATCTTATGATGAACATGCTGACAACCAATGAAAGATGGTACCGTGGACGCATGATGACGCAACGCACGTGCGAACGTCTTTCTCTATCGAGTTCACTGAACTCGGTCGGCTTGCTAACTTTGCTACAGAGGTCATGTGATCTGCTTCGGGATCACGTGACTGCATGCGTGTGCGACAGAGAAGGCGTGGAGTCGACGGCACAGTGAGAGGGGTGGGGTCACCAAACTACCTTCAGGTGCCAGTGCACCTGAGATCAGACAAGACAATATGCTTATAAAGCGAAGCAGGTTAGGCCCATAGCGCACATTTCACACCGATCTGCGGTCTCTAAGCACCGTATTTAAAAGGCCTAGCGATAACAGTCACCATTAGTTGTGTGATATAAAATGTAGCGCGGCACCGCTGTGTCGTCACGACGTAGCACAGAACCTTGTGCGGAATTTCTGCAAAGAGAGCATTTTAGCGCTATTGGCCGCGAGATCTACCTATAGGTGAGAGCATCGTCGCCGCGTTAGTGTGGAGAGGCCATCGGCGGCGCGTATAGAAATGCACACTGCGGCGCTTCGTTGTGAGCGGTTTGAGCCGATTGTCAACGAATAAAAAATTCATTGCAGCTTACTGGTAATATATACTATCTTCATTGTTGAATAGATGCACAAAGATTATCCAACGTTACTATTACCAGTAAGAGAAGCGCAATCTGCCGAATAAAGGGATGCTCGCCCTGGATGACAGTCTGCGCTTACGCACTATATCAGGTCTTTGGTTGTTTTCTCTGTACGTGTTTACCTTGTCTTCTGTGTAGTACGCACTGCTGTAGCACGACTGAACTACTTAAGTGTTTAATTCTTGTTCATTTGTAGACCAGCCCATATTCCTGTGCAATGGTTCAATAGCGCTGTTCGTGCGAGTACACATAGGCAATTTTTTTTATTGTTCAGTTCTCCAAGAAATGGAGGGAAGTTGATAAGTTTAGTCAGGAAAGCTGCGTGACTGACAGCACTTTTGCGCCACGGAGACGTTCAATACGTACGTACTCGTTCTTGCTCCAGTAACAGAATAAAAAGGTAAGAGTTTTGCAAAGGGTTTTCATCGATTGATTACGCGCACGACAGTGATGCAACAATGGTCCGGTTATTTTATGGGATAAGTGTATTTTTATTTTTTTCAAAATAATAATGTCCGCTGCCTTCCGTCAATTTCTAACAACTCCACACAAACGCTCAAGATAATGGAAAAAGAAAGATGAGGTTGTAAGGCACGCCATCGGGATTAATTTTGAACATTTGCGTTTTCAAAGCGTATCTAAATCTAAGCACACGGGTGGTTCCGCATAAATTTGGCCCCAAGTTAAAATTGCGCGCGGCACCTCCGCTTTATCACTGCCGTGTCATTCCATTGTCTATTTTTTTAGGGGACAGTTTGAGTACCGAAGTGTCAAACTTCACGTGATAGAAATATTTCACTGTAGCGGGACCACGACCGTACAATAAAAGGACATCTTAAGCACAACTAAAGCTTATCGCATAACCGATGAACTACAGTGCCCGAGCTATACACCTAACAACAACGCGAAATTGCATGACCTAGAGCCTCGTTTTTGTGTACCAACGAGTCGCTGAAACGGTGCCTTCACACACTATTTAATGTTTCTCATGCTTGGGACTATGCCAAGCGCACTTTAGGATGTGCTTTAACCAGAAAGCTGCACCAACACCGAAATGATTCTGGCGAACGAAGGGTACGACACCAATACCCAGCCCTCTCGAAAGTCGCACTCACTGATCTTATTACAATGCGCATGCAGCCGAGCAAGCTCATTTGCTCCTGTACACCATGTTAGGTATACGTACGAGCAGTTAAACTCGCGCTAACATAACAGAATAAACCGCCCTTTGAGAACGTGCAGGACGTACGCTCACATGCAAACACGACGTGGCTAGCAGACGACGCAGGGCGCAATCCACACTAGGCGCGCTTCAGCCAGTAGCCGCCAGGCGGCAACTCCGCTCAATCTCGCGGCCAATCGCGTTCAAAGTTACAGTTGCACCGCAAGGGCGGGGCAATGAATGCGATAGCAGCTAATTGGAATGTGATAAGAATCGCTAGCAGCTCACTCCTTTAGCAAGCACGGCCGCTGCAGCAAGTGAAGGGACATTCGTGCCGTCTAGTGCTTCAACGCAAAGATTGCGATGAAATAGATGAGCGCGCGAGCACAGGTGACCGCACCCTATCGGCAAAAGTACGGAGCCGAAGGTGGGCAGCGCCACTCCGGCGAAAGACGGGGTGGCAACGCCCTAAGCACGCCCCCCTGGCTTTTGGCGCAGCCATCTCACGGGTGAACATGCACACGCCTCTGCCACGATGAATCACCTCAGGGATGTGCGTTCCAGATGGTGCATATCATGCACCATGTGCCCGATATGACGTTGAGAATCCGTGAGCCTTCAATTGGACATTGCTACCAGTCAAGTGACGCGCTTGAGTTGAAAACGGGCCTTTAGTCCCGTAAACCAAACTCGGGGATTCTTGAGCCAAGACATGAAAAGCTGAAGCTCTGCGGCAATGGCAGGATACGTAATTGTAGCGTCGTCTCTGTCAGCTGGAAGAGTGGAATAATCGGTCTTGGCTAGTGTTTGAAACAAAAAAAATGTTAACGCCCCGAGACACCAACTGTATGAGCTAGTTTTGCGGAGGCAAGAAGCGCACGCATTAACAGCTTGAGAATAGAGTATACTGACGTTTATTCAGCAGCAAGACGTGCAGGCGGAGGTACCGGGTGTTGGGGAACATTGTCTCGCTACCAAGAAACGGCAAGGCTTCCCGATATCAAGGCGAAAGAACAAGTTCAAGGAATAGCGGCGGAACCCTCGCGGTATTATCATATCTGCGTTCTAGATTGTCTGGAGGCGCTGCATAAATCTCCTGCATCGAAGCAAGATGTGCTATGTATTGAGCATAAGGAATGCTTGAGTGTCAACTAAACTTCTGTCTTCGTGGCGATGTGCAGTTCAGGTAGAGAAGCCTAATTTATCGCGTCTCTTATTTGAATATTGTGCATTGCCGCATTGACTTTTGTGATGGTTCCTCCTTCGAAGGACAAAACATACATTTATTCATTTGTTGGCCTTTGAATGAGTGAGTGTGTGTGTGTGATTGAGTTGTTAGGTTTATTGGCGAAAATGTGGCAATGAAGCCACAAGGCAGTACTATATAAAATGATAATGAAGGCGATGGGAAGAAAGGATAATGGAGAGATGGGAAGACGATGGGAAGGCCAAACTGGTTTCCATTCGCATCTAGGCACTGATGATGGCCTTGCTTACCTCTCATCCATGGTTCTTGTTGGAGGTCGCTCTCGGCGGATGCGCACCATTATGTCTAAGGACATTCGCACAGCATATGATCATGTGAGCCATGATGCTATTGTGGAAATTCTTCACTGGCTTCCATTCGCCAGTCGAGTCTGCGCGTACGTGAAAGCCTTTCTCACGATCGCAGCTTCTCCATTCGCCTAGCAGGTCAACCAGTTGGCAGTTTTGTTCCATAGAGGTGTCCCAGAGGGATCTGTGCTCGCACCAGTTCTTTTTAACGTGGCCCTCCTCCCACTGGCATGGAAGCTGGCGGTAATACGCCACGCCAAATACATCATGTATGCAGATGACATCATGCTTTTTTTTGGTCAGTGCACCCTGAAATCAGCTGTCAAGAACAAGCTTTGCAAGGCCCTTGGACATAACTATAACTGGTTCACCCCAATTGGGCTCGAACTCTCCCAAAGAAAAAAACGAAGTTTATGTCGGTTGCGAACAAGTATGGACGTCGTATACTAGGAGTTCGGCCTCTGCGGTTAATTTTGGATCAGCAGCCGCTACATGAAGCTTCAAATCTCCGCGTGCTTGGCCTGGAAATTCACGCCACCGGATCTGCAGGACCTTGGGTCAAGAGTGCCAAACAGCAGGCGTCAGAAACAATACATCTCATACGACGGATTGCGAAGAAATCTGGGGGTGCTAACTCCAACATGGCTCGCCTCCTTGTCCGTTCGATATTGCAACCGAGGCTCGTCTGCCGCGCCCAGTTTTATCACCTCACGCTGGCAGAGTGGGCACGTCTTGAGGCGATTAACCACGAAGCCATGCGGGCCGTAACTGGGCTGCCACGTATCACTCCGTTAACAGTACTGCAACAGGAGTCCCAACTACATACCTTTGACGAGCTAGTACACCAGCGTCGCTGTGCGCGCAACCTGAAGCCATCAACCTTCTGTTCGGTTGCTGCATTGGCGCGGTACATGGGCCAAGAAGTTCACCATACACCTTCAGAGACGAGCATTATTGCCCCGTGGAACGAAATGCAACTCATTGAAAACAAACCTCTTGGTCGCCTTACAGCCCGGTTCCGCGCCAGGCGAACGCCACCGTTTCCCGCCTGCTCCGTGCCCATAACCTATATGCAGCCACTGTCGTCGCCTATACTGATGCCAGTGTGAGTGGCACCACCATTCACTCTGCCCATTAATACCTGAGGCTGGCCAGACATGCTCGTATTTTGCGGATACCGCACCACCGGCTCACCTTGCTGAGCTGGCCGCCATACGTGACGGATTGGCAGCGCTGATACCTTTTCTTCTACCTGACAGGTGCTCTCGGGTCA
This sequence comes from Rhipicephalus sanguineus, assembly GCF_013339695.2. Lineage (NCBI taxonomy): Eukaryota > Metazoa > Arthropoda > Arachnida > Ixodida > Ixodidae > Rhipicephalus > Rhipicephalus sanguineus. The sequence goes on along the minus strand of NC_051183.1, from coordinate 71,747,744 downwards.
TCATTCGTACGGATTCGACACAAGCTATCCACGATATACAACGAGTGTATCGGTCTACGTCATTCTCGGATAGTGTTCACCGTCTTGCTGCCTCCGCATCTGTGCGGATACGTGTTCAGTGGGTGCCTCGGGCCGCTTTGCCGGACCTCGTCAAAGCTGATTTGGAAAGCCACCCACAAGTTACACCGCACCCACTACCGCATTTTCCTGAGGACGCTCAAGGACAAATGCTCTGGGAAAAAGAAAGCCTCCGACGTACCACATGAGCACTTATACGTCCGTGTGGGTCAGACTTCCCTGGTGGTTTAACCCGCCGAGAGAAGGTTATGTTGCAGAGGCTTTGCGTTGGGGTTGCGCTTACCCCATCCATGACCACCCTTTGGGAGCAAAAGTACCGCGGCCCGTATGGTACATCGTGCCCATTTGGCGACGCCCATATTCACGATGTAACTGTCACACACTTATTGTGGACTTGCACGGGTCTACAATTAAGCGGTCGTCGTCACCTACGTGCAACAGGCCTCAGGCCTGGACGACCACCCGTCCATGACCGTTGGATTAGTGGACCTCACCACCGCTCATTACTGGACTTCATACAAGACGCAAATTTGTATGTGTATTTCTGATTCAATAATTATTATGCCTAAGGGCAGACTTTCGAAAAAAAGAAAGCTACAGCTTAAAATATATTGGAAAAAAATTCTTCTGGCCTTTAAAAAACTACAGATATCTTTTATGGCAACTAAGACATGTACTCATCAAGCAAAATGTAGATGGAAAGATGTTAATGCTTTTTACAGTTTGCGAGAATATTTGTGTCTTTCTTTCCAGAAAATCTTATATGTTATTAAATGTCATTCACGATAAGAGGTTCTCTTCATTGTAGACACTGGTTGGTGCTCTTCGCTCAGCCAGAAATATTGAGGCAGATGTGTCCGTCCCACGCCAAGACGACCTAAGATCATCTGAATAAATCCTGCTTCCTAAGTAATGTGCTCCCCGAATGAAACGCGACATTTTTTTTCTGAATAAGGACTGCTTTGATTAATTCCTCTAGATAACTGCGTTATGTCGTTACGAATCTGGCCACTATAGGTAATATTGGCGCAGATGTCGTGTTCGAGTGGAAATTACGCTGATATGACAAAAAGTTACGACTCTGGAGACAAAAATACGTGCATCGCTTAGGCCTAAATTTTCGTGTATCAAGCCGTGAGCACTGTGCATGACGTCCTCCCTTGTAGTAAAGGTTTAACTCTTTGGAATTTGTTATGTATCCTGGTGTCCCAATTGATCCTTCTGCCATTTGGTGTTGAACACATGTACGACTACTGCTTTGAAGGCGCCTTCATACATTTCAGTTTTGTGGAATCGCAAGAATGCTGATTATCTGCCCTTCGTTTCCTAATATGCCAATATGTCTTAACAGCCAGGCCAGACGAATTATCTAGCCATGCGGTCCAGCTATGAGCATCATCCGCAAAATGTCTATGAGGAAGGGTTCACGGTCTGATTTAGTAAGCGAAGCCTATATTGCACAAAGGAGTCTGTGTATGCGACTGCTTACGTATAGCAGAATAACGGAAAGGTGGGCGAGTTGGTTAGGGTTCATAGTAAAGTGTACGGGGCCGCGCTAGAACGAATACAAGGACGAGAATACAAGGGCGCATATCCTGTTTTTCTAGTCCTTGTATTCGTTCTAGCGCTGCCCCATGCACTTCACTATGCTTACGTATAACTGCCAAGAGTCGACGCGTACCTGTAGCTGCTCGCCCCTTTCCTCCACCGAGCGCGAAACGACGCATTTGACGCGTAGACGCGTGAGTATGCGCGCCTGCGATTGGGCCTTCAACGTCAGGCCAGCTGAGCCTACTCGTGCCACGTGTCGGAGAATGCGGCGAGGACAAGTAGGTACCATGCCGCCAAAATGCAAGACTTTAAATACCGTACGCAAAATTCACGGTATGCTTTCTGGATAAACACTCCGGATTTAGTGGTGGTGTGTTCGATACGCTGCGTTTTGAGCACTTCACCGCGATTCTCAACTTTAGGGAAGCGGCGAAGCTGTAAGCACGCGATCGAAGTGTTGTCTCGTGCCTTGTCAGAAAAGGAATTCGAATTTGTAGGCGCAAAGAAGACACGGACGAGAAGGGAGACACACATACAGGGCGCCCTGTGTGTGTGTCTCCCTTCTCGTCCGTGTCTTCTTTGCGCCTACAAATTCGAATCATGCATTACCAACACGCCCAGTTGCTCACTCTCACATCAGAAAAGGAAGATGTGGCGAACCTGAAAGTTAGCGGTACGTGGAAGGAGACGTTGCTGCGAGGTTCGGTTCTTCGCCTGCCTGCAATGCACATATACGTGTAAGTCAAATTCCGAAGCACCTGCCGAAGTTGAACGCCGTAGGATAGATGAATGGCTGGTCTCGCCCCGGCTGCCGTTAATGTGCATGCGCTGTCTCACGCGTCGTGGTGGACAATGCGGCATCCGAGAGCAAGTTGGTGAATGTGCCCATCGACTTAAAACGCACAGCAAGAGCTTTCCTAGGGACATCGACGATGACATGGCGAGCGGCGTGCAGACTGGGCGTCCTTTGCTTGCGAAGCCGGCGCACATGAAGAACCTCGTGAAGATGTCGGACGTCAAGACATAGCTCGACTTCTCATGATTCGCTGGTCATTCACCTTCCAAGGGCAGAATGGGCTTGATTTTTAGCCACCACGAATTAAGAACTCGTGACACAAAAAATACATGAAGGCGAGGCTCGATTGCGCATCCCCCCCCCCACCACACATTACAATGCGACTTCACACAGGCTGAAACATGCAGAATCATGTACTCAATGAGTGCTCAGCCTCACAATCTTTCGACAGTTTGTCTTTCGCAACTTGTAGTGTGAATAGCTTTCGCTTAGACCCCTTTTCATCTTTCGTGGCCACGGTCGCTGCTGTTATTTCAAATATCTCTGCGTAGAAAATTAAAGTATCGCCAAAATGTCTTTTGTAGAAATATCGAAATCACATACCGGAATCAAAACGCTTTCGTGGAGCGAATAAATAAATGTCACAAAACTGAATACGAAGCATGCAATTACTTTTATTATCACCAAAAGTGATACGTGAACATATACAATGCTCGTGTTTATGCGCTGCGCATTTAACAACTAGGTGCTACATCTATCCTATGAACAACGTCGCTCATCGGCTCCTCGTTGTGAATTCACACACGGTGAGACGTCGATGCACCGAAGTTTCTCTCGAAGCATGTGTGTGGCATTCATCGTTGAAGAAGGTATGGACAGAGGAGGATTGTATCTACTCAAGGTGCCTATATATATATATATATATATATATATATATATATATATATATATATATATATACATATATATATATATATATATATATATATATAATATATATATACATATATTATATATATATATATATATATATATATATATATATATATATATATATCGTGTAATCGTACTTAGAGAGAATTGGCATACGTATAGAGATGTATGAAACGAGAGAGTGACAAAGCTGACTACCTTTAAGGCAATCATTCTTGTAGCTATGGTTAAAATGAACCTGCATCAATGCATGTGCGCCCAGACATGCGCCACAGCTGCTTGCTTCAGTGCACGAGCACGAGAGCACGCTTGCGTCACACTTCCCCAGCTGACACCCGTCAACATTCAATTGCGGCGTGCCTGTACTAGGACTGGCTGACGTGTGAATAAAACAATTTTGAACTAAAAGAGAAATTGTAGCAAATCGTGACCTGTAATCGTTTAGCTCGGTCAGCATCTCACGCTTTTCAAGCTTCCTTTAGGATTAGAAGATGTCAATGACATTTCCTGAAGCTCTAAAGTTCACCTGGACCCAAAGAAGCAAATTCCATAAGTAGAATAGTAACTGTTTCAGAAAGTGCTTTTCATGGCGCGTAAAGTATTTTCTACCGGGTGGGCCCTGATGCAATTTTGACACCTAATATCTCCGCGTGTAGGGTAGCATGCTAGCGAAAGTCTACTTGTCATCCCTGGCTTTTCTATATTTTACCTCTTTCTTGATTATGCTCGTAACAGAAGGGCAAGAAATAAGCTAGAAAAAAGCAAATGCCGCGCGTTCCCCCGTTTTACCGTGTGACCATTTGGCGCGTTCTACCGTGTGACCTACAAATTCATATATATGAGGCGTTATTAAAGTGCAGTACCGTGCATGTATATTAATAGCGGTGCGCTAATGAATATTGTCGTCATTGTTAACTAAGCAAAAAAATGGAGCTTATTCCATGTTTTTTTTAATAATTACGCCGTCAGGCTATTTAGCATCAAGCCTATGCTATCGACCATCAGCTGTGGTTGCAGACATGCCATCGACCGTCAGCTTTCGTTGCATCACAACAGGGTCCTTTCATGAAGATGTTGCTTTCTTGATTCCATCGTCCCATCGTCCTGACGCTCCATGGTGAAGGTCAGACATTTGGGCTCTGTTCTACTGTGTGGTGTTGCTCTGTAGGACCTGCCTGGAGGAGTTGGTGTGTTGGTTGGATGAGGTTTGCTTGTCGTGATTGTTTGACACTGTGGGCTTCGATGTTTCATTGTGTACGGTTTGCCAGATAGGCTTGTTTTGTTCGGGGGGTTTAGGACGCGTGTCGGGTTTGGAGATTTGGTTAGGTATGGTTGGTTTGGGGGGCTTGTTTGATGGGACGGGTTTCGTGGATGGGACGAGGTGGGTGCCCGGTAGTCTTGAGGTTGTACGTGGACATCCTCGTTCTCTGTCACGCAGTACTTCAAGGTCATTTTCGTTTTGCGGCTCTCCTTGGCCACGCGGACGCTTCTTCACCTCTGGAAAAGAAAAAGTGTGAATATTGTTATTAGAACGTGAACTGATCATTATTACAATGTCGTATATGCGACATTCTAATTGTTACAATTTTTGGGGTCTTACGTGCCAAAACTAGAACATTATTATGGGGCGTAACGACATTTTCTCTTCGCTCGCAGCTACATATGTTCATTCGGTAATTCTTTTTTCGCGTACCGTACGAATACATTTGATATTTTCAGCAGGATGGCGCACATGCACCTGAAGAGGTTTAATTTTGATGCTGTAGAACTGACCTCCTAAAATCAGCAATGAAATAGATGTCACCGCATATAGAAACAATAAGAACATATAACCACACACACAAAAAGAGCTTGCTTGAAGGTCCCTATTGCGTCCGCCACGGTGGTATAGCGGTTACGGTGCTCGGCTGCTCACCCGAAGGTCACGGGTTCGATCCCGGCCGCGGCGGTCGCATTTCGATGGAGGCGAAATGGTAGAGGCCCGTGTACTTAGATTTAGGTGCACGTTACAGAACACCAGATGGTCGAAATTTCCGGAGCCCTCCACTACGGCGTCTCTCATAACCATATCGTGGTTTTGGGACGTAAAACCCCAGATATTATTAAGGTCCCTATTGCCTATTCTGTGGAATTGAGTGTGTCTAGAATATTACAGGAAAATGCGCTTCGTCTTTCCGTTAGTTATTGTGTACGTTTCCCGACTTGCTGTATATAAGGTCAAATAAATCCTTATGTTGCTCAGTGCTCTACTGGTATAAAACGGTGTGAACATTGCTAACTCATCGATGGGTGGGCTGCTGCGTTCTTTCTGGCCTGTGTGCCCGATACGTTCACTCTATTATTTTCAAGCGAAGGTTCTTATGAGCTACGGGTTTCGGTGAATATGTACTACGCGAAAAATTCGGGCCCGGAACGAATTGATAAGTGCGGCTCTCGAAGGTGCTCCGATACAATGCGCATTCGTATGCGCAGTCTTCCCATGAAGGATGCTCTGTTAATCGCAGCCATGTCGGGGATCAGGAGTTTCTAATATAGCAGTTCGGGCTTTTATCGAGGTCACTTGCGATTTCTCGTTGACACATTTTTATCGTTATGCATGCCCTCACCCTCCGGCGCAGGCGTCTGAACGTGAATCATTAGGCCCAATACCAACTGTGCAGGCAGAACCTCATGCCACGCCCACAATGAATCAGAGCTGTTGCGCTTCTGCCAGGGAGGGAAAGGGCTCATGATTGAAAGAAAGAAAGGCAGAAAAAAAGAGAGAAATAAATAAATAAGTAAATAAAGAAAGAAAGTAAGAAACAGAGAAATAAATAAATAACTAAATAAAGAAAGAAAGAAAGAAAGAAAGAAAGAAAGAAAGAAAGAAAGAAAGAAAGAAAGAAAGAAAGAAAGAAGAAAGAAGATTAGTAGGTCAGGCATGGACACGGCAAGCGGTGCTTGCCTCCATTTTCCAAATAGGGGAAGGATTCCGTAATTTTTATGCTGATTTTATTTCACCACTTTAACAGTAAATTTAAAAGATCATCTGTTCCTTGTATCTTAGTGGATTTTAACGTCGTTTGTACTTCTTGTCAGTTTTTTTTTAATTAAATATATACAAGGAGACGTTGGTGCAAATGCGTGGTGCCGGCTAGTGCTCTTCTCTTGCACGATACTTGTCGTAACGAAGTAAGAAAACCAAAACAAAGCTACGCAAAGGCACATACTACAACACTCGACCGCACTTAGTCCAAGCTCTTCAATCTGTCCACGCAGCACAAAAGTTGACAAAACACAAGTTTTCACGCAATGGAAATGTCCACGCAAAACGTAAAACTTCGCAAAATGTAGTCATAGACGATCGTAAATCGCTTGAGAATTGTCGCTTAAGTGCCGCACTGTAACTGAAACGATAAGGTTTTTACAAAGAATTCTGTGGTAAAACGAAAATACAAGAATATTGAGCAAAGCCTACCGGTTAAAAATAACACGAACAAAATTTTATCCGATTTAGTACTTTTGTGATAGTTCTGATTCTTCAAAAAATTGCTCCACTGAACGCTCGGCAAAGTTTTGTAAAGTTCCTCTTGGCCATGGGCCCAACATTTACGCTACTGATGGGGGCCATTTATTCAAACAATTAGTTTTTACAAAAGTTTCTTTCAAGGAGCATCATAACTCTTACAGGTTAGATGAAGGTGATCTATGTCTTCTTCAGTTTCTCCACAGGAGCATGTAGCACTGTCAGATTTTCTTATTATATACAAGAATGTCGTCGTATAGGCCGTGCCAAGCCGAAGCCTATGAAAGATTGTTTCTACAGATCGGCTACCCTTTATCGGAATATGAAATCCTACGCCTGGATCAATGCTACATAACTGATAGTTCTGTACATCATTTTGCGAACCAAATTTCCTTGGACAACCGACAGCACAGCTTATTCAGTATACATCGCGCGTCACTTGTCAGTAGACGTTATAGTGGTAAATTATTCTCCTGATGCGCTGTGTGTGCCATGCGAGTAGCTGTGTTGTTTCCTATGATTTCACGTTCACTTGGAACCAACTGGAACATTATGCTGTGGTTCAAATTTTCGCTATGGCGTATGTTAATGACTGTTTTATTAGTCTTGTATATATTTTTACTGTATCCTTACTGGTATTGTTCTGAAATCTGATTTAAGCGTTCCGTTCAATTCCCTCTACAAGTAAGTTGCAGTTGGGCTCTTAGAATATTGAAATAACTGTATCAACAAAAAAAAAACTGAGAGCTATTCCGTGCTGTCAAGGTAGACGACCAGTGTGAATGTTTAGCACAGAGCACAGAGGTAGCAATTTCGAACCATAGCCGATCACACACCCCACAACTAAATTGAAAATGTCTGTACAGAAAGCCGCCTTTGAACTTAGCGCATGATTTTATAGTTTGCCATTTGAGCAGCATGACATTTGAGTATTTTTGCTGCCTTCCCTGTTTCAGGAAGCCATCTTGTGAAGCTCGCCGCTTATGCTTGGCGTTCTGGCACGATCTCAATGAGTCTTTAGCACCTGTTTGTTTGCTTCTTCATTTCTAGTAAACCAGTGGTGAGCGATGGGGTTCGCTCTATTTGTATGGCAGGCACGTTTTTATCAACGAATATGTTTAGGCTAGCCGGAATTTTTGGCTAGCCTATCAGAAATCTATCATGGTATGTGCTACAGAAATTGGGCAAATCCCACTACTCACCACTGGTCCACTAAAAATGAAGAAGGCCACAGTTAGCCAAACGAATCACTGCGAAGCGACGGCGGCGAATCGAAGACCCGGAGTACGTAAAACGAGGAGGAAATACTGAAGAACGGGAAAGGCAAGGGCGGCTGCGACAAGACCCCGAAGCGATTCAAGGCCTACGCCAACGAGGACGTGCCCGTAATCCATGAGAGGTGCGAATGCTCGGTTTGAGCTCGAGTTTCTGTCTGTGGAGTTTGAACATCCGTGTCGTGCCTGTGGCTGTGTGTGGTTTAACTCGAACGTCTCTGCACTGAGAATCAACGTAGAAACAACCTAGCATAACCTAGATAAATCCCAGCAACAACCTAGAAGCAACCTGGAAACGACCTGCATCACCTAGCTGAGGCCTAGAAACAGCACAGAAGCAACCAGATCAGTCAGGGGCGTAGCCAAGGGGGGGTTGGGGGGTTCAACCCCCCCCGAAAATTTTCAGTTTTGCTTGCGTATATTTACACTCACACATACAAACGCACGCACGAACATACACAAAGTATGGTTGAACCCCCCCCCCCCCCCACTTCCGAAAAAAGTTTCTGGCTACGCCCCTGAGATCAGTCTTCAGAATCGCGCCGTGTCGCTGTTTCAAGGCTTGCGCGGCTTACTGCAAGCTTCGCTTTTATGACCAAGAAGAAAATAGACAAAACCACAGCGACATACAGATTCGCTGTAGTTCGTAAGTAATAGTAGTTCCGAAAAGATTAAGCAGTGATGAATTTGTTAAATCAATCGTCGTGGCATATATTTGCGTTAGGTAATAAATAAGTACAATTTCATTAACTTACCACGACACCTTTTTGCAGAAAAATCGTATGCGAATACTCTGTCCTTGTCAAGGCGACATCCAGTGTAGAAAAGTGCTCGTCGTGTCCTCCCCCAAAAACTCTTCACGAAATCAAGCCAGACCGATTGGCAGCATGCACCATGCATAAGCCAATACTTGCAGCCCCTATGCCATGGCTTTCGTCTTATTTTGGGGAGTGATGGTTTCGGCAGTGGTCTCGGCTTCGGGGTCGTTATTGAAACTGCAATACAAAAGACAGACTTAATAAAACATACACAGAAACTCTGCCACATGATGAACTCTATTGCTAATTCCTACCATGAACTCATTGCTGATCATTCCTAGAATACGCTCCACTTGATAAAGTTGACCATGTGAGGACCTCTTTCGCTTCTTGTTAGGTGCACGAGGCCTATGCTGTAGCCAGAACTGAACTTGATAGTCTGCTATATTTCGGATAAACGTTTTCTCAGTTTGAGGAAATTAATATTCATTCAATTATCTATTAATTTGATACGCACTTAAAAGGGACGATAAATGCAAAACAGGTAGCTATAGAGATCCTAAATTAATATTTGAGAAGTACACCATTATTTTGCATGACAACCTAATTATTAGAATGCATGTCATAGTTTGCATGTCATAGTTTTCCGCCCGAATTTCGCGCCGAAACGCCAACCTCTCAGAGGCTGGGAGCCTTGGCAGATTTCGAAGACTGTTTATTTGTATTATGTCTACATCCTCTCTATAAATTTCTCCGCACCTTGATGCTTGCACTCTAGTTCTACATAAGTGGAGATGAATTCAGTTGTTCCATTAACACATTAAATCCTAGCAGAATCCGTAAAAATTCTCGAAGTCACGGTGGCTTTGTGGCGACAGCTCAAAGCGGCGTCACCACCTGTATTTTTTTCTTTTGTGCGCGTTTTTCGATTATCAAGTATCTCCCCTCGGTAATAGCATTGATTTTGGTATCGGGAAAAAAGCCTCTTTCACATTAATTCGCTTTTAACCGAGTTCCATAACAAATCTAAGGCATAATACAGGAGCGTCCTTTTCAATTTTTGTATAGGCGACGCGTTGCAAGTGCGACCACCGCCTTGCGCATGCCGAGCCGGAGGGACTAGGAACATTCCCGATTATTCTAAATTGTTCTGATAATCTTGAGTGCGCAACACGAACAGTACAGCTTGCTCTGGAACTGTCACGGTCACCAACGATAAGGCTAGAACTTTCAATGCCACAAGTATAAATGCCAGCACGCCTTACCGCTGATCAGATTGCCGATGGCCGACGCTGTGATCGCACTGCGCTGCTAAGGCGAACGCGCGGGTTTGCTTGCTGGCAATGGTGGCCTCATTTCAACGGGGGCAAAACTTCAGTGTCACCGTCATCATCATAAGCCTGACTACGCCCACTGCAGGGCAAAGACCTCTCCCATGTTCCACCCATCAACCCTGTTCTTTGCTTGCTGCTGCCACTTAACACCCGCAAACTTCTTAATCTCATCTGCCCACCTAATTCTGTCTCCCCCTCACGCGTTTGCCTTCTCTTGGAATCCAGTCAGTTACTCTTAATGACCAGTGGTTATCCTGCCTACGCGCTACATGACCTGCCCATGCCCATATATTAATCGTGATTTCGGCTAAGATGTCCTCAACACCCATTTGTTCCCTGACCTACTCTGCTCTCTTCTTGTCCTTTAAGGTTATACCTATCAGTTTACTTTCCATTGCTCGCTGCATTGTCCTCAGTTTAAGTAAAGCCTCCAGGTTTCAGCTCCCTAGGCAAGTACCTGTAAGATGCAGCTGTTACATACCTTCCTCTTGAGTGATAGTGGTAAACTACCATTCATGATTTGAGAAGGTTCAACTCCAGTGTAACTCCAATGCAAGTCCACTGCACTTATCTCTAGATGCACAGTATGGAACTCCTGATTGTCGCCAGTAATCTAGAGCTCCGAATCTATATAGGTATGGCTGAAGTTAATATCATGGATTTAACAATTGAAGTTTGAGAAACAATTTTTTATATGGCAGACTGCAGTCAGGTCACCATTGCGTGACGTTCAGGTCACCAGCATCGCTTTATTTTATCCTCGTCACCTATGTGGCAAAGCGCACCTTCAGTGATAGGTTGTGCCATGGCACAATTTCCCGATATCAAGTGCCCGAGTTTATGGGGTCTCGGGCTGTTGGTCCTCAACACCCATTTGTTCCCTGACCTACTCTGCTCTCTTCTAGTCCTTTAAGGCTATACCTATCAGTTTACTTTCCATTGCTCGCTGCATTGTCCTCAGTTTAAGTAAAGCATCCAGGTTTCAGCTCCCTAGGCAAGTACCTGTAAGATGCAGCTGTTACATACATTTCTGTCGAGTGATAGTGGTTGCATGCGCTTTTTAACGAGACATATTAAAGAGCTCATTTCGCCGAAATTTTGGTGTCGATGTCGGTGGAGGCGTCGTTGGTTGCGAGCGAAAAAAAATCGAGAACGATGCCAATAAATAATGAACAAAAATTTACGTTCGAGTAAGAATTGAACCCGTTGCCTTGTGCATGACAAACAGGCCTGGGTTCTACCACAAAGCCACGCCAATGCTTGAAACTGCTTCGAAAAAAAAAGTCACAGCTTCGCCGCAAGGGCGAAGTAATGAATGCGATAGCAAGAAAAGCGGCCCGTGATGGACGCGCTGCTACGCTGCAGAAACATCTGCCCCCCGGCAGCAACTATACTCGCGGACAACTTTTCTTGGCAATGAAGCGAAGGCTACAGAGCCACAATGCACGTATCCTACCGCTAATGAATGTTGTCCCACAATTGCGTCCGTATTTTTTGCGTGAGATATATAAACTACTCCTTCATTTTCAACATGTAGCTTTTTGAGACGGAACGCAGCGCTCACAAGCGAGATACAAGTACTATTTCTTTTAGTTTATACGTTGTCACTTTGCGTTTTTGCGCGCGTGAAAAATTCGCGCATTTTACCCGTACCTTAGACGCTAAGCAGCGTTTGCGTCAAAATGCAACGCTATCCATCACTTTCCACAGCGTTACGAGACGCGCGCCAAACCGGACTACTTCGCGTAGCAGTACATGTGCAGACGCTCCGCCCCGTAGCTTTGCCTTCATTGCCAAGAAAAATTGTCCGCGAGTATACCGCGCGAGCAGACAGCGGAAGGGCAAGGTTCTCCCTGCGCAAATATTAGAAGAAGCGAGCGAGCTGGCCGACGACTTGTAAATGCGCCCCTTTAGGGAGCCTTCATGTGCGCGCCTCCATGCCTCCGTCGGAGGCACGGAGGCCCCTACGCCCATTGCTCTCCTCGCGCCATCTCGCTGGTAATGAAGAAACGCTTATAAGCGCCTGCCGTCTCTGAGTCCTGCCAGCGGTAAAGGGTGTGTATATAACGCTCGCCGTTAGCTACCTGTAGGATCTGCTCTTTGTGGCGTAATGGCTAGCGCCACACGCTGCGGAGCAAGAGGTTGCTGGCTCGATTCCGTGCTTCGGAAACAGTTTTCTGGATTATTTTTCTTTGGGACCTATATATACTTACTTATACATATACGGTGCATGACGGCGGCGACGGGGACGGCAAAAACCAGCCGAGACTGTCCATATAATTGCTATCGCAATAAAAACACTATATAAATGTCATGTAGGGGGGTGGGAGCCTCCTTAACCCATGCAATATTGTGTAGCAGAAGCGTAGAAACACAGCAGGAGTCAAAACATGTGATGTGCGCAATGAAAGAGTGTTTTAAAGGCCCACCCATTACAAAGCGCTAAGGAATAATTAAACATCGTTATCAGTAACAACATCAACAAAGTGCGCAGGTTCGTGACGCCTTACGAACGCGTAGTGGGAATTTGAAGCATCCTCCAAGTTTTTTCGTGTGACTTCGACGCGCAGGCTAGAAACAAGATTAACTCTAAAAAAAAAGATGGCGCGCATTTTGAAGAATCAGATTTTGAAGGGTATGTTGTGCACTATTATAAAAGAAAACGCTTCGGCACTTAGCACTTACTCGCTTATACAAGCCTAGGGGCAAAAATTAGCGGCAAGGACATTGTTGGAATTACATAGTTTCGGTAGTTGCCGACTCGTTTGAGTTCGCACGAAAGTTGAAAACACATTTCGTTTCAACAGGCTCTGTCACCGTCGCCAGAAGGTGGACGATCGAGATATTGTTAGAAGTACCAGGTTTGAAAACCGAGGAACTTGCTGTATACTACATTCGCGAATTTCGAAGTGCTAACAAAAATCAAAGCGATAAAAAAAGTAAGAGCGCAAGTATTGGGCGCTGTTCTTTCAGTATTTTTTTTTATTTTATAGGCGTTTCGGAATTCACGATTAACATTTGAGAAGCATCGCCATGTCTCGAGTCATAAGAGAAAGCACATGTAAGCTGACGCACACTTTATTGCGATAGCAATTGTATGGACAGTCTCGACTGGTCTTTGCCGTCGCCGCCGTCATGCACCCTATTTGTATGAGTATATATATATATATATATATATATATATATATATATATATATATATGTATATATATATATATATATATTGTGAAATAGCCAGAAGTTCTCTTTATCATATATATATATATATATATATATATATGTAAAGTCCCAAAGAAAAATAATTTAGAAAAATGCTTCCGAAGCGCGGAATCGAACCAGCGATTCCTCGCTCCGCAGTGCGTGGCGCTCACCACTACGCCAAAAAGCGCGGATCCTTCAGGTAGCCAACGGCGAGCGTTATTACACAGCCGTTACCTCTGGCAGGACTCCGAGACGGCAGGCGCTTATAAGCGTTTCTTCATTACCAGCGAGATGGCGCGAGGAGCACAACGGGCGCATTTAAAGGTCATCGGCCAGCTAGCTGGCTTCTTTGGTTTGCGAAGGGAGAACCTTGCCCTTCCGCTGTCTGCTCGCACGGTAGTTGCTGCCGGGGCGCTGATGTTTCTGCAACGTAGCAGCGCGTCCATCACGGGCCGCTTTTCTTGCTATCGCATTCATTGCTTTGCCCTTGCGGCGAAACTGTAACCTTTTTTCAGCAGAATTGCACTGAACAACTGTACAACTATAAAGTGAGCTTACTTACCCGTACTGCAGGCGTCAAAGCAATCATCAAATGTATCGAACCTGTTGGGGCATCCGTGACAAACGAAGCCTTTTTCGCATTCGTTGGTTTCATTGTCATAGCTCCAGCTCAACAAGATGGTTTCGCAGCCCTCCACTGTTGTAGCCATTAGGCATCTCTCGTGTAACGTTTGGGTGCCTGAAAAAAATAGCGCTTGTGTATAGCAGTGAGAGGAGTTTTGTAATATTTTCCGCACGGATTCTCAGAAAGTAAGTTTTCACTATAAAACATGCCCCTTCCTTAAAGAAGTACTGATACAAAATTTTCAAGGCGAGATAACTTGTGGCACAGTTCTGTGCGAATACACACGCATCATTACTAAATATAAACGGATACACATAGCCTAGAAGATATTTAAAATCAATTTGCGCGTCGATGCGCTGCACGTGGAAACGCTCTTCGGTT